>NC_083097.1:6740179-7340179 GCF_949774975.1 Lagenorhynchus albirostris
CATAGACAACCCTTTTGAGGTATTTTGGTAGATAGATAAATGGGAGAGTGGCTAATGCAAGCTGTGGAGTCAAGGGAGAATATATACTGATGCATATACACACACACAACCAGAGAGGCACATATGTCCATGTACATACTGGAGTATAAGTGGAACGTGCTGTTCAAACCCATGTTATTCAAGGGTCATCTGTATTTCGTTTGGATGATAATAAGAATATGAATTTATGCTGACGATTAGCTCACGAATAGCAATTTAATTTCTTGCTTTTTTTTTTCTTTTTTTTCTTTCAGCTGTAAAGTGGGATACAATCTTGCTCACGAGTTTGTAATCCTGATTAAATTCCATAAGGTAACGTCTACTGGGTGCCCAGGAGGCTGTCTTGCTCACAGTAGTCCTCTGTACATAGAAGTCCTCCTTCCATCGCTTGCTTCTTAGATCAGTAAGTCAGTGCACAATGGCTGCCTATCTATCCGGGGTGTAAGTCAGCATGTGAGAAGCACTGGGATACGCCAACACAAATCACCTTGGATCCGCTAGGTCCTGAGGAAGGTCGTGGTCTTCTTGGGAGCACATGGCTGTTAAAGTTAATTGATTATGCAATCCATATGGCGGCTCTTCTAGGATTTCCATTCCAGGAAAAGATCATCTTTCCATGTCAACTCATGGGCTTTAGAGTTTATTTATACTGCTACCTTACAGAGATATTTGATTACTATATGTCATTTAATTCTACAAAAACTATACAAGGAATAACTGTATCCATTATGGAGTTGGGAAAATAACTTTTAGCTGATAAATGTTTCAATTAAAACCCAGTCTTATGATTCTGTTCACCTTCCCTGGGTCTGTGTTTCTCCCCATGGGGCTGACTTGTCCAGGAATGTGAAGTTAATTGGGCTGAGTGGGCGCTGGGGCTTGTTTCTCTTCCCCAGTGGTCCAGGGGCTGTGTCTGTACTGTGCAAGGCTAGACATTTGCCAGCTGTGAGAATAACATGATCTAATATATTTCGCAGGACACTAAACCCAAAATTCAGTGTTCAACTACATAATTCAATGTATTAGGTGTCTTATATTGTTCTTTCTTATTCTTTCTTTTAAATTGATATTTATTATTTTAAACCTTTTTTGCTGTTTTCTACTGCATTTAATTTCACAAAAATATCAAATAAATAAGAACTGAGAAGGTATACATCTCAAAAATAAACCCAAGATATTTCTTTTCATGTCTTTTATGTGTCCTTTAGAAATGGGAAGAAATTATAAGATAGAAATGCTTATATTTGAGGAACTATAGCAATATAAAATCTTTGTATATATTATATATATATATATATATATACATGTATGCATATATATTCTTTAGTGATGCCCTTTTCCATCTTTTCTATGGATGAGTGTTTATACTGCCAAGTTCATTAATGAGAATTTAAATTTAAACTCATTTTAACTACTGAAGTAGGGAATATTGGTTAACAACATAGTACTAATAAAAATATTGTTACTGTGAATTTATGCTACTTAAATGTAATGCATTCTTGTCTTATAATTACCTAGGTGTAATAGAGCAAATGCATTAGTATATAGTGCCCAGGCCCGGCTGTAACCCTAGGAACACCTGGAGTGCACAGGATGGAACATCTGAGGGGTCATCTGGGCTGGCACGGGGGGAGAGCTGCCATGGAACTCAGCCCTGCCACAGCCTTGGGTGGGACTCAGCCAGGCCAAGGCCAAAGACAGTTGCTCCCTGCAGCTGGACCAGCCGTCTGAGGGGCTGGGGGACGTCAGAGTGCAAATGTCAATCCAGATCTGAGTTAAACACATTTTAGATGTAACTGAATATTTATCCCCACACAAGAATGTTTAAGTCAGAGTGCCTGGAAAAGTTAGTGGATCAGTCTTAGTTTATTATTCAATAAAATTTTGTTTTCCCACTGTGGGGTGGAACTAGGACCTTGTCAGAGGACAGTATGTGCTGTTATAACAATAGACTGAACTTCATGCTTAACATATATGACTTGAGTCTCTTAAGTCATGTCTGGGACACGTATAACACAGTAAGAAGGCATGCATGTAAACACACATCTTGCTCTTCTTGTTTTGTTTTTAATCTTTTATCCAGATGTTATGTGCTTTTCATATGGGAGCATCCCATTCTTTGCAAAATTCTCATTCCCATTTCTACCACCCCATACTCCCTTACTATGCTGAGTGTCACAGATGACCCTGGGGCCACACCACTGACATTTCCTAGTGCGGTGGTCTCAGCAACTCCTCAGAAATCAAATTTAAAAGCAGACAGCATAGTTTAATTCACACCCAATACCCCCTCTTATTGTTTGTTTTCGAGTTGATTAGTTGTCCTTCAACATTTTAGGATCCTTGTGTTCTGTATGTTCTAGGAAATTTGTCTGATTGCAAATAAATTTTTCTAGGTGTGTGACAGATGTCAAAATCTCAGCACAGGACATGATGTAATAACACACAAATTTGCCATTTTTGAGATACCCCAGAGTCTCCTCAGCTCAATCCATTTCCATTCAAGCCTTTCCATGCCTGAGTACAAAGACAATACTAGAATATCTGATTTCAACAAACATAACTTGTATCTGATGGCTCTTAAAAGCTTACCAGTAGCAATATCATCTCTGCAGTAGGGGACAATGGAATTGCCATGGTCTTTATTTTGGGATTTCTTTGCATTCTCTTATTTCTATAAAGGTAATGTCAGTGGTACTCATTTTTTAAAGAGGACATACTAAAGTGGTGCCCGAATTTTGATGCTGACATTTTGTCATCCTTCCAAGAGATAAAGGAACACCTCCAACCTCAAATTCCACAGCTTGGAGAAGCCTAAAGCCTTCACAATTTCCTGACTCCCAGGCATCTCCTGGGAGCCATGGCCCCATGGTTTGGGGTTCTGCTCTTGCACCTTTGTGATCTCTAGGCTGTTCCACAGTGACTCAGACATGAGCCTCTATGCTTCTCCAGATGGACCACCAAGAGCCTCCTCAGCCAGGTGGAGCACGATATGGCTCTTTGGGGAGTCTGGAGGGGAGAAGTTACAACCAGCTCCACAGCGGCCCCACCTGACATTTCTGTGCTGTCTGCTCTCATTCTGACCACCAACCGGTGGGGCTGCTTTTTATCCTTCCTCTCCTATGACAATTGTTAAATAAATGCAAGAATGGATAAGTCTATTATGGGTATTCATGAGGAAGCATGCATGTTGAAACGTTATCCTAACCTGTATACATTTAAAACATGAGATACAGTCAGCTCTATTTGGGAAAAAGTGGAAAAAATAGACTTTTTGGAAAAATTTATTCAGCCCTAAGTGTTATTTGCTATGATTGCATTATCTAAGGCTGACTTCACTGTTGAACCTACAAACTCTTATGCCGATACAAAGTCAAGAGGTCTTCTATTCAGGCCCTTGTAATGCCTTCCATGTTCACTTAAGCCTTTTTATACAACAAACAAAATGTCATGCATTTGAAAAATCTGTCACTAAAACAGACTGTCCAACTGTGGCTTTACTGCTTTTTATATCACTCCAGTGAAGTTTAAAGAAAGACATAGAGAGAAAGAAAAAAAAGCTCACATATATAGTTGTCTCAATAAAACAGTATTTTTCTAAATATAGACCTTTTGGGGAATATAAAATTCATATAAAATATTTACTAAAATATGTATAATCTACCTTAAATACTATATGCTGTATATATTTTTTGGCTTTTACATGGTCCTCTAGATACATTTTCTCTTCTAGCAAATGTAATAAAGTGGAAGATTCTGTGTGATTCCTGTATGTGAGCAACATATTACTGTTGACCCAATTTCCCAATTTAGAAAACTTCTTTGGATTCTGTACTTTTTTCATCCTAGAAATCTGAGGGGAAGTACAAGTTTGAATATGAATTAACAGAAAGAAAAGCATATATCTACACTTGATTTACTTGTTGGTTTTTCTTTAACCTGCTTGTTCATACCAATGTCTAAGAAACTGTAAAGCTAGCACAAAGCAAAATTCTCTTAAGGAATAGGGAGTTGCAAATGGGTATAAAAAACATGTTTCATATATTATGAAAAGTTTTTTTTTTCCTGTGGGCCCAGGCTAGAGAATGACACGCTGATTTCAGTAGAGACGTGTAGAAGCCAGGAATGGAGAAGGGATGCCCCTGCCCAGCCTGGGACATGTGGGCATGTGGAGGTGTGCACAGAGTGGTCTGTGCTGACTATTGCCCAGTGAGGGGGGGATAAGGAGGGGATGAAGTTGAAGGTGAGTTCCATTTTGGAAGTCATTGAATTCTGAGTTTAGGAATTTGAAATTAACCTGATGATCTGTGGGAAAATAATTAAATATTTGGAGTGGGAAAGTGATATCATCAAAGGAATGCCCCAGAAAAGCTAGATGGAGTCTGTGGTGTATGTTAAAGCAGGAGAGAAAGTGCAGCAGAGGGAAGGCATGGGGAGGTATTGCAGTAGTTAGTCTAAGCAATGGTCTCCAAATTGGGGTGCATGCACCAATCCATCCAGACGGGGTACATTTTTCCAATGTATGTGCACATTTATTTTCAAATCATCCATTTTAATGTCATCCTTTGTACTTGTTTCATAATGTACACAACATAACAGCAGTTGTGTATAATTTTTCGGTAAATCAGTGTAGATGCCTTGTGAGGGGTTGCCAATAACTGTTTACTGGTGGAGATTATGGTTTGAAAGCACAGATAGTCTAGTGGGAGGGACAATGGAGAGGAAGGGGTAGATGCAAGAAACCTTCTCAAGGTAGAGTGAGCAACTACTCTAATGATAAATTTTTTTGTTTGCTTGTTTTTTGTTTTTTGAGTTTTCTTTTTCTTTTTTTACATCTTTATTGGAGTATAATTGCTTTACAATGGTGTGTTAGTTTCTGCTTCTAATGATAATTTTGACAGCTGAGGCGTGGAATGAGATGAATGTAATGAAGTTGAGAATTAATAGCTTCTTAATGGCAGGTGGTCAAGATGCCTTGATCAAGAGATCAGATCCTTCTTCTATTTTCCTCTTTTACAAAGTGTAACAAAGAGACCAGAGGATGAGCTTACAAATGGGCCCACCTTTATTTGCACAGGGTAATCAAGGACACATTAATTAGCTTCATCTAACATCTGAAGCTGAACTTAAGTTTTTGTTTTCACATCCCCAAAGTAAGTCAGATGTATTAAACTCTAGGAAAATTTAATTAGGCTGAACTTGGTCTTTATAGGACAACAAATACCAGTGGTAGTTAAAAGACAGCCAATTCTTCACTTTCTTAAAGTATTTTTACTTTTGTTTTTTTCATGCAGTGAACTTCCCTACTGCATTAAAAGATGATTCAATTTGAAATATTGTAATTTGCATACAATTCTTCACAGGCAAACTCCAAGAGATCCTTCACTATTGAGTCTCAAGGTATGAATAAATTTAGGATTCTACTTTAACTACCAGAGGATACTAAAAATTATGCTCACTATAGAGATCAGTCGAATCTACATTTTTCTCTTCTAAGGTATGACAGACATATATTACAAAAGATGGCATAAAAAAGAAAAGCTAACATAGCTATAATATTTAATTTGCTGTTGAAAGAACCAAGTGAACACCAATGGTATCAGAAAATAAAATGCATGAATTCTAGAAACAACAGAGAATGTTTTTGACAATAGGAGAAAAAGCCTATGCATACACAAAGCCCGCTACACTGTTTTTTTCACTGAACATCAGAACAAGACTTAAGAAATCTGCCTTGCTTCCTAATTTCTCCACATCCGAGAATGGTTCCATCTAAAATGTGAAATGTTATAACAAAATTAACACAATGGCCTTAAATATTTACTTATCAGCAACCTCATACTTCTCAGCTCATACAATTAAGAGCTTTCTTCATCTGCACCTGAGAATACTAAGTTGGGCTCAGTTGCATGGTTTTAGCACTGACAATAGCTCGGTTATTGGAAGCCTCCACATGACCTCTTTGCATGGAGACATCAGTTACCTACACCTAACACTAAAAGTCCATCTATAAAATCCTTCATAGGAATACTCCTCCAGAGCTAGTCAGAGGATTTTCCAATTAGGTGTGTTTTATTTTTAATATTTATTTTTTTTATTGGAGTAAAATTGCTTTACAATGTTGTGTGAGTTTCTGTTGTCAATGAAATGAATCAGCTATATGTATACATATATCCCCTCCCTCTTGGACCTCCTTTCCCACCCACCCCCACCCATCCCACCCATCCAGGTTGTCACAGAGCACTGAGCTGAGCTCTCTGTGCTATACATCAGGTTCCCACTAGCTATCTATTTTACACGTGGTACTTCAAACCTAATCTCCTAATTCATCCCACCCTCCTTTCCCCCAGTGTCCACATGTCTGTTCTCTAGTCTACGTTTCTATTCTTGTCCTACATTCTCTGTACCATTTTTCTAGATTCCACATATATGCTTTAATATACGATATTTGTTTTTCTCTTTCTGGCTTACTTCACTCTGTATGACAGACTCTAGGTCCATCTACATCTCTACAAATGACCCAAATTCATTCCTTTTTAAGGCTGAGTAATATTGCAATGTATATTTGTACCATGTCTTCTTTATCCATTCATCTATTGTTGGACATTTAGGTTGTTTCCATGTCTTGGCTATTGTAAATAGTGCTGCAATGAACACTGGGGTACATGTGTCCTTTTGAATTATGGTTTTCTCAGGGTATATGCCCAGTAGTGAGATTGCTGGGTCATATGGTAGTTCTATTTTTAGTTTTTTAAGTAACCTCCATAGTGTTCTTCATAGTGGCTCTATCAATTTATATTCCCACCAACAGTACAGGAGGATTCCCTTTTCTCCACACCCTCTCCAGCCTTTATTGTTTGTAGATTTTTTGATGGTGGCCATTTTTACCAGTGTGAGGTGATACCTCACTGTAGTTTTGATTTGAATTTCTTTAATAATTAGTGACGTTGAGCATCTTTTCATGTGCCTCTTGGCCATCTGTATGTCTTCTTTAGTGAAATGTCTATTTATGTCTTCTGCTCATTTTTTAATTGGGTTTTTTTTTTGTTGTTGTTATTGAACTCCATAATGAAACTTAAAAGCTTTTGCACAGCAAAGGAAACCATAAACAAGATGAAAAGACAACCCTCAGAATGGGAGAAAATGGGACAAAAGATTAATCTCCAAAATATACAAGCAGCTCCAATGAGGTTTTAAAAGTCACTGTTTTTAAGTGACTTTTTTTTAAGTGACTTTTTTTTAAGTGACTTGTTTTTAAGTCACTGTTTTTAAAAGTCACTGTTACTCAAAAAGCCCTGGAGTCCACCTCCTCTATTTTTCTTATTACAGTGTCAAAGAAGAGTTGCAATGTCATAAAATTGTAGAATAACCCTTTCTCCAGGTTTTTAAACATCTATTACAAAGGCCCTAATCAAGTGTCATAGCAAAGGAAAAAATCAGAACATGTTCTTCCTTAATTTTGTCCAAGAATTATGCCTTTAACAACAATATTTATACCTGTTTTCTACCTGATGTCTTTGACCTTCTTTGAGAAAACTGGGGTCAAAGCTGGGGTTAGTCTACTTTTAAGGCTCAGTGGAAAGGGAAGAGTAAAAACAGAGAAGGAGAACCTCAATGTAACAAAAATTTCCTCCCCATTGGTGTCTCCTTACTGAGTTCTCATATGGACATGTCCTGACTCCCAGGAAATGCAGCTAGGAAGGGAAATAGATGACATTTCTATCCCCTCAGGCTTTCTTATCCTTAGAACAGGCAGCAAGAGACATTTTCTTCTTTTTTGCTTTGAGACACAATATCCTCACCACTGGTAAACAAACACAATCTTGTTAACAGTCCCTTTTTATTCCAGGACACAAATAATACAGTATGTAAAGGAAGACTAGCTGCATCCATTCCAATGTTGCCATTCCTGGGGAGTTGAGTGGAAGGCAGTCTCCTGTGTAGAAACATGAGAAAATGGGAATACACTTCCCCCTAATTAATTACATTGCAAAGTTGTATTGAATGGTGCATTGAAGAAAATAATATATCATGATTAACTGGGATACGTTTCAGGAATGTGAGAGTAGGTCAACATTATGCAATCTATTGATGTAGTCCATCATATTCATAGAGCTAAAGGAAAGCAATCCTATGATCATCTCCATAGTTTCAGAAAATGTATGTTTGATGATTTTTGAATTTTAGTACACATTTATTTATATATTTTTATATTTTATTGAAGTATAGTTGATTTACGACGTTGAATACATATTTACATTGAAACACTCAATAAAATGGTGATAAACTTACACAGAAGAAAGTACTTAAAGGCTTAGGATTTAGAACAAAACAGGTAAAACCATATATATTTGTAGGTAATCTGATTTTACATTTTAAAAATTCACAAGAATCAATGGAAGTTACTACACATAATAAGAGAATTTAGTAAAATATCAGGCTATATAATCAGTAATCAGTAACTACCTATGAAGCAAATAGAAAATAGAACAGACCCATTTATAATATAATAAATTAATATAATCATAAGAAGGTAAAATAGCTAGAAATAAAATTAAATTTTTTTAACATCTTTATTGGAGTATAATTGCTTTATAATGGTGTGTTAGTTTCTGCTTTATAAAAAATTGAATCAGCTATACATATACATATGTTCCCATATCTCTTCCCTCTTGTGTCTCCCTCCCTCCCACCCTCCCTATCCCACCCCTCTAGGTGGTCACAAACCACCGAGCTGATCTCCCTGTGCTGTGAGGCTGCTTCCCACCAGCTATCGGTTTTACATTTGGTAGTGTAAAATCTCTTGAAGGATGTGAAGGAGACAAACACAAGTGAAGACATTCCATGTCTAGTTTCCCACTGGCCCACTTCTCATATACCTCTGTCCACTAGGTCTTGGCACAGCTCCCTTGAGAACACATTAAGTGCTCCATAAATCTTGTTGAATGAACAGATGACTGGATATTCATGTGTAAATATTTCAGCACTGAATTATTTGGAAAATGTCAAATGATTAAAGCTTCATACACCATAAAAATGCCTGTGTCACAGTGTTTTCCTTGAGACACAGAATTGTTCTTTCAAATCATATATTCATATATATCCTTAATGGAAAAAGAAGATGATGGAATTTTACAAATTATATATATTTTTCATAATTAGGTCTTCATTATGCCTATTGCACAATAACTTTTCCCCTTATCTAATGGTTTTACTTCAAATTTCCTTTAAATAGTGATTAACTCTAGTAAGTTAAAATATTTCTCAACTGAATAATAAAATTAAACATGGTTTACACCCAACTTTCTGGTTCTGTGATAGAGTGAAGTGCACTCTCTGAGATATATGGAATTCTAAGATACTGAGATCAAATTTTTCAAGTTGCCCTGATGAAAACTTTACAGGGGAATTATGATCTGACCAAGATTCATTGTCCTGGAATGTCAAGCTTCTTTAGTGGTTATTTTAAAAGGTAATTAAGGTAAAATGAGGTCATAAGGATGGGGCCCTAATTTGATAGGACTGGTGCTTTTAAAAGAGTAGCCACCCGTGATCTCTCTCTTCACGCATGCACTGTGAGAAAGCTCGTGAGACCACAATGGGAAGTCAGTTGTCTGCAAACCAAGCCTACCGGCTTCTTAAACCCATCCTGTTGACACCCTTATTTTGGATTTCCAGACTCCAGAAATGTGAGACAATAAATGTGTGCTAGTTAAGCTACCCAGCCTGTGGTATCTTGTTATGGCAGGCTAAGCAGAATAATGCAGATTTTGTCTTCCATATTACCAGAAATTTCTTCTTATTAAAAATTAATTTTGACTTTTTTTTACCATTTCACAAACATTTGTTGTTCAAAGTGTTAGAGATACAAAGCAGAATGGGCTCTCTGACCTTAAAGAGTGTATAACCTAGACAAGATGACAAATACAGGGCTCTTAAGCTTCCAGCCCTTCCCTTACCCTAACTGCCAATTGTAAGGTCGGATCTTAACAAACGGCACCGTGAAACAGAGGAAAGCTTCGAGTGAGCTTTATTAGGGAGCACTCCCGGGCGAGGTTCACTGGTCCGAGAGAAAGAGGCCAGAGAAGTCGCGCCCAGTCCTAGGCGTGGGAGATTTTATTGAGGTGTAAGGGAAGGGTGGTTTGCAGTGGAGGGGGGGGAGTTGCTATACAGGGTAATTCCTTATTTGGTGAGGATACAGCAGGGCCAGGTGTTGGTTGGTCTGTTGTGGGGCGTAAGCCCATTTTCCCTTCCCATCAGCCTCATTGTTTTCTGTGCAGGAAGTTAGAGTCTCTTGTTGATTTCCAGAACAGGTGAGGTCATTATGTCCCAATGCCTCTCCTTCCTCATACTGGTCGATGTTTTCTCTTACCCCCCGGGCCTCCTTTCACCTGGGCCAACGGACCTTACACCAATTGATAACAGAAGTATCTCCCAATTGAACATCAGAATCCTACTGAACACAGAATAAGTAACAAATGGTCAAATTAAGAATGCTCCAGGAGAAATGTATTGGTTAGCCTTGGTCCAGTGCTATTGATCTTGGGTCACCTCAGCCTGCAGCGGCTTGAAGCAGGACTTCGGTTCCCGGCCTGATATTGAAGTCAGGTCACTAGACCAGTGGCCAGTGACAAGGTCCTGGCCCATCAGATTTGCAGAAAAGAATTCCCACAAAGATGGAAAGTAACAAAACAAGTAAGGTGTTTATTAGAAGGAAAAAGATTACCTGTGGATAAATACACAGGCGGGCTCAGAGAGAGAGTCGTGCCCTTGCAATAGTTTGAATCATTTATATGGGGCATTTCTTCCAGGTTTCCTTGGGCCAATCATCTTGCTTTGCCTGGTTCCGGGTCTGCATTTTGTGTACCTTAGGGCTTCGCATGTGTTCATGTGCATCTCTTAGCCAAGGTGGATTCCAGTGAATAGGCCTATAGGTAGGTTGACATCACCTAATATGGGGTGGTGCACCCTCCCTTTTGACATTCAAGGAGGCTTTTCTGCAAATGCATAGTTAGGAAGGTCTCCTGGACTTTGAGAATGATGAATATGTGGTCTCTATCTTTTATCTGGGCAGGGTTCAGCCTCTCCTATCTTCATCTTGGAGTAACTGTCCATAGGGAACAACTCGAGCTGTTCAGCCTGGGACCCATCTGTCTCTTGCCTCACTATAAGGAGAGAGGCCTGGAAAGTAAGGAGGCTTGCTAGCACTAACCACACACCTAAACCTAAAGAAAACACTCTAAAGAAAAAAAATTGCAAAAATCTTGAAAAAAAGTCTGCATGTACACTTGTGTGCACAGAATAATAGAGAAGTTAGGTAGGTCTTAAGAATAGTATTCTAGCTTTTGTATATTTGTGGTGACCACATCAACTCTAAAACGTCGACAGCCATCAGATTTTACTGTTTTCAAATTGTGGAGTTCTTTCAGACGCTTACTTTATGACTCATTGATTTCACAGTTATTCAATATTTACCTACATTTAACTCAATGGGGAAAATTCAGTTGTGGCCAGATAACATGCATTAAATTTAGTTTTCACCACTTACTCACCCCCTATACTCTCTTCCCAGAAAGTTGCTGAAAATCCAAGGGAACATAAAACTTTGAGTTATGTGCTTATTTAACCAAATTCAGAATGTTTATATTTCCTTCACTAAGTACTCTATTTCTAGGAGACTAAAGATGGCCTCTTTATCCTTTCTGCTGACTTTTTCGAAAATGGTAATTTCTGACATTTTTCAATGAAAAAATATATTTTACTTTATGAAATATGAATAGGATCAATTAAACACAATGAAAAATGCAGAGACTATTTACACCTTTTTTTAAAAATTACTATCAATGCTAACATACTGTAGATCTAACTGAATCCAACAATGGATCAAAATTACCATATATTTCTTGGCTCTTGATTTAAACAATGAAAAGTAGTATAGAAACATTACCCTAAATACTTTGTCTGGACAACTATGAGTTATTTTCCTTTTTTAATTTGTCTGTTATATACGTATTTAGTTTGTTCCACTTTAAGTAGTCAATAAAAAGGCTATATTCCTTTCTGGAAAAAAAAAAAAGTTATTGTAAACAACTCCACAGGATTGGCTAGGATAGTTTCATATCAAAAAATAAATTAAAAAACCTTGTCTACTTGTATTGTTTGACTACTTCTATTGTATCTCACAGCTTTATCTTTTTACATTTTCGATTTATGTGGGCAATTATTGACTTATGTTTACTTCTTTATTATTAATGAAGAAAATAAAATTTAAAAAATTATCTCTGCTACATAAACAAAGGATGACAATAAAGGATCAATAAAAAACAAATAATAAGCAAAAGAAAACAAATCTAGCAATGTTAATATCAGCAGGCCCTAATTTAAGATCTAAAAGAAAAAGCGTAATATTTTATATTAATTAAAATAACATTCCAAGAAGTTATATCAGTCATTACCTTTATTTAGTTAATAACATAGGTTTAAAATATTTTTTTAAAATATTGAGAGAAATACAAGGAGAATTTGACAAAAGCACAACATATCTATCTTGGAAACCCAGGGAATAAATTAAGCAAACATATTGAGAGTTTGTAAAACACTTTTACATGGACAAGCAAGTATCACATATATCATTTTATATTTACTTCAAAACAAAGTGTGCTCACATACACATGGATTTGAGGCAGGAGATAGATGGGCCCCCGGGGCAAGCAGTTGGAGTTAGTTCCCTGTGGACCAATACTCCAAAATGAGAATAACAGGACAATTGAGAGAGGAAGCTGGGCCCTGCCCAGATAGAAGATAAGAGACCACATATTCCTTATTCTTGAAGTCAGAAGGCTTCCCTGACTACACATGCACAGAAAGTCTCCTTGGAGGTCAAAAGAGGAGTAACGCTAAGTGATGTCAAGTCTATCCATAGGCCTCTTTGGTAGAATCCATCTTGGCTAAGAGATGCTCGTGCACACATGGGGTGATCCTGAGATATATCAAATATGGACTTTGAACCAGGCAAATCACAATGATTGGCCAAAGGAAACCTGGAAGAAACACCCCATAAAAGTGATTCAAACTGCCACAAGGGCGTAACTCTCTCTCTGAGTCCACTCGTGTGTCTAACCACGTGTACTGTACTTCTTTTTCCTAATATATACTTTACCTATTTCACTACTTTCTGTCTTTGTGGGAATTCTTTTTCTGCAAAGACATAGGGCCAGGGTCTTGTCACTGACCACTAGTCAAGTGACTAGGATTCAGTGCTCTCACCACCGCAACCTGACCTCCATCACGGACTGGGAAAAGAAACCCTGCTTCAAGCCACTACAGGCAGAGGCCACCCGAGATCAGATTGTTGAAAAATGATCACTTATCTTTCCTGAAATCCAAAAAAGCAGAAATTTATATAGTCTGCCATCACTGTGTCATACGCAATAAAGCTTGAATAAAATAAAAGGGTAGGGAAATAATATCCTAAAATTTATAAACACACATTTCTAAATAGTTCCTTTTTACCAGAGACATTCAAATGAGAAGTTATAAAATTACTTATAAGTGATCAAAAATTAGAACACTACTTCTCAAAACCTGTAAAATGTTGTCAAGCAGAACTCAGTGGAACATTAATGATTACAAACACACTTATAACAAAAAAAGGAAGAAAAGAAACTAATACAACAACATAAAAACTAGAAATAACATTAAATAAAACAAGAAAATATGCATTTTTTTGGTAGAAATTGATTTTAATTTTATGTGGATATACAATGGGCCTAGGAGAGCTAAGATGTATTTGGACAAATAAAACTAAAATTACAATACTTAAACAAATATCAAGACATTAAAAGGTAGTAAGACAATATGGCATCAGTGCAAGCATGGACAAGTAGACCAACAGAAGAAAATAGAAACCAAGATATTGCACATACGTACACATGCATCTCACACACACACACACACACGCATACACATACACACACAATTTATGACAAAGATGACACTTGAGAGCAATTGGTGAAGGATGACCTTTTTAATACATGAGTTCTTTCAATTTTCTCTCCATGTAGGTTAAAAATAAACCATCTTGGCCTCTATATTATAACATAGAGAAAATCAATTCCAAGTAAATTGTAGGTCTAAAAGTGAAAAGTAAAATAATGAATCTTCTAGAAGATAATATCAGGGAGGAAGAAATTTTCCCTGCCCTTCTAGGTTTTTCTGGCTGGTCTAAGAGTTAGGTTGATATGAGACAGATTAACAGGAGAAAATCAAACAAAAGTTTAATAACACATATACATAGGGGAGACCCAGGAAAACTGAGTAACTTGTCAAGATGGCTGAAAACCTCAGCTTAAATAGCAGCTTCAGCTAAAGACAAAAGAGGATGTTGGGGGTAGCAGTTTGGGACTTCAAAGGGGAGGAAGGCAATTCACATGGAGTTGGAAGAGCAGATGTTTGGTAAACAAATGTTTGCTGAGCCAGGAAGAGACAGTGGGACACTGAGTGGACTCTGATCTCTCAGCCCTGCTGAGTTTTACCCAGCACACTTAGCCCATATTTTTTGCAGATATCTCTGGCAATACACCTATCCCAGAAACAAATTCTCTATCTCCTAAATCTTTTGGTGCTTAATTGTTTTCAGCTCAAAATAATCCACATGCCAAAGAGACATTTTGGGGTGGCAAGTTTTGCTCTCTTACAATAACATAGGAGAATATCCTCATGATTTGGGGCAGCTAAAAGTTCTTTAAACAGGTCACAAGAATTAGTAGCCATAAAATATAAAGATAGATAACATTCAAATTAAGAAGGTGTGTTATTAAAATATACTAGTAGGAGTGTAAAACAGCAAGTTCAGTCTAGAGAAGATATGTCTTTACATACTGACAAAGAACTAATACCCCAAATGTATATTGATGTCCTATACACCAATTAGAAAACATATTGCAATGCATTTATAATGTTTGAAACAAAAAGCTCTTTTGTTTCAGTTTGCATATTATGGTCATAAAAGCAAATCAAAACTCACAACCAGGAAGTGTGTACTTGGGTCATCATTGACTAAAAAGACCACGACTACCCAGATACTTTTTCTAAAAATTGCATGTGAGAGCTGTAAGTCATCAGTTGACTTAAAGTTGAGATTGTTTGCAATTTTGCAGATGAAATTCTGATTTATGTTCTTTAAAGATCACTCTAGCTGCTCCGTGGGGAGAGGATCTAGGAGGTCAAGGGCATAGCAGGGAGACTGGTTGGGGGTCATCCAGTGAGAGATGATGTAGCTGGAGGTAGGATCAGGAAGGGGGAGATCAGAAGTGGCCAGATTTGGTCAGTGTGATACAGGAAGTGTGGACAGAACGGATGAAGCACTGGATGTGGGGATGAATCAGGGAAAACAAAGATTTTTAACACAATACTGGCATTAGAGATAGGTTGGTTTTCTTCCCCTTGCATTTTATTTTGAAAAATGTCATATATTCAACAAAGTTGAAATAATGTTCCAAGGAACCTCCTTAAAGCCTACACCTAGTTTCTGCCATTAATATTTTACTGTACTTATTAATCACATACCTGTACAGGTATCTACCCTCTATCCTTCCATCAAACCATTTTTATACATTTCAAGTAAACTGCAGATAGCAGCACACATTCTCCTAGATACTTCTGCGTGCATATCATTAGCTAAATTTCAATATTTGTTTATATTTTTATGTATGCAGTGAAATGCATAAATCATAAGGGTATGCTTGCTGAATTTTGACAAATGCTTACATCTGAGAAAACATTAATTTTATCCAATAGGATATTGAGACGCTGCAATTCATTATGAGTGCAACAGCATACATTAAGTCACAGGTAATTGCTCAAAGAGGTAAGGAAAAGCCAGCAGAGAAAGCTAGAATCAATGTGTGAGAAAAATGCTTCCACAATTTAATCATTTAAATAGCAATCTAACAGTGATATTGTTTTCATCTGTTTCCCTATTAGAATAATAAATGTAATGGCTTTTTTTAAAAAGTAGAAAAGCATATGAAAAAGATAAGGTTGTTAATTTATATATCAATTACTCAATATGCTTACCCTGTACAAGTATAATTAAAACTCAGGTTAATAAGATTTGCTTTAAGACTTTAAAGAAAGTCAACAGTTTTAGCTAAACTTAATTCCATAAATCATAATTATAATGATAAATCATAATTATAATATTAGCACCATAAAACCACTGTCTGCATATAGGCGAAATCTAATTACATTATTCCTAAAGATATAAACAGTTCTCAGTTAAAGAATTCAGTTAATTATATTATACAATATAGGTTTATTTTGGGGGGTACCCTATTTAGTTTTGAAAGTAACCTTATTTAAAGTAGCCCTACAAAAAACACTCAATACAATTTCTCCTCAATAAGCAAGCGCCTTAAACATTATTTACGTGACTTAAATACAATCACTGGTAATTTAATAGCCGGCAGCAAATAAGCATTTTATCATTGTTCATACATGCTAATAAATCAATATCAAAGAAAATCAGCCTTTTTTTAAGAGTCAAAATTAATTTGGTCTCCATTTGTCATCAAATCCTAGAAAAAAAATGACCTCATGTTACTTCTTGAAAAAATTATTTTATTAGCCTTGGCTCTATTAAAAACAGTTAGTTATAAATGGGGTAATTGATTCCAAGTTCAGTGGCTCACCTGAGAAATTTGTCATCAGTAAGTATTGAAAAACAGAGAAGCAAAGAAACAAACAAAAAACCAACTTCCACTTTTCCTCCTGTAGCAGATAATTGTTTAATTTTGACCCAACTAAACCTATAGTTCTTTCTTCATCTGTTCAGAACAAATGGACTGAGTTCACCCAGCTGCAATTGGACAAAGATGATCTAGAGATAATCAGACTGCAATTCATGTGTGCATTACTCCTGCTAAATCTTTATGATTCTGCTTCCTGTTTCTTTTATGTATATTTTAAGTCTATTTTACCATCCAGACTTGAGATTTATTTTAAAAATAGCTTTAAATTTTGCAGGACTGCCATGGTGTTTTGACCCTGTAATAGAAAGTGATAACAATTCAATCAGCTGCCACTAGAGGTATTTTTTTGGAATGCAAGGCTATTTTTAAGTCTATTCTTTAGACATACAAAATGATATTTAATACTGTGGTAAGAAGAGCAATATCACCTTATTAGGAAAAATGATGCTGGCAATTTTTAACAGAGAGAGAGCTTTCCCTTCTTCCTGAAATTGAGAAGCAGAGATTATACAACTTTCTCACGGTTTTACTCAAAACTTATAAACACACAACTTGGGTAAAGAACAAACCCAAGAGGCTTGTGAAAAGCAGGCCAAAGTTAAGTTCTTCATATTTCAGCAGTCTGGAACAAACAAAATTTCTCACATTATTATTTTCGTCCTAATTGCCAAAATTCAGAGCCATTAATCATGGTTGGGATTTGGAGAGCAGTCCTGGGGGTTTTGTCATGATGTCATTTTAAATGTCATCCTGGGAGAATTAAGAGTCTGTCTTATCACCATCTCTGAGCGTGAGATAATCAGGAAATGTTGAAAAAAGTCAAAGAAAAGCCAAGAATTGAAAACATAAAGAAGAAGCTTGGGAACATCCTCTGAAAGAGGAAATGATGTGAAAAAATATGAGCAAGATTCCCACAGACCATTCAGCTACTGTATCATTTAGTTTCCAAGATTGTAATTTATTTTCCTGCCTTTTTTGTTCCCTCATTTTTTTCTGCACATTCTTTTCACAGCTTAGAGTATTTATCTTTTTTCAGCTTTCTTGAAGTATAACTGACAAAACTATAAGAAATTTGAAGTGTACATACATCATGATGATTTGATATATGCATACATTGTGAAAGATTCCTCACATATAGTTAATTAACACATCTGTTACCTCACATATTTCTCTCTTTTTGTTGTTGTTGAGAACATTTAAGTTCTACTCTCTTAGCAACTTTCAATTATATAATACAATGTCATTAAGTGTAGTCACTATATTACACATTAGATCCTCAGACCTTATTCTTATTCATCTTATAGCTGAAAATGTGTACCCTTTTACCAACTTCTCCATACTTCCCCAACTTCCCAGCCCCTGGTGACCACTTTTCTATTCTGTTTCTATGATATTGGTTTCACTTAGCATAATGCTTTTAGGTCCATCCATGTTGTTTCAAATGGCAATCTCCTTCTTTCTCATGGCTGAATAATATTCCATTGTGTGTGTGTGTGTGTGTGTGTGTGTGTGTGTGTGTGTGTTGTATATGTTCTTTTCTTCTTTATCTGTTCCTCCACAGATGGACACTTAGGTTATCTCCACGTCTTGGTGTGGTATGGTTATTCTGAATAATGCTGAGATGAACATAGGTGTGCAGATATCTCTTTGAACTCCTGTTTTCATTTCCTTTAGATATATACCCAGAAGTAGGATTCTGTATCTGTAGTTCTACTTTTAATTTTATGAGGAACTTCCATACTGTTTTCCATAGTGGCTGCACCAATTTACATTCCCACCTAGAGGAGTTATTTTTTGACATTTCAACTTAAAACAATGGGTCAGCCAAAAACAAAACAAAAAACAAAGTTTCCGCCATGGCTTACTTTATTTCTCTGGCTGTGGGGAGTCCTTTTTTGGGTTTCCTTTATCTTTCCCCTTGAAACCCCTGTGAGGGTCTCATATGGGTCCAATAAATTGTGCATCTCAAGAGAAATCAGTGAACCCACACTAATGGAAAGTAGAGCTTTGCAACTTGGTCTCAGGGTGGGAGAATTGCCAATATGCTGGTGAGAGAGCTAACAAAGAAGCCAAAAGATGCAGACAGGCTGGATGCTTCCCAGCTAACAGATCGTTAGGCAGACGTGCCAACACACAGACATTGATGGAAAATGAACCACACAGCAGACCCCAAATGCCTTGATTTAATGCCTCTGCTTTGTTGTAAATAACAAAGGCACCAGTTAAGAGAGAGAACTACTGCCAAATCTTCAAAAAGGAAGGAAATGGCTTGAAAAGCCAAGCCTGTGTTATAGTAGCATTTAGTTATGTGGACTCTTGCTTTAGAACCTGTGGCAGTTGATGAGATGGATAATGAGTCTTGTACTATAATACAAAAATTGTTTGTAATATTTCAACACAAACTATAATTGGTTATTTAAAATAACAGTTTTCAAACACTGTATTCATAAAACAGTCAGTAAAGCTTCCTAAACTAACTTTCCCCAGAAACTATTGTTCCCTGAAGTATTTATTGAGAAAATAAACACACAACGTTTACAATCTCTATTTAAACACTAAACTTTTCATTTCAATGAAAAAAAAGAACTTTTTGACTGTTAAGTAATATGTACTCATAGCTACCCTTTCACATAATATCATAAGGAAAAAGATTTTGTTATGATAACACTGACATCAGTAGGTACTTGTAAAGTCTCAATGGAATTACCATGCTTTGGAGCTTTTCTTCTTGAAGGTAAAGTAACTTCAAATATTACAAATGTCTATCACCTTCCACAAAAATCCACCCAGGCCCAATAATAACAAACACCCATGCATACCAGGGCTTACCTGTAACTGTCTAGCAAAACCACATGTAATATACTTATTTAAAAAATTGAAGTATAGTTGATTTACAATATTTCAGGTATACAGCAAAGTGATTCAGTTATACATATGTTTCTCTGTTCTTTTTCGGATTCTTTTCCATTACAGGTTATTACAAGATATTGAATACAGTTCCCTGTGATATACTGTAGGTCCTTGTCGTTTATCTATTTTATACACTGTAGTGGGTATCTGCTACACTCAATATACTCTTAACTTCACCAGTAAGTATTTTCTCACATCTCCAGAAAGAAAGAGTTAGAGTCTAATTGGTCATTTTTAAATGTAATTAAGCAAGAGAGAAGCTCTACAAGATGTATTGCTTTGTCTCCGGGTTTCTATTATCTCAGCTTGGTTTAAAAATCCAGGCTCCACAAGATTAAATACATAGATCTGAGACTGCAGACTTAATCTTAAATTAAGATGACATCTTACTTTAGCTGAAACCCCATTCCAATAAAAATGAGAGCAATATTTTCCTAGGTTAGGATATAAAACTCTATGTTGAATGCAGTCATGGATACATTGTATCAGTCTCAGAATATTAATATTATGAGGATTTCCCAAAGTACTGATGGATGTAATGTGAGATACAGTAAATCTGAGCAGGAAGAGTCAGAAGTAGTTATTAATAGTGGTTTAATGCTTTTTAGAGTTTTTCCCCACAAAATAATCTTTAAACTAAACATTACACTGTTTGATGGGTACATGGAACTGGGAGAGAACCTTAGGAATGTTTTAATGAATCATTTTTACATAGAGTGTTATAAGATTATTTCATTCAAAGCTCATGGCGTCTGGAGATTACGGTGCAAAACTAGGAAATAGAGAGAAGATGAGCTGAACTTCAATTAATTGTGGTCAGTTGTGATGTACTTTTTACGCTAAACAAGTAAAACTTTTGATATCTAGAATTTAGTGGAAAATAAAGGAGTGCTACCTGACAGGGTATATTCATGCTGTCCACCGGTGACCCTAGAAGACCTTCACACTTAATTTGTTTTCTGTTGAACCAAAATATCATTCAGGAATCAAAAGCTGAAATTCTCTTGAAGACCAGAGAGAAACTGGTCCTTGAGGTTCTGAGGCACAGGGAGGGAGAATGATGATGGAGTCCACCTACTCTAATTGGAAGACTAATCTTTGAGGAGTAATTTCTGAAGCTAAAACATCACTGGCAAACTCCCTAATACTGTCTAATATACTAATATGCTGAAATCCACTCTACCCTCTTGAGCAAAGAGGTGGACTGCATTTCGCACACCCCCTGCCGTTACTTGTCGTGTGACTGGGTCCTCCCAATGGAATGTTGACAGAAATGATATGGGTCCACCGTCTTTAAGGAAATCACCCATGCCAGGTTCTCTATTCTCTTTCTCCTTCCAGCTGACTGGCATGGTGAACCCACACACCCTTGGAAACCACACATTTAAAGTTGCAGAGCAGCTGGAACAGCCTTAGACTGTTATGCAAGCAAGAAATTACATCTCCATTGTTCTAGCCTTTGCATTTTGGTTCTCTTATTTTAACAACAGTTTAGAATGCCCTAATGAATACAGCAGATAATAAAAGTTCACTGAAATTTTAACAAGTCGCACTTGGTTTTGTTTAAAATTGTCTGTTTGTGCAGGAAGGAAGTGATCTATCACTCCTGAAAGTGCACACCTGTATTTGGCAAAGTGAGTATGATAACTTGCAATGGACCTCTTCTAGGCCACTCCTGGCCCCAAAAAATGCCCCTCCAAACAGTAGCCTGAGTGAGACTTCCAAATTGATTCCCCATTTACATTAAAATAAAGTTCCAAAGTCCTTAACACAACAACTTTGTCCAGGTTTCTGGCTTTTCCCCATGTCCTCTTCTAACTGTCACACTGATGCTATTTGACTTTGGCAAACTGGCTGAAACTTTTCCTGTTCCAAGACCTCCTTGGATTGTTTTTTCCCTGTTTTTCTTTTTACCTAGCTGACTCTCTCCGACTCCACACTGTCACCAGGAAATTTCAGTTTCTCCAGGACCCTTTCTCAACCCCTAGACTAGCTGATACCACCCAGATCTCATTGTACCATCATGTGGTAACTGGTTATGTATTTGTGCAATGATTTAATGTCAACATTTCCCACCTTGGGCTTGAAGTTCTGTGTTTACCTGGTAATTCCCTGCACCTCAAATGCTAATGACAGACCATGTAGGTCCCCCAAAAGTCCCTTTTAAAACGAGTGTCAGAGTTAGATCCATGGTCTTGTAAGGACCATCCTTTGCTCTCTGGTAAGCCACAGGCATCAACACCCCTCAGGAAGGTGGAGACAGAGGTTTTAAATACTCTGTCCTGTTGGCAGTTTCCCCAATGTGTGTGCACATTTCAACACAACCTGTGAAGCTTGCAGGTCACACCCCTTCCTTTCAGGGGAATTCTTACTATAGAGGATCTTCATGACCATGCAAGCTCTAGGGCAAAGAGGAAGCATGGTTTCCAAGCTCACATCCTCCCTACTATCTGAGCATTCTAAGATCTTGTCTTTGGGATGAAACATTTTGCTTTACTATGCTTTATTCTTTCTCAATATTCCATTTCTTCCTTGCCCTCATTCTAAACTTGCTCTTTCCAGGAAGGACATGACAACAAAAAATGAAGGCAAAAATAATATTTTCTGGTATTTTGGTTTTCAATACCTTATCCTCTGAAGAACATGGAAAAGACTCCTGAAATAGACCCAAATAATGGGAGAAGACACCAGACTGGTTTGGAAAACTATCTTCTATGCTGGGTACAGGGAAGAATAAGATGGAAGATATAATAAGAGAATGAACATTGAGTTTCTGGGACCATAGATTGAGTTAGGAAAGGGCAACACAGAGGGGAATACTTTCAATAAAGGTGATCTCCCCGTCCCCAGATTAACTGGAGTAAGTGCCAGCTCTTGAGCACAGAGGCTACACTACCCATCCTTTCATGGTAGCTGAAGAGTTCCTCTTTGACAAAAGTCAGTGTGATGCCAGTTCACGAACCATGAGGAATAAAATCTGAGACTTTGCTCAAATTCACCCCAGGAGTTGGGCAGTGTCTCAAGACACCTGTAACCTTCCAGAGAGGTAGGGTGGAACTCAACACAGCTGGCAGAGTCATAGTCATGCCAGAGGTAAAATTTGAACAAATCTAGCACCAGCATGAGTCAGGATTCCCTATGTACTGTACCTATAAACATTCCCAACTGGACTGCAGGCAGCCTGGAAGGAGAGCTTTAGCAGAAAGTTCTTCTTTCAAGAATCCAGATATTGCTTCCAACTTCAGCTTCACACATTCCCATAACTTATTAAGGTGAGGATTGATGGTCTTTTTCTTCTACATCTATGTCACTATCTGAATTTCCTCAGATTTTCATAGCTTATTTGGGTGAAAATTGATGATCTTTTTCTTCTAAAGCTATGTCTGAATTTCCTCTACTATTAGCATGAAAATTTTATAAGCCACTGAACAGGTAAATTGAAAAGGGAAAGAGAACTTCTCCAAAAAGTGATGAAATAGTCATTGTGTTCAAGAACATATGAATTTTCAAGGTGGTTCCCAAAAAACTTCTTCTCTGAACATCAGATTGTTTTTTTTGTTTGCTTTTTTTAAGTCTTTTTAGAGTTCTGAGCTAACTCAAGTGAAAAAATACTGGAAATTTGTGGAAGAACATATCCTCTTGTTATAATGGAAGAGGTGTGTCTTCTCCTGCAGGAAGCCAGTTGCCTGGTGTGTGTTCTAGAGCCCATTGTCTGGTGTGTGTTCTAGAGCCCATTGCTATTCCTCTAAACAACAATAACAACAACAACACTGTATTCTCTTTTACGTCTTCACTACTTCCCATTACTTCTCTGCTAGCTGGTCCTAACATTCACAGCTAAACTGCAGGAATGAACTGTTTACACTTTCTGCTCCCATTTCTGCACTTTCTATTCCATACCAATTCATCGCAGTCTGGCTTCTGCCTCCTCCTCCCCCACAATGGAACTGTCCTAATCAGACCACCTCTGACCCACATGTCATAAAACTTCAGATATTTTCCCTTTTGCAACTTCAGCTACTTGGCCACTTCCTCACTCTCTTCCTTGGATCTTGTGGCACCATCCTTTCCTGGTCTCACACCTACCTTCCCTGTCTCTTCGTTAGTCTCCTTTGCATCTCCCTCTCATCAGATGTTTTCATTAAAAAGGTTCTGATACTGGCCTTTATTCTTCTGTCTCTACTTTCTTTCTTTGTCTTAAGCAACTTTCTAGCTTTACCAGATGACTGTTAAGGTTTCTCAAGTATCCATTGTTATGCAGACCAATATCCTGGGGGCCAGACACATTCATTTTTCTATTGCACATCTCCGTTCAAAGTCAAATTGTCTGGCACTCTACTGACATCATTTCCCCTCAGTACTGCTACCAACTCCCACCCCCTCCATCATGGGTCCTAATTCTCCTCCTACCTTACACTCACAATTTCCCATTTGCCCAGGGTCAAGGCTGGGACACAGTCTTTCATCATTGGACTCTTGAGTTCTGCCATATTGCACAACTTCCTCGAGAGATTCTCACGTAGATGTAATGGCAATGGCACCCTTAGATTGGTTAGTGCACAACTTGCACAGCTGTATGGGGTGTGCTGATATTTTCCTTCTCCCTCATCATCAACATTCAAACAATCACCAAAGGTGTTTAGCTCTGCTTCTAAAGCAGCTCTTGTCTCTATTTCTTTTTTCCCATTCCACTCCTGGTAGGGTCTATAATCATCTTTATCCTTGACTATGAATCTAGTTCTCTGGCTTCTCTCCTGTACCCATGACACCCCTCCAGTCTCTGCAGTCAGAGGGATATTTAAAAACACAAATATGGAACTTGAATTTTTTAATGGCCTCCCCTGGCCCTGTAGATAACAAACCACGGGCTCTCAAGTCCTCCAAGTTCAGTCCCTCCTCTCTCATTCTCACTGCTCTTCCTCCAGGGTCCAGTCTTGGTGACCTCCTTCATTTGTCCCAAAGGTGCTGAGCTCTCTCACCCACAGGCCTTGGCCGTGTCCTCTACTCTGTTCCCCACCCTCATCCTTCACCTATTGTTCAGGTCCTACCTTAAATATCCCTTTATAAGGAATCCCTCCTGGGACCTCAGACCAGGCTGAATGGGACAGCTACATTACTCAATGACCTGGGCTGCCCTCATTATACCATGACTGAGCATCATGGTGATTAGTTTCCATTGTCTGTCTCCCAGGAAGATAGGATGGCTTCTTCACTAGTGTATCTCTGGCATCTGGTAGGTACTTGAAAAATTGCTAATTGGATCACTTCTATTATTCCCTTAGAATGTCAAATATATATGATAAAAAAACACAAAAACATAAAACTCTTAACTTTTACAATACTATGATTTCTGAGACAAGTTAGATGTTTCAATTTTCTTCTCTCAACTTGATCCTGAAAAGAACAAGTTTCTGAAGAGTAAATAAAGCCTCAGAGTCTTAAAAGTTAAATTTAATGACCTCCAAACTGAAATCTGCACTAAAAATAAATGTTTTTGCTCATGCAATGAATGGTGTGACAGCTTTCCTGAGGAAGATAAACTGGTTTCTTTTTTTTAAATTTAAATTGTGCTCCTCATTGAAATCCTTAAGATTTAATTTCCATGTGGGGAGAGGTGAAATAAACTAATAAGCGAGAAAACTCATCATTTACCAAGTTTGTGAATTTAGCAGAAATAGTCCAGAGACTTAACATTATGGGAAGACATATGGCATATTATCTTATGGCTGTATTGTATTGTTTTGCTCTGCTCTGTTTTTCTGTCCCAAGGGAATAGTTTATATTTTCCTATTATTTCTTTTTCTCACTTCCCTTCATAAATTATGCCTGGGATCCATAAATGACCAAATATAAAAGTGTGTCCTTGCTGAATACAGGCCATAAAAGAAAAAATATATTCCTACCTTAAAATGTAATGAAATACTTCTCGAATGAGAATGCATTATTAGAACTTCTTGGATATTTATTTTGACATGTAATTGTTTGACCCAACATTGGAACCTATAAATTGTTACCTGAAAAAAAAAAATAGCTAAAAATGTTTGCATGCTTTTTTTTTTTTTTTTGCCTTCTGACATTGTTTTATCTTCTAGATTTTGATGAGAGATTTTCAGATTCTCAGGTTATAGAAAATTTTGTATTAAAATCCTCCTGGTCATGGATTCTCCAGTAAAGACTACAAGTCCTTGGAAAGTCAGGACTATCCCCAGCTGTGTGCTGAGGGGTCAGATAATCCCAAGAGGCATCTCAAAGCCTGGCTTCCCTCTTCCAGAAATGGTCTATCAATTCTATCAGGAAAGACATAGATGGCACAAATAGAAAGCACAATGAATCCTGACAAATATTGCATAAGCTGTATTGCATTGGGTTGAATGTATGCTCTAGAACACTGTACAAAAGAGATATGATGCAACCCACATATACAATTTAAAAATTCCTAGAATAAGTAAAACAAAACAGGTGGAATTAGTTTTAATAACATGACTTATTTATTCTTGTATATCCAGAATATTATCACTTCAACATATAATAATTTTAAAAATTATTAAATATTTTACATTTTTTCCTAACAAAATCTTCACAATCCAGTGTATATTTTACACTTACAGCTCATCTCAGTTTAGACCAGTCACACTTGAAATGCTCAATAGCCACATGTGAATAGTGGATGCTATGTTGGAGAAAACAGATCTAGACATTCAAAAAGTGGGGCATGGTTGGGTCTGGAACAATCAGAAAAGGCTCTTAGAAGGAGGAGAGTCCTCCTTCTTATCTTTACTGTTGCTTTCAACCAGCAAGAAGAATGAGCAGTTCAATTTCAGGGAACTGGTTTGGGGTATGATAGTGGTCAAGCAAAGACCACTGTCTTTCACTGCCAAAGATAGCATCTGAGATGTGATCCCAACTTAGGTATGGAGAATGGAAACAGAATCACTGGAGGGACTTGGAAAGAAGATAGAGGGGCTCAAAATTAAAGCTACCTGAGATTGTTGCCTAATGGGGTTGCTCAAAATTTATTCTTCATTTATGACTACGAGACTCTTTATTATAAGAGTATGTTTTAAAAAAACAAAACAAAACCTTTTATTTTAGAATAGTTTATATTGAAACAAAAGTTGCAAAGATATTACCCACATACCCCTCCCCTCACAGAGTTCCTATTATTAACTTCTTATATTGACTATTTGTCAAAAATTATGGACCAACACAGACAAAATATTAACTAAAGTCTACATTTTATTCAGATTTCCTTAGTTTTTACTTCATGTCCTCTTCTGTTCCAGGATTCCACCAGGGCACCACATTACATTTACTTGTCATGTCTCCTTAAATTTCTCTTGGCTGTGACAGTTTCTCAGACTTTCCCTGTTTTTGATGACCTTTACTGTTTTGACGACTGGGCAAGTACTTGGTAGAAAGTCCTTTGATAGGGACTTGTCTGATGTTTTTCTCATTAGACTGGGGCTATGGGTGTTTTGAAGGAAGACCACAGTAGCAAAGTGCTTTTCTCATTATATCATCAGGGCACCTACCATCAACACGAGTTATCACTGCTGGTGTTAACTTTGATCATTGACTGGGCTGAGCTAGTTTTGGCAGATTTCTCTACCGTATAGCTACTTTGTTTCCTGCTCTTTCCATTTTGTACATTTTGGAAGTCACTGTGTGCAGCCAACACTTATGAAGTGGAGAGTTATGCTTCACCTCTTTGAGGGTGAAGTATCCATAGAAATTATTTGGAATTATTCTTTATGGGAGGTTATCTATTCTCCCCCATTTACTCACTGATTCAATCAGACATTTATTTCTGATTATTTTAATATCTGAGTATAGACTCATGGATATTAGTTTTATACTTTTGGTTAAGTCCACTGCTACTTTATTTTTTTGCTCAAATCAGTTCATCTTTGGCCATTGGGACCTCTTTCAGTTGGCCCCTGTCTTTTTGACATACCCCATCACTGTGGGGTCATTGAGGACTTTCATACTTTCTGAAACTACAAGATGCTTGAGGCTCATCTTGTATATATCCTGCCCCAGCCCCCAAATCAGCCATTTCTCCAAAGAGACCTAGTTCCTTTTATTGGAGAATGGTATTAGAAACTAAAATCTGGGAACTAGCTGTGCTCATTGGTTTGAGGTGTCATTGCTTCTAGACTCCCTCAGCTTACAGAGCAAGGAAATAAATGTACGTACATATACTGACACATGAATATACACACATCTATGAATGTTTCTTTGTGTATCTATCTGTATTTATATTAAGTTAAACATTAGTTCACATTGATGTTCAAATCTAATCAACTTCCATATGGATTATTCTAGCCTCCCCAATTCCTTATCTGTAATCTTCCACTTCAACCGTGAGAAACCAGGCTCCCACCATCTGCCATGCATTTACTTAATTCTTCAATGCCAATATACATGTACAGTGGTTTTAGAATTTTGTACCTCTGTAGGAATAACGTTATCAAATTTAGTGTGGTGCTTATGTATATTTCCTTGTGTTTTTGTCTTCAAGAATTCACTCATTTTCAAAGTTATATAGGTCAACACCTCTTCCTTTTCCCTCTCTTCAAGGAGATTCTTCTATATTTGTAATGTAGTTAGATTCTTTTGCCATATTCTGCATTTCATCCTGGGATTTTCTGACCTCTTAAATGATTTCTTAATATTTTTCTTAATATTTTCATGCCTTAAGTTTCATTCTTTGTGTGGTAAAATTCTGTAAGTTTTGGCAAAGGCATTGTGTTGATTGTCCACCAATACAATATCATGCAGAATAGTTATTGCCCTAAAAAATGCCCTGTGCTTCGCATGTTCAATCTTCCTTGATCTCAAGCTCTTGAAAACCACTTATCTGCTTGCCATCTTTATATTTTTGCTTTTTCCAGAATGTAATATAAATGGAATCATACAGTAGGTCACCTTTCATACTGTCTTCTTTTACTTAGCAATATGCATTTATGATAAATCCATGTTTTTACATGGTGTCATAACTCTTTCCTATTTATTCCTGAATATTATTCCACTGTGTGGATATATTAGTTTGTTTATCCATTTACCTATGGAAGGATCTTGGTTGCTTCCAGTTTTGTGTGATTACGGATAACATTGCTATAAACATTCACCTGGAGATTTGGTGTGGACATAAGTTTTCAAATCAGTCCAATTGCTGGATTGGTTGACTATGGTAAGACCATATTTAACTTTGTCAGAAGCTACCAAACTCGCCCAAACTGACTGTATCATTTTGCATTACTACGAGCTATATCTGCGTTAGTAATTGTTATTGTCATTTTTGTGGATTTTAGCCATTCTAATAGGTGAGTAGTGATACCTCATTGTTTTAAATTTTATTTTAAAGTTGAGAAATAATTTTGAGTGTCTTTTCATAGGCTTATTTGTCATCTATATATCTTCATTGATGAGGTGTCTTTGAGGTCTTTGCTTATTTTTTGATCGAGCTGTTTGTTTTCCTATTTTTAAGTTTTAAGAGTGCTTTGAATATTTTGGATATCAGTCATTATCAGATATGTTTTGCAGATATTTTATCCTAGTCTGTGGCTTGTCTTTTCATTTTTTTAACTAGTATATTTGCAGAGCAGAAGCTTAAAATTTTTTTTTCATAAATGTATTTATTTTATTTTTGGCTGTGTTGGGTCTTTGTTGCTGCACATGGGCTTTCACTAGTTGCGGCAAGTGGGAGCTACTCTTTGTTGCAGTGCACAGGTATCTAATCATGGTGGTTTCTCTTGCTGCAGAGCATGGGCTCTAGGCGCACGGGCTTCAGTAGTTGTGGCACACAGGCTCAGTAGTCGTGGCTCATTGTGGCTCACTCTAGAGTGCAGGCTCAGTAGTTGTGGCACATGGGGCTTAGTTGCTCTGCGGCATGTGGGATCTTCCCGGACCAGGGCTCAAACCTGTGCCCCCTGCATTGGCAGATGGATTCTTAACCACTGCGCCACCAGGGAAGCCCAGAAGTTTTAAATTTTATTAAAGTCCAAAATTATTTTTGTTGTTGTTTCATGAATTTTGCTTTGGTGTTGTATTTAAGAACTACTCAAAAAAATCTAAGGTCATGTAGATTTTTCTCCTATGTTTTCTTGTAGAAATCATATAGTATTGCATTTTACATTTAGAGCTATGTTCCATTTTGAGTTAATTTGTGTGAAAGGTGTAAGGTCCTTGTCTAGATTCTTCTCCCTCTTCTTCTTCTTTCTTATCTCCTTCTCCTCCCCCTCGTCCTCCTCCTCCTTCCCCTCTCCTTCTTCTCCTTCTCCTTCCTTTTTTTTCATAGAGACAACCAATTGTTCCAGCACCACTTATTTAAAAGAATATTGTTTCTCAGTTAATTTGCCTTTGCATATTTTCCAAAAATCAGTTGACTGTATGTGGTTCCATATTTCATCTTCACTGTGTTTCATTGAGGTGTCTTGTGTTTCTTACACAGCACTCTATCTTAATTTCTGTAGCTTTAGAATCAGTCTCATATGTGATTTCTCCAACACTGGACTTGTAGTGATGTTTTAAGATAAGAAGTTTAAGGCAAGTTTCTTTTAAACTAGGAGGATGTAGGAAACAAACTCTAAAATTCCTAATTCCACAAAGTTCCTAGTTCCATAATTGTCCACAGTGAATTACAGAAAGAAAATCATAGCACACATTTATATAGCTGAGAGCAAACTAATGGGGTTTGTTTTGTTCATTTTTTGCAAGTCTCAAGTGTAAATATCTCCTAAAAAATTTAAACTAATTTGTGGAATGTGGATTTGTTAACATATACAAAGGGAAGCAGCAGCATTTGGTCTAAAAGTGAGTAAAAGTGGCTGTAAAGTTCAACACATAAATTCATAATGCTCCAGAAGAAGTAATGAAAAATGTAATAGAGACTGTGATACTATTTGCATTGACATTAGTCTATAACCTACCTAGGATTAATTGGAAGTATTACTTATGTATAAACTGAAAAATTCAATTAAATTAGACCAAAGAGAGAATAAATGAGAAACATAACATTGTAAATATGTCCATATTTCCCAAATTGGTTAAAAAATACAACCCAGTGATATTTGGGGGCATTGGACAAAATATTTCTAAAATATATATGAAAATAAAAATTCCCCCAAACTTATAAGACAATTCTGGAAGAGACAGTAAGAGACTCATCCAGCCTTGTAGAAAGGAATAGTCTGTAGTCATAGCAATGGAGCCAGAGCAATAGTCTTAGTTAGAGCAGTGGTTCTCAACCAGAGGCAATTTTGTCCTTCAGTTTGAAGACATTTTTAGTGTTAAAACTGGGGAGAGGGGTGTGCTATTGGTACATAGAGGGTAAAGATTCTATACGGATGCTGCTAAATATTCTACAATACACAGGGCAGTCCCCACAACAAAGAATTACCCAGACCAAAATGTTACCCATGTTGAGGTTGAGACATCCTGCCATAAAGGAATAGAGAAATGGACCCATATCACAAACAGATAATGGAAAATTTGGCTCATTCTATAGAGAAAATAAAGTTATATCACCACTCAGATTAAGTAAAAATATGACTCACAATGGATTAAAGATCTGAACATAAATGGCAGAAGTATGAAACTACTGTAGAAAAACAGCAAATATACTTCAGAAATTTGTCCTTAATATGAAGTCAGAACAATTTCTCATAGCAATCACTGAGAGTAAAAATATTAGTATTTATATGGTTGCTTCTTTGATTAAAACCCATCAGAGCTATCTCAACGACTACCAGATAAAGTTTAAAATTTTAGCCTATTTCTCCCCGATGAAATATAGTCACACTTTCTAAATGTCTCCATTTTCCCTGCCTCTCTTGTCCCTAGGGGTAGAGTCAGTTGCTCTGATCCAGACATATTTAATACATGGTGAGCTGTTATTACACTTATAAATCCCTAATTAACTTTCTTTTAAAGCCCTTCTTTGTTACCTGACCAAGAGATTCTCCTGGGGCAAACTATGCCCTCCACATTTTTACCCTTGCACAGAGTAAAACGCCCACAGCAGCCAGACACATGTTTTTGATTATGTGAATTGATTAACCTCTACTATTGGCATATAATCATTTTTTCTCATGCTCTTGCACTCTGCCTTGGATGAACTATGACAATCAATTATATAACTACAAACTCAGATATATTAAATAAAAGTCCATTTCTGCTTCTCAATTATCAGGAGCTATTAAGAACCTCACTAAGAAATGACAAGCAAAACATTCTGAAATAAATGCAGTTTAATAATGCAACTTAAAGACCAATACTCCTATAATCAAATGGACCTCATAATGTAATACTAATATATCATTAAAAAATTTATAAAATAATTAAAATATGACATATGCCCAAGCAGAAAGCATTTTGATTTCTTTTGTTCTCATATGGATTGACACATAGATTTTTTTTTTACCATGAACATTGTACATTACATTCCCACATTTATTTTTATTTTAGTCAGAGATGATTTTTTAGAATCTTGCCTATCTTTGAAACAAAGACATGCAAAAGTAAATATTAGTGATCCGGTTTGCACGCTAAATAATGTACATAGCAAATAAGAATGCATTGAAATACAAAATGGAAGATGTAAGTTAGATTTACATTTAGAATCCACAGTAGTTCTTGCAAACAAAAACTTAATTTCTAGCACAAGGAAGCTTAAATAGCTTTACCATGGCCATGAGGTAAGACTCCTGTGTTGGTCTAAAGGTAATCTTTGTGACTCAGTTACACAATGATTGGTTTCATTGGTTAATGAGAAAAACTCAAAGGGCTAAAAGTTATACACCAAGTCTTATTTTCAGAATACTAAATTTCTTTTGCAAAAAACCCCTCAAAATTCAACCAAATAAATTTGAAGATCTAATTGGCTCTATTCAACAATTCATGAATTGCATAGTATCACATCTAGCAACTAGAAAGCAGCTCCTCTGAGGAGCTGTACGAAGTGGAAGTCTTTTACAGAAATGGAGCAGGACAAAAAGGTTATTAGCAAAAGAAAAGAGAGGATTGTTTCAGGCAAGATTACCTCACTAGTGCAGACCAGGAAATTCCAGACTGATTGGTATAAAATTCCACTTCTGGGAGAGGCTGAAACTGCCATTAGGTGAGGTATTACATTTTGATGAGGTTTTGTAGAAGTGACTCCATTTGGGGCTTGTTTCTTTTTAGCACTTTCTGGCAGGAAGTCCACTTGCTCAGGGAGCTTCAGAACACACTTCATTGCACTGTTGCAAAATCTATCCTGGCTACTGGGAAAGCAATGTAATAAGTCACAGGAGACAGATAAGGTGGGGGCAGAATGAAAAGTACAACTAAGCATCTAATTCCCTTTTCATGTCAATTTCCTGTAAAGGTTTTCTTTCCTACTGAGATGCCCTGGGAGTTAACCTTGAGGACTGCATTAGGAGTTTCAAGGAAGCTTGTTTTGGGCCTTTAATTGGGACGGGCTAAAGGGCCAAGCTGATGGGTTAAAAGGTCATTTTAGCCAATATGAGTTGTGGGGTCTTTTCTCAGCAAACTGTGATCAATAATTCAGCTGGGCCACAAGGGGGAGCTTGTGAAAACTTACAGCAGGCAAGATAGAGTAAATTAAGAGGACTCAAAAGGAATGCGATTACCACAGTCATGAAACTGTGAGCCTAGAAGCTTCATTTCCACACCAAAACCAGCTCGTTTCTTTATTCCTTGTACCATATGCTCATTTCTTAGCTGAAATATCCTGTGAGTGGTTGTCAAGAACTAAGATTTGCTAAATTTGTTTATTTTTTCTTTTCTCTTAGCTCAAATTAGAAGCATATGTTCATCACCTCTGCCTGTGAATAGTTCAACATGAACTGTTTTCCTCATTTTAGTTAGAGCAGATCAGTCAAAATAGTTATCATTTCAAAGTTGACTTGTAAAAAAATATGGCATGCCAACTTCTTTTATTAATTGTGTTTCTTCGCAAACTAGCAGATAAACTCAGTTAACTGAAATATGGCCATGCATCTTAGTGCCGTAATTAGTGCAGCCTTCATTCAGGTAGGAGATACTGATGGTGTCATTAAGCTGCAGAAGCCACATGGAGAGCTGCCAAGTCCCAGCCTTTTTGTTTGAAGTAGGGACTGATCACAGGATCCAGGACTTTTTATCTCTAGAGTTATGTCTTTAATGGGGTCACAGCTGCAGCTGAGAAAAATTACCATCTGAAGTTAGCTCCCTGCATGGTCCATATAGGTCTGGAGGAGCTGGGACAAAAATCGCTCCTGGGTCAGTCCAGCATTACCAGGTGCTTTCCTGCAAGAGGGGAAGCTCAGGAGCAGTGAAGGTTATCACAAATGTCAGAAGTCATTTAGGGACATTTAGGAAGGTGCAGGCCACATCATGGCCCAAAATGGGTGCAGTAGGTTGAGAGGATCCATGAAGAAAGCTGGGACTCAGATGACAAAGTACATAGACAGTAGTATCACGGTGTTATAGTACAGAAGCTGAGAAGAAAGGGAAGACAAATGTATTACATCATGTACCAAGCTCATTCCTTTCTCTCTCTCTCTCTCTCTCTCTCTCTCTCTCTCTCTCTGTAGGGATAGAGATATATCTGTGTATACATACACTCACATATTATATCTATAAATAGGTATAGATATATTTGAGAATACATATGCATATATTATATATGTATATATACAATTACTTATTTAGTTCTCACAGAAACCCTATAATTTTATCTAAACTGAGGCTTAGATTGTTGCTATAACTTATGTAAGATTCCACAGATATTAAGTGGCAGAATGAGAATTAAATCTATCTATCTATCTATCTATATATCTATAGATAACACACTATTCCACTGGTGTTATCTGTCTTGTTTCCACAGTCCAGAGCAATGCCTGGCACAGATTGGGTATGCAACGAATGGTGTTGCCAAACCGCACTTTGACAACCCCACGCCCATATTCTTTCTACAACATCCATGGGCCTCACCAGAAGGGACTGCTCTCAATGTTTCTGCCCATGTTTCTCATTCTAATGAGAGAATTTTCATCTAAAGATGGGAGGTAGCAGGGCTGCCATACACCTGCCCCAGAAAAGGCAAGGACCTGCATAAATAAATTCTTATTTATGACCACTGCTGATCTTGACCTTGAAGGAGCAGAATTAGTGAGAAAGATGGGCAACAGAAGAGTATAATAGAGAAGTATGTGATATATAGGGTGTTGAAGATATATGGTTCCCAAAGTATCTGTGAAATAGAACTCAAGGATTAGTGTAAATTAATTCCTTTGTATGACTAATATTCCACCTGACCTTGAAGATGCAGGGGCTAGTGAGAGTGATGTACAGAAGAGGCAATTAATAGTGCCTGCTTTCAAAAAATATATTGTGGTTTAGTTATTCATTCAGTCCACACACTTACTCACCACACCACATGGCAGCCATCCTACTGGGTGCTAGTGACAGGAGAGTGAAGAATAGCCTCACTTAGTTCCAGAAGCTTCCATACTATTGGTCCCTGTTTCCAACCATTTCAGCACAGCCAGCTCTTCCATGTCACACTTGGGTGATGCCAGTAAAAGTCAGATATCTTTGGAATTTTTCAGGACTTGCCTCAGCTGACTCTTGATCTAAGGCTCTTCACTCTGTTATTAATGTCAGAAGTTAAACTGTAGCAGCTTTCCAAATGCCTCTGTCTTTACATGTATTATCCTGTTACTAATAATGTCTCTGTTTTATAGATGAAGAAACAGAGGCTCAGCAATAGCTAGTATTTTCTAAAGCATAGTGGTTAAATATGTAAACTGTGGCTTTTGCCCATCTGGATTTAAGTGTAGCTTAACACTTACTGATGTCGGATTTCTGGAAAATTATTTAACATTTCCACACCTCAGATTCTTTGTTTGTAAAACAGTTCTAATATTGGCACATATGTCAAAGTCCTGTATAAGAAGTAAATAAGTTAATACATGTAAAGTGTTTAGAACAGTGTCTTGAATATAGTAGTTCTATTGGGTTGAATGCTGCCGCCCCCCCCCCCCACAGAAAAAAGGTAGGTTCAAACCCTCATCCCCAGAATTTATGGTGGTGAATTTATTTGGAAGAAGGTGTTTTTCTTTGTTTGTTTGTTTTCAGATGTAATTTTGTTAGGGATCTCAAGGTAAAGTCATACTGGGTTTAGGGTGGTCCTTAAATCCCATGATAGGTGTCCTTATAAGAAGCTAGAACACAGACTTACCAAGAAGAAGAACATGTAAGGATGGAGGCAGAGATTGGAGTGATGCAGCTATAAGACAAGGAATGCCAAGGATTGCCAATGATGCTGAAAACTCGGCCTCTGTGCACCGGGGCTGATTCGAATCTCAGAGACAGAGATTTGGGTGAAGCAGAAAAGAATAGCTTTATTGCTTTGCCAGGCAAAGGCAGACATGGTAGGCTCATGCCCTGAAAAACTGTGTGTTCCAACCCGGAGGATTTGGTGAGGAGCTTTACAGCAATGGTTCAAGGGCGGAGTTGCTGATAAGGATCGGGGTGAGTGCAGGGCCTGCACTCCTTTAATCTGGCCTCAGGTGGTCTCCTGATGAGCTTCCTGAGGTCATGAAACTGTGATCTTCTCTGGAATGAAGAATGCTAACATCTTCCATTTGTTGGGGCTTTTAGTTCTGTAAAGAGCTCAAAGATATTGCTATGTGTATCCCTTGAGGCAGAACCAGAACCCTGCTCCGAGGCTGCACTGTTGTTTCTTGCCTGCTCCTCCCTTGTCTCTGCATGCCCTCCCTTCCCTGATTAGCAACTGTTTGAAAGGCTTCCATGCCCAGGAGCCCCACTGGGTCCTGCTTGGTTTCACCAGGAGGCATGGGACAGATTCTCCCTCAGAGCCCCTAGGAGGAATGAACCTGGCTGACACACTGACTGCAGACTTCTGCCTCCAGAACTGTGAGAGAATAAATTGCTGTTGTTTGAAGTCACCAAGTTTGCGGTCATTTATTGTGGCAGCCACGAGAACCTAATACAGCAGTTAACACACACACACACACACTCTCTCTCTCTCTCTCACTTGTTTTTGTTAAGTATTTATACAGCAGTTGAGGCCCACAGAAGTCTCAACCTCAGACATCTGACTTCAAATCTTTAATCACATGGCTCTTCCTCACTCACCCCTCGGTTCCTGGTTTTGCATCCAGCTTTTATCCCTCTGTTTGAACGGTCATACTCCTTTCTGTGTCTTACTGAGGTTGGCTTCCCACTTGGGTCTCCATTTCCCATGCACCCCTGCTTTGGACTTTTCCCATGAACATCAGGTGCCAGACCCCTGCTTGCAGACCATCCCCACTGAGTGGGCTCCTCAACAGAGCAGGAGACTCAGCCATTTAGAGCGGGAGCTGTAAGACCTGCACTTAGTACACACGGGCTGAGTAGCTCAAGCAGTGTATAAATAGAAGCCACAGCGAGTATAATGCAGAGTAGACGCAGCATATATACACTATTTCCTGCAGCGATCGGATAGTGAGCGCGGTGGAGGAAGAGAACAGGAAGATGTGCGGTGAAGAGCAGGAGCTGAATGAGTTCAGGAAGCACTCCACAGCCCAAGGCAAGTGACACTGAAGGAACAAGTCATCTAAGACAGGTGGAATTGTGAAGGGCTTTCAAGGTAGATTTTCTCAAAACATGGAGTCAAATGGGGGAAATGTCCAACTTCCTGTACTGTTAAAGTTTATGAAATATGTACATCTGGCAGTCTTCCTTTGATCTCGTGTTTTAAACCACTACATAGAATCATGAGGAATATTTTTAAAGTCCCACATGTATTTATATAGAAATTAATGCTTTAAAGTTTAAATATTTTAGGAAAACATTTTCTTCTAATTTATCAACATGTAAAGCACACAAAGCTTTAAAGAGAGTTAGTCCCCCAATTCCCTTGTGTTATAAAGAAGGCAGGCACAAACAATCCTGATGTGGCAACTGGTCCCTGACTCTCTGGCTTAGTTATTCGACTTACAGAGCAGTTGCAGAGGTGAGTGGGTAGAGAGAGTCTCAACTCATTCCTCCAAGTGGGACAGATAGAGCAACTGGACCCTGACTCAGTTCACTGTGAGAAATCTCACAAGAAGTGCTTCTGGAAGAAAGAAAATGATATCAGGCAGATGGGTCTACAAAAGGAATGAAGAACACTGGAAATGGTACCCACAGGCGTAAATGAATAAAAGTGTTTTAAAATGTTATTTACATTTCTTTAAAATATAATGAGTTGTTTAAACAACAAGTAACAAAATATAGCATAGAGTTTATAATATAGGTAAAATTTAAAAATATAACGACAAAGGGATAACAGCTGGGGGGAGAGAAATAGAAATATACTATTGTGAGCTTTTTACACATAAAATATAACCTGAAGGATTCCTGTGATATCTACCAAATACCCAATAAGATAACAAAACAAAGAAGATAGTAAGGAAGGGGAAAAAATAATAGATGGGGCAAATAGAAAACAAATAGCAAGATGATGGACATAAACTTAACTATATCATTAATCTCATTAAGTATAAATAATCTAAACATCCAAATTAAAAGTGAAAGATTTCCAGATTACATAAAAAAGTAAGAGCCAACTATGTGCTGCTGGTGACAGATGTAAATAAAATGATCCAAATAAATGAAAAGGGAAAGGAAAAATATATGCCATGCCTGAATCCAAGGATACCCAGAATGGCTCTATTAATTTTAGACAAAGTAGGTTTCAGAGAAAAGAATGCTACCAGGAGTAAAGGAAGTCAGTTCTCAAAGGTAGTGGGGTCAATGCATCAGGCAGACATAATGGTATTCAGCATTTATGATCATTTTATGCTTCAGACAGTGACACCTCCTCCCCTGCCCCCTTGTATACATTTGGTCAGATTTCACAGAGCACATTCCTCCAGTCTCCTTCTATAGGGTGCATTTTGTGTGACTGCAGAATTTGGGGGCTGAGTAGAAAAAGGAGGGTGGTGAAGTCAGAATTCAGCTCACATGTTTTGAAATTATTCCCCTGTTTCTAGAGACATATCCTGCCTTCAAATATACCCCAAATTCCTCAGTCCACAATTCCTCTGTTTTGTCTTTTAAAGAGCACAAACCCCCATTATTTTGCCATGGTTGAGAAGGGTAGCCTCTCAATGCATGGATTCGGAAAGGGGTATCCAGGGATCTAAATGCTCTCAAACAGCCTTCAGTTAATCCTCCTTATGTAAGTCCCAGCATCACAGTCAGTGTTTAATTAGAGGAGCAGAAACACTATGAGTTATGGGATAAGGTATTTATTATAGAAATCAGCTTTGACACAATTATGAGATAAATGAAGGTCTACAAAAGAGAGAGCTAGGGCATAAGAGGAGACACCCTTCTGACAGTTAGAGAAGCCAAGCTCATCCAGCTGCTGAAGTCGGGCTGCTAAGAAATCCACGCCAGAGGTCTGTGCACCCTCAGAAAGGTCTATGCAGCCCCTGATATCCAGGGGGTGTCCCGGCATTATCAGCTGGGTCTTGATGTTATCACAAGTTGGTCTGGCATCCAGAGCTAGGATTTGGTGTTCTCTTGTTGGATGTAAACACTTTCACAGAACATAAGTATGAGACAAGGCCACTCTGTGACTGATAGGTCAAGACAAGAAAAATTTTAAAAGACCATTTTGTAATCTTGCTTAAACACAGAATGTCATCCAAGCCACGGACTATAAACATCTCCCTCTCTCAGCTAATGTGAGTGACTGACTGTTCTTTATCAATTATTGCTTTAGTTTCCCTTTCAGTCTGCCCTCCTTACAGATAGGATTTATTAAGATACCAATCATAACATTATTCTCACTTCATGACTGCTTCCAACAGAGAGCAAAGCTCTACTTCCCTGAGATCTCCCCCAAATCACCAACCAAAGTCCAAATCCTATAATAGGTTCTTTCTCATACCTCCTGCTGGGACACCTGCAATTCCCCCTGGGGTGGATGTGCTCCATCATTGCAACAAGCAACAAACTCAACCTGTTCAAATACAGATGAGCTCTTGGTGGCCTCTGGCTGAAGGACATTGACAACCCACAGCCAAGCATGTGGTCATGAGCCTGGGGCCACTGTGTTCAGTGGGGTCAAAAGTCAGGAAGATCTAGATGGAAACAGAAGAGTGTGAAGTACAAGCCAGAACCTTCCCTTCCGGGAACCCTGATGTCTATCTCTCAACCATCTCAATCTTCAGAGATCAGTGGTTGCTGCTGAACTGTTGCCTCCCCTAAATCTCAAGAAAACACCTCTTTTGGCCACTTAATTACCTACTTACTCAGAACCGTATGTGGGAGTCCCAGCTTGACCAAGCCTAAGGAGCACTCCCATGCACAAACTTTATCCTCTTTCCAGAGGAAACTGATTCCTGCTTTGTTCCAGAAGTCCTCTGTATTCCCACTGTAGGGTTAAGACTTGATTTCCTCATGTTTTAAAGCCAGTTATCATTTAATAAGTTTATTCTGTAAGCTACTCATTTTTGTTGTTCTTTGTCTCTCATTTTCACTGTTTTTGTGTGCTGTTCATTATTATTTTTTTAAATCTCTTAACGGGAAGCTGCAGTGGGTACTGGAATAGGGTGACATCACAAGTATTTTCAATCCAATACCTTCACTAAAAAATCAGGCCCTTTGTCACCTATGCAGGTGGTGGAGACCACTACATGCCAACCAGGTGTTCATGCCCCACCCCACTGTAGTAAGGAGCTCCCCTAGTGGTCCAACCAGGAACTCCCTTTATTATCACAGCAAGTGTGGTCACATGATTAATTCTTGCCAATATTATGGGGGAGGAAGTGATGTGTGTTACTTTTGGGCAGGCATGTTTAAAAATGACTTTGCCTTCTCTATTCTTTCTTCCTCTCCCCCCTTTTTTTTCAGCTGGAAGTTGAGGGTGCAGAGACTCAATGGATGGCTACTTCAAAGATGGTGAGCCAGATCCCTGAGCCCCAGATGGTTGGCCAGAAACACAATCATGTAAGGATGTATGGGACAGCTATGTAAGGGAGAAAATACACTCTATTGTGTCAGTCCACCAAATGTGGAGGTTTACTCCAATTGAGTTATTCCAAGTATGTTACTGGTGTTCCTCTAAGTAACAACATGAGTATGTCATTCTTTTTGAAAGAATAGTTCCATCAACATTCAGTCTTTGCTTTAACTGGCAAAGTTAGGATTGTTGGTTTTGCTTTATAATTACCTCAAAGACAAAGTTAACAGCACACGCTCTGTGGGAAGGGGGCAGGGTCAGAACGTGTGATAAACCATTTCTATTTCTAGTTATCCTCTAAGCATCCTCTAAGTCAAAAGTAAGGAAACTTTTCCTGTAAAGGGTAAAAGAGTAAATATTTTCAGCTTTGTGGGTCACATAGATCTCTGTTGCATATCCTTTTGTTTTTTAACAGCCCTTTAAAAATGTAAAAACTATTCTTAGCTTATAAGTCGAATAATAACAGACCTTGGGCAGAATCTGGCCCATGAGTCCGAGCTTACGAATGTCTGCTCTAAGTGACTGGAAGATGTAGGACTTGAAGGGGGATGTACTGATCAGTAAGACCCCTCTAGGGACCATAGGTGGATGCATTCCACTTTAAGGCTATGAACTCCTTGAAGACTGTTGGAGAAGGTCATTGAGAGGACGTGACCACTGGTCGACACACAAGCTGGACCTCGGCAATTAGAAGCCCCTCACTCTATCCCCTGTCCTTGGGATGTGCTTTCTGCCCACTGTTCCTACAGTCGAGCCATTTGCAAGGATATAGCATTGAGAGGGCAGTGTGTTGGTGAGACCATATGGGTGATACACATGACTGAACCCACTGAAGGCCTCTATACAAGCTCTTAAGATTCTGGTGGGAAGCAGGGGCAGAGATCTACTCATATTGTGGTTGTCTGAGACAAGCCTCCTTTGTAGTCTCTTGCTAATTAAATGTGCCTCTTTCTTTGCTCTCTCTTTGCCCTTCGTGGGGGTGCAGTTTCAGATTTTACCTGGGAAAGCTCCTGAGTCTGCAAACCAACAAAGGCAAGAATCATGTTCTCTGTTTTCATCTTAACCATTATTTCACTTAATATAGGGCTTTAAATTTTATTCAGTTTTAACTCTTTTGTTGCTATGTGCAAAGCTCTGTTAGGACTCTAGACTTACACATAAAATATATGCCCCTCCCCAAAATAGAAGCAGTTGAACTGAATAAAATTTAGCTATTTAATTTGAATTATACTGGAAAATTGCGATCATAATTCCAGAACAGAATACTAAGCATTTTATAACATAAAGCTCTGTCATGGTACTCTTTCTAGCAGCCATAGCCTTTGCCATCATTGAATGCCCACATCACTTTCAATTGTTATTATCTAAATGTGGGAGCTTCAGAGAGAGAAAGTAGTGCTTGCTTTTTACTTTGACTTGATACACTTGGAAACAGTAAAAATATTTGTAAATTTTATGTGAGGCTTCTATCTCAATAAAAATAAAAAAGTAATATAAATTCTATCTGATAGGATTATGGTGATCTCACCTAGGGATTTGCTATCATAGGTTATTTTTACTTTCTCCAACTCACTCTAAGGCATATTTGGATATGTAATTATTCTGCACATAAAAATCCCTTCACAAAGGTCAGAGGTTGGGAAAGTCTGGACTCCCAGAGAAAGTTGAGGGCTAAGTAACAGGAGGAGCCATAGTTTCCTTGTTCGCTTGAGTTGATTAAGTTCTTTGCACCTGATGGATGAATATCCCTGCCAGAATGAACATATTGGAATTCCATTCTATGAGCAAAACCAAAGACATCTGGTTTGTGCCCTGCTGAAGCTCACTACTCATGCCAACATCCTTTAGTGGGTTTAACAATTGGGAACCCAGAGAACTCATGTGTATTTGTGACACCATAATGGATTTTGAGCCTGTGTAATTAATGAATGAATCCCTAGCAGATATGTTTGCTGAACTAAGATGTGTATGTTATTTTTCTATTTTAATCTCTGCATCACGTATCAGGTTTTTTAGCTCTGGCTCTGGAAGTAGCTGCCTTTGAATTGCTACAACTTCCCCTAAGGAGCTTATCTCCCTGAAGTAATACCTCCACTAAATTGAATCCAAATTTTTACTTGAATAAATACAACTGGAGAGACCCATAGTGAAAAAAAAATTATGATTATAGCAAAGAAACCCAGTGTAATGAAATCAACAACAACACTGTAATTTACCCGTTTTTCACAATTCTTCATGATAACAGAATAGGTCCAGAGCACACATTGCAAAGCTCTGTGCTAATGAAGACCGTCTCTAGAACTGGACTTCTTATGTGTCTACTGTGTCCATGATGCTCATCTTTTGATGTGGAATTTTCCTTTCTAACTTCTATACCTGATTCTCACAGGATGTACTTTTCATTGAATGCACAGTGGTGAGTGGATAGAGTTTTCTTCATCCTGCTGGGATACCTGAGATTATTATCAGTATGTGGAAGAAAACATCCTGTGTTCAGGAACAGACCCTTAACAGTCCTGACAGCTTCTGCCCAGAGACATTCTCACTATAGACAAATGATCGTTTTTAGAGAGAAATCTTGCTTATTAAGAGCTCCAATATCATAGTGATAATCACAAGTCTGATTAGCATTAGTTATTAGGATAATTCTACAAATACAACTCTACCAACATTTGAAGGTGCCTTCTGTTATGAAAATGTATGCTAAAATATCACATTTCAAATGACAATTTTGTTTTTTTGTTGTTGTTGTTGTTGTTTTGGTTATTTTTGGCTGCGTTGGGTCTTTGTTTTTGTGCACGGGCTTTCTCTAGTCACATCGAGCGGGAGTTACTCTTCATTGCAGTGCACAGTCTTCTCATTGCAGTGTTTCCTCTTGTTGCGGAACACGGGCTCTAGGCTCGCGAGCTTCAGTAGTTGTGGCACATAGGCTCAGTAGTTGTGGCTCGTGAGCTCTAGAGCACAGGTTCAGTAGTTGTGGTGCATGGGCTTAGTTGCTCCGTAGCATGTGGGATCTTCCCGGGCCAGGGTTTGAACCCATGTCCCCTGCATTGGCAGGCGGATTCTTAACCACTGCCCTCAAATGACAATTAAATACTTATTTATTTATTTATTTATTTATTTATTTATTTATTTTTTGTGGTACTCAGGCCTCTCACTGTTGTGGCCTCTCCCGTTGTGGAGCACAGCCTCCGGACCCGCAGGCTCAGGGGCCATGGCTCATGGGCCCAGCCGCTCCGCAGCATGTGGGATACTCCCGGACCGGGGCACGAACCCGTGTCTGCCGCATCAGCAGGTGTACTCTCAACCACTGCGCCATCAGGGAAGCCCCAGCATGTTCTTAATAAAGATGTCTACACACAAGGTGGGGCTGTGATGACGTTTTCACGGCCAGGAATTGTGATGAAAAGAGATCTTGAAGAGTTTTTGGATTTTGTAGGGCCTCTGCCACTAAGATATCGTAATCAATGACTACCTCTTCACTTTGGTAGCGACTTGAGTTGAGACCAATTCACAGGGTTGTTACTCAGAAAAATCTGCAAATACAACCATGAATCTCTATGCAATACTCATATACTGTTTAAATTATTTTGTTTCTCCTCTTTGGAGTTAATAGAGCATCACTTATACTTCTCCTGATTGCTCAAGGATATTTGAAATATACTCAGGGCGTTGAATCTTGACTATTGATCTGTGGTCCTAACTTTATATTATTACTTTAAGGAGTCACACAAATGGCTACTTAAAAAATACACTTGTCTGAAAGTCACATCTGGGACTTCTTGGCAAAGCAAGGAGGAAGCTGATGTTATTGCTGCAAAGAGGTTTATTCACAAGTTGTTCTCCTCCATTTAATTGCATTTTCATGTTTTAGCATCAACATTTAGTATTAGTGAATGAATGAATTCATTAAATATGAGTAAATAGTTGCATACCTTTTTTGGGGCTTTGAGTATACAGTATCTCCAGCAAAATTAACTCGGCTGGTTTTCTAAAGGGTTAAGATAAAACTTCTGATAAAATAAGCTTAGTGATTAAAATATATATACACAACTGTGGAGTGTGAACATGTTCTTTTATTCTTGCGTCCATTTTTCCACTCTTTTCAGATTAGCTTGGGGTAAATTAATTAAGTCTGCATCCTGCTGGGCAAAGTCCTTTCCTCATTACTGTATTTCTGCTCCCCTCTCTTTCCTCTTGACACTGATAGACCTCAAGACCGAAAATAGATACTAATTATTTTCCACCTTTACCCCTCACTGTTCAAAGCAGTGAGTGATGTTTTGACTGTGACATTAACACAGAGCTCACGAAAGCCACACAAAGTGAATGAACTCAAGAAGAAAGATTTTGTTGAGTTCAAGGTACAAACAACACAAGGCACAAATAAGAAAACAAATGTTATATAGAAAATGTTCCCCACTCTGTTTTTAACACCGATGGGTAATGGTGTTACATACAGAGGGTAATGCTTGTCCTGGTGGTCACAGGGCATCGCTCCGTTGCTGCCTTTTCACATGAATCAGCACCAGTACTGCCCAGCTCTTGTCCCTCACGCACACTGTCCTGCTTCCAAGGAAACAAAACTAACTTATTGGAGAAATTACATGAAAAATAGATTCTGGATTCAGAGGGCACCTGTGTTGACGGAACTTTGTGAAGATTTGAGACTCCAGAATCATCTGTTACCTGAACTGCACCCAAGAACAACCTCTTGCCTCCACACTGAGATGTTTAGGAATCTCATCCTGCAGTCACTGAGTGGAAAATTTGTTCCCAAGGAAATTAACACTCTTCACCTTGAGAAAGAAAGAGAAAATAAGAAAATTCAAAGCAAACGAATTACCGGCCGTATGTAAAAAAATTGGCAATCGGTTGACTAGCTCGTTACAAGGAATGTTTTGTGGTCTGAAAACACGACAAAACTATCTTGTCTGTAGGGTATTAACGTACAGATAGTGAACTCATTAGTACAGATCCTGAATGATCAACCTATCATTGTTTCCATAATAGAATTTACAAAGCAATTTTGGATTTACACCGAACCTCTATATAACACCTCCATGGGGTAGAAAAGACAACTATTTTATTCCTTTTAGAGAGGAAGAAACCCAGGCTCAGAAACCTTCAGTAATTACATAAAGTCACCAGTTCAAAAATGAAGAAGCTGGACCCAGACCTCAGGTATCCTGATGTTTACCCAGGGCTTTTCCTGATGCCCAGTGATAAAAATGTGTCAATGTATAATATAGTTAGTATGATGGTTAGTTGTATGTGTTAACTTGACTGGGCCATGTGGTGCCCAGATATTTGGTCAAGCATCATTGTAGATGTTTCTGTGAGGGTGTTCTTGGTGTGTTTTGCTTGAGATAAACATTTAAATTGGTAGACTGAGTAAAGCAGTCTCAATCTCTCTCTCTTTGTCTCTCTCTGTCTCTGTTTATCTCTCTCTCTCCACACACACACACACACACACACACAAACACACACATGCACACCCTATTGGTTCTGTTTCCTCTCTGGAGAACACTGACTAATACAGTTAGCCTCTCTGACTGAGCAAAATTCTGATTCACAGTTGGCACTAAAGTTTCATCATTTAGGGTTCTACAAAGCCAAAAACTAGGTGAACAAACTTAAGTGCACAAATTTCTGGCAGTAAAACACAGAAAAGAATTAAATGTATAATTTTTGTATGGCCTCTGTCATTTGTAAAGAAATTGTATTATCTTTTAGTCCAGAGCACTTCAACATTTTTGTTTTCATAACCTCTAAACAAATTTTTAAAAACTACTGACCACTCAAACATTTTTATATAAACATCTAAAATTTGTTAACATACTTTCAAATATCTGTAAAGAATATGTTTTTTATTGTATTATGTACTGCATATGAGGATTAAATCTATTTTCACCAAACTGTGAAACTGGAGCTGCAAGTTTACCTCGTTTTTTAAAGGAAAATGTCCACCGCACAGACAGATTGACATGAAGTCTTCTTTCTCACGTTCACCAAATCAAACTTATATCCTTCCAAAAAATAGTCTGAATTTATGTTTTATTTCTAATAAACATGATAATAGATGTCTATACAACAGCTTTATCAGTTCTGAGTTCTATTTTCAATGTAGAGGATAGATAGATCATAGATAAATAGGTGGAGAGATAGATAAATACATAGATGCATAGATACAGAGATCGACCAATCACAGATAGATAGCTAGACTGACAGGGCCTTAGTGTACCTGGCCAAATACGGTTTGACACGTCAGTATTTCTTCCTGAAGTTTCTCTTTTTCGCTTTCATGGGACTCTTCCTCAAATGTGGAAATTATAAATCACACCTGGGTTTGGTGCCTGCAGGTTTGCACACCTCAAAGCCAGGCGTAACAGGAAGATGGGATGAGTGGGAAGTTTGCCTTCCTTCTGTAGGGTGAGGGAAGCACCACTGTGAAAGGGGAGGAGAAAGAAAAGAAACAGCCAACCGCAGGGCACCAGGCACATCAAGCTTAGGAAAGAGCTCATGGGGTTGGAGGATCTGGAAACTGACTCCCTTAAAGCTCAGTCATCCCTCTGCATGCCCAAGAAATTGTATCACTGCAGAGGTTTGGATACCACACTGGGACCACAGCTCTTCTTACCATTGTCAGCAAAGTGTGTGCTCCCTAAACCTGTGAGGTGTTCCACAAAATAAGGGTTCCAAGGCCAATATCAGTCGTATTTTGCAAATAAGCAATTGAAAGTTTCTGTACATCATGAAGAAGATACCAAATAAAGATTTTTAAGATATTGATACTACACGAAAAAAGACAGTGCTGGAAGTAAAACCATGGGCCAACATCTGCTATGTACGTCAGTAACAAAATCCTAAAGAAAATATTAGCAAAGTGAAGTCAGCAAGTTAAAAGAAAAAGTATAAAGACTTAACAACTGAATTAAGTTTATGGTAGGAATTCAAGTTTGGTTTAACAATCAAGAATCAAAAAATATAATTAGTAAATAACAAATTAAAGGAAAAATATGAGCATCTCAATAGATAAAGAATTTGCATCTTGTACAATTCTTTAACCCACCTTGATAAATGCCTTTGATACTGGGGATAAAAAGAAAAATTTCATAGGAATGTTTATACAATTTAGGAACATATAATTCTTATATAAACAATGTGAAAAAATAGGAAAAGTTACCAAACTCATCTTATGGGGTGTCGCTATCATTGTGATAGCAAGAATAAAGTAAAATAATGGGCCACTTTTATGTATAAACATAAGCAAAAATCCTAAATAACATTAGAAAAACAAATCTAGAAATTCTTGTAAAATAAAACATTGTAATTAGTTAAGGCTTTCTTTAGAAATTATAAAATGTTTTAACATTTAAAAAGTTTAATGTTATTTTTCACATTAACAAATGAGAAAACATACAAGATTATCTGAAAATATGTAGAAAAATAAGATTCAGCAACCATTCAAGATTGCTACATTTCTTAACAAACTAAGAATAGTAAAAAAAACTTCTTAAGTTGTAACACTACCAAAAACTAAAGTGAATAATATTCATAGCATTAAAACATTAAAATTATTCTTATTAAATTTAAAGTCAGAACCATATCTATTATTCAATAATGTACCTGAAGTTCTTAGACTGTTTAATAAGATTAGAAAAATATATTGATATAAATATATTCATTAATTACAGAAAATGTAATTGGCTACATAGAAAATTAAAAAGGAATATTAAGATAAATAGATTTAAGTGGTAACTTCTAGCTGCATGATTAATATAGAAAAATAAATAACATTTCTATCATCAGAAATTACCAAATTCAAAATAAATTAAAAAATAAAACATTTAGAATAGTTACCAAATTCTTTAGTGAAAAGGGGAATACAAGCATGTATAAGATTTTTATGGATAAAAATTGTAGTTTTATAAAGTATTAGAAGTCTTGAAGAAAATCAAGGGAGCCATAGACCATTTCCATGGATGAAAGATTCAGTATTTTAACGTTATTAATTGTCTCCATATAAAATTGAATGAAACATATTGAATACACAAAATTATGTATAAAATTCATTATATAAAGTATAATGAATATGCAAATTAAATGAAAACCAATGAAATCTTAAAAGAATTTCCTACAGACCTTAACATGCTCTTTCTAAGATTCATGAGATGAAGGAAAGCTTCTAGTTATCAAGTATATTATAAAGCTATATTATTAGAGGGAGAAAAGTTTGGAAATATTCTATCTATGATGAAAAGTTGGTATATGAGAGAAATTGCATCTTGAATCTGTGGATAAATGAAGAAATATTGATACTTCATAGATGGTATTGGGTGAATCCACTATGTACATAGGACACAGTACAAACACAGGAAAAATTAAACTGGGTCTATATACCTCATACTATTCTTAAAATTAGCTTCAGCTATATCAAAGTCCTAAATATGAAATAAGTGTAGCATTTTACTGGAAAACTAAGATTATCTATATAACCACAAGAGAATTCTATCTTAAATCGTGACACAAAAGGCACCCATACTAAGGGTAAATTTTAATAGTGTGACTCTTAAAATTAAATCTAGTAACCATGAAAAAAATACAATAGACAGAATTAAAGAGAAAATCACAGACTGAGAGAAGATACTTACAACATAAATAATAGTATATAAGATTAGTATCAAGTACTTATAAAAACTTTAACAATGGAAAAGAAGCCCACGATACAAGCAATTAATTTGCAAAAGGCCATCATTAATTTCTATTAATATGAAAAAATACTCATCCTCACTAGAAATCAGAATAAAAAAAGTTTAACACACTGATGAGCTAGCTCAGATCCATCATATTAGCAAAGTTAAAAAGTCTGATGATACAAATTTTGGCAAAGATATACAGAACAAATAAATCTTGCATGTTATTTGTGAAAGGTTCAGTAGGTAGAAACAAGTTTAGGAGCAACTTGGCAAATAATCCCTAAAGACAATGCTATGCTGAGTATCATCCAAAAATTTCATTTCTAGAAATGAAGTGAAGTGGGGGGAGTAGATGAAGCAAACACAACAATAGTCACTGTTAGGCTGGTAGTTAAATACATGGGGGTTAGTAATACATTCTCTCTGCTCTTGAGTATGGTTATATTTTTCATAATAAAAGCCATTTTAAAAATGAAAAAGGCATTACATTTTATAGTGTTCAGGAAAATCCACCCCCCCCCACACCTTTCTGGTAAATCCAAAAGAAAAAGCACAAAATTACGCAAAACACAAATTCACAACAATGAGTTAATATGCTATTTCCCCCCTCAGTTGCCCTTTCAGTGTTTCAAGACGTTTGAAAGTTGTGTGCCGTACACATCACAGAAACATGTCCCCTTGGAACTGACTTGTTATTTTGCATTGGAATTTGAAAGCTGCAAAGTGTGAGGTGGGCCACCCCTTTCCCTAATTAATGTAACTAATGTACCCTAGATTGATGAAAAGACATTTTCTGAGTGAAGGGCTTGAGCCAAAAGCTCGATTTCTAAACATCGCATATCGTCCTTTGTTAGCTGGATGCAGGGTTTTTGTTTGTTTTGTTTATTATTGTATCTCTTGGGCCAAGATGGGTGCCTTGAGCACAGTAGGTCCTCAAAAAAGACTTGATACACGAGAAAAATCACAATATGTGTGATTCGTCTAGCATTCGGAGTGATCCATTTCCCTGTGTATTATGTTTCTTCTGTAAAGAACAGGTGCATGAAAAATGGACCTTTTGAGAACACGGTAGTCTTCTTTTTCCTAGCTGCTTCCCGTAGGAATTCACTTCTATTGGAATCTCTTGAGAAGTGGAGATACCCCCATAAGTGCGTGTCAGAAGGACAGGGGCTGAAGTGACTTTCTTTTGACTCCACGGATCATTAGCTGAAGTTTGCTCCCAGGGGATTTCAGTCCCGGAACTTCTGAACTGCGTTTGCACATGGGCCAACCCGACAAAGTGCCATCAGAGAAGGACGTGGCGTGGAGGTGGAGAGTGTGTGCACAGTTGAGGGGAGGGGCTGTAGGCACAAGCTGAGCCTGAACTTGCATTACACCGCCTGCTCTGGCCTTCGTCAAAATCAAAGGTGAGCTGAGGGACGGTGATGCTTGGTGGCGAGGGGACTTGCTACAGGTTAACACTCACACCATTCAGAGCTATGTGCACCAACATTAAGTCACTTTGTCACCGAGTCTTTAAAGCCGTAACTGGCTGCAATGTTCATAAAAGAAGAGTTGATGAATGTGTGGTATCTGCTGCCTATAAAGCCTCTGTAAAGCTGCCGTGTCGAGTCTTAGCTTGTTGCAAGTTGCAATAACTAGCTCTTTTGATTAGAGAGGTTTTCCCGAGGCGCCACACACAATTGGCCCCTGAATGTATCACCATGCAGCCCCGTTATTTTCTGGTGTTTTTCTCCCACTGTTTGGCATGTGACTTAGTAGGGCACACAGGGCATCCTGTCCCCCTGTCCGGCCAGCATGATGTGCTCAATCTAGTGACTCAGCCTGGCTCTCCATACAAGGTCATAGCAGTCAAGGTCATTGTCTGTACTTTTACTGAGAAGGTAGTTGAAAAAATGGTAGCATTAACCTAGCCTGGGAGAAGTCAGTGATTATATTTGGCTGGAGTTGCCCAATTTAAATGAGAATGAATTTTGATCCCTTTTATTGATGGGAATTGAAAAGGATGCATTTGTGTATCAGATATTTTTTCCTGCATGACAAGCAAACCCAAAATGTAGCGGCTTAAAAGAACTCTTTATTTAACTTATAGGTTCTGTGGGTGAGTGATTTAGCTGAGGTTCCTTGAAGGATTTATTTGATTTATCCAGGGCACACTCAGGTATCTGTGGTCGGCTGCTGGGTCTGATGGCCCGAGCTAGGTGGCTCATCTCTGCTCACCTTGCATGCGAGCTCATCTAGTGCTGGAGACCCCAGGGCAGGAGGCAAGGGGTACACAAGGCAACTGAACCAGGAGCTGCCAGACCACCAGGTGAAGCAACGGCCAGAGAGAGAAGGTGGGACTAAAAGATAACCTGCCCAGTGGCTGGAGAGCCATCGGTGTTCCTATAGCTTGAAATAATGCTTCATTTTGAGCTACAAGAATAGTCACATTTTCTCTTTTAAATTTTTTCAGGCCTTAATTGATTTACAGTTTTCAGAATCTCCTCATTTGAAAATAAAAATTGATGAAAATTAGATGAGGAATACAGAAAACGTATAATACTTTAGGAAAATTATCAGAAAGTAATAAAAATGACAAATATAAGCCCCTCGATAATATTATATTATTGCAAGACATCATGTTAGTGTTACCAGGAGAGGCTCAGCGCTGTGCGAACAGCTCCCAGCTCTCGGGTTTAACAATAGAACTCACTTCTCAACCCCAAAGCCATCCCATGTGGTTATGGGGCTGGTGATCCTCCCTGCTGGGACTTAGGGCCCCAGGCCTCCCCCAAGGCCTCCAGGTCCTCTGTTGGGTCCTCTGCAACTTGGGTGCAGAAGAGGGAGGAAAATTCCTGGAGGAGCACAGGGGACTTGTCCTGAGCCAAATCTGGAACTGGCTTCCATCCTTTCTGTACACAAACCAGTGGCCAGGTCTCAGACAAAAGACTAACACAAAACATGTGTCAAAGCTCAAAAGGAGGGAAAATTAGAGGGTGATCTCAGCAGGCAGGACGGTGGTTACCTAGGGAGGGAGAGAGAAGACGCTGACCAGGAAGAGCGTGCAGGGGACACGGCGCCAGCGCAGCTCTGCTCGTAACCTGGGGACGCGGGAGAGATCGCTCTGCCGTATGGTTAAGTCCCCACATATGAACGAGCTCTGTTCTGAGAGTGTGTTCGTAAGTCCAAGTTGTTTGTAAGTCTAACACAGTTAGCCTAGGTACCCAACTAACACAGACTGCTACATAGTACTGTACTGTAACAGATTTATAATACTTTTCACACAAATAATACATAAAAAACAAACAAAAAATAAAGAAAACGTTTAATTTTACAGTACAGTACCTTGAAAAGTACAGTAGTACAGTGCAACAGCTGGCATCCAGGGGCTGGCATCGGGTGAACAGGCAAGAAGAGTTACTGACTGGAGGAGGGAGAGGAGATGGGAGAGGGTAGAGCTGAAGGATCCTCAGCAATAGGAGACGGAGGGCAAGCTGAAATTTCACTCACGCCTGACGTTGACGGCACAGGTTCTGGTGCCTTGCTGGATTCAATTCTATCTACCCTCTTGAAAATACGACCCAGTGATGTCTGGGTAGCAGCTCGTCTTTCTCATCGTAGATGACAAGGTAGCACTGGATTGCATCCTGAACGGCTGCTGCAACCTTCGGGTACCGTTCTTGTTTGGGTCCTGTGCCTCAAAAACTAACAGTGCTTCCTCAAATAAAGAAAATCCCCTTGCCATTTCCTGCTTCGTGAATCTCTTCGGTTCTTCAGCAGTACCAGCTACATCACCGTTGCTTTTACGCTTGCTTCAGGACATCCTGGGCTTGAAATAAAGATACTGTACTACTCGACTCTATACGGTACTGTAAAGTACACAAAAGCACAACCACTTGTAGGGGATGCACGCACGTGAAAATGTACACCAGACAGGTGAACTAACTTGCGAGATTGGACTTGTGAACACACGTTTGCATCTTTGAAAGTTCACAACTTGAAGGTTCATATGTGGGGACTTACTGTAATTCATTGAGCTGCGCAATTATGAGTGGTGTAAGTTTCTGTATATGTGTGACACTTCAATTTTAAAAGTTTAAAGTAATTTAAGGTGTTAAAGAGAATGAAAAGGCAAGCCATGGACCAGGAATAATATTTGGAGATCACGTGTCTGACAAAGGACTTATACCCAGAATATAAAAGAACTCTCAAAAATCTACAATACGAAAAGCAAACAACCCAATGAGACAATGGGAAAAACATTTGAACAGATCTTTCACCAAAGGAAATATAAGGATGACAAAGAAAAGATGCTCAACATCATTAGTCACAAGGGAAATGCAAATTAAAACCACAATGCGATACCACAATGCACCTATTAGAAGGGCTCAAAACAAACAAACCAGCCTGACCTATTTTTTGTTTTTTAACTTTGAATTTGATGATTACACTTTGCCAGAGGGATGCTACTGGGAACTTTGTCCACTTCACTTCTAAGGGAAACATTCTCATGGATCTAAGTAGGAGGACCCTCTGTGTGTGTCTTGGGCAGCACCTCCTTTGCTTGGGAGAAGAGTGGCTGGGTCGGCTTGAAGACAGAGCTGGACCAGCGTGGGAGCAGAGTCAAGGGGCATCCCCATGAAAAACTGACATGCTGTGTGTCCATGGCTAATGCCCAGAATCCACAACATCTCTGAGAAGACACTGTTTCTATGTGCTGGCGTAGCTCCTTACACTAGCTGCTAACTCACTTTCATCTCCCTCTCATTTTGACATGCAGGCATCTGATGGATAACAGATCATTGCCTCTATGGTCTTTATGTTTCTCCTCTCTCTCCTATAATCCCTGCACAACAAAATCAAGACAAAATAAAATAAAATAAATACAAAAGGCACTTCCCTCTTCCTTCCTCATTCCACTAACAGCAAAACATCCCCTTCTGTGTAAACCACGAGGTAAACCAAGCAGAGAAATGAATTCGTGAGAAAAATGGTCCTCAGTCTCATCCAGAGCGTCCAGGACCATCCAGACAAGATCCCGATCTCTCTCTCTCTCTCTCTCTCTCTCTCTCTCTCTCTCTCTCTTCCTCTCTCTCTCTCCCTCTCTCCTTCTCTCTCCCTCTCTCTCTCAATTTCCTCATCTTTCAACCTCTCTCTTTCACATGCACACACATAAACATGCTTTCCGTGAATATTAAAAAGTATATGAGACAAAATAACATAACATCAAATGGCTAATTCTACCAGGATGGAGTCCAGAAAACATTTGGGTCACCTAACGGCTTATTTATGACAAAGATTTAGATACAGTCTAAGAGTAGCATACACTTTAAATAAAGTTGGTATAATTACGTTCTAAACCGTTGTGGAGAGCTGTGTGCCCATATAATGAGGCCTGGAGAGAGATGAGTACCAGGTATCTTAGTTACTAAACCTCTGTCTTGTCTCCATCTAATAACTGAAGATAATAAAGGCTAGAAAGTTCTCTGTGTTAATTAATGTTCTAGAGAAAACGTTTTGATTCATCAGAAAAATAAGTATCAAAAATGTTCTTAGCTACAGTGAGCAACTCACAAAAAATGCAGATTCTTTGATGGTTACTTGTCCTAATGTACCTTCCCCTAAGGAATAAAAAACTTTGTCTTTTTATACTGGAGAGCCAGGAAAGGGCAGAGTTTAGATCAGTGAAATGAGAGGTAGGAAGGGCCCCATATGTATATATATCTGAGTATCACTATCTATCATCTATCTAGCTAGCTCTATCTATCTATCTATCTATCTATCTATCTATCTATCTATCATCTTTCTCTGTCTCTCTGTCTCTGTGTCTGTCTCTGTCTCTGCATGTAGGGAGGAATAACTCTGCTCTTTGAGAATTACTGACTTTGTAAGAGCTTCATAGGCTCTGTATGAACAAGATATCTCAGGGACCCCTGGACCTAGAAAAGGCAGTCCCTGTAGTTGCGCAAGGCCATCGCCACTAAGGGACGTCGAGCCATATCTTGAGAGCCCAGGACTTGGGGCCCGTCAGCCAAAGCTCCTCCTTCTTCTTGGCTCCGCCTCCACCCGGGAAGGTGCAACCCACAGACCCGCTCCAGCTTCTCAGCGCTCCTCGGCCACCCCTGAAAAGACAAACCACCTGTGGGAACAAACTCTTACTGGAGCGGCTATACCCAGGAGTCGGGTCCTGATCAGGGATGTACAGAGACAGGTGGAGGGGTCAGAGGCCACACTGGTTCAGGGAGTGATGCGATAAAAGCTGGGGCTGAAAGTGGCAGGGTTGGGTCGGTCTTCAAAGGAGGGGCCCAGCTGCAGAAAAATATTGTTACGTATACAGTCCATGTTAGCAGTTCCCTGCATGCAGCCCTTCCTCTCCTGGTACTCAGAGTTGAATCACAGGTGTCCTGGGACTCTGGTCCCTGACCTACCCAGTTTCCTTGCCCCATCAGGTGTCATCAGGTGAGGGCCGTGGGTGGATGTGGCCTGTGGCTTGTGTGTCTGGGTCCCTGGGCTGTGGGCACGGGCTCCGCAGGAGCGGCGCTGGGGTGCGGACCATCCCTCCAGGTGCATGACCCCCAGGGAAGGTCAGTTCAGAGGAGAGGAGCCCAAGCCTGCTTCCCGTGGTCTGCACACCTCTGAGCAACCATCCAAGAAGCCAAAACAACCCCACAGCTTTGGGGTTGTCCCCCCACCCCCTTGACCCCGGGCTGCTCCTCAGGAAACTCTCAAGCATCCTTTGCCGTGGCCCTCCCTGAGAACGCAGCTGATCCCAAGGCCCAGACCACAGGCTCCTGCTGGTACAGGGGTGGGGGAGTGAGGGGGCTTCCAGCTGGCCCATCCCCCTGAGACTCACGCAGCTGGAACTGTGCACCCGTTCACTGGCGGTCCCTTCCCTGTAGGGGATGCCGCTCCAGCGCTGCGCAGGGATTCACTCCCAGGGCCCTCTGCTGATGGAGGTGAGGGTGGAAGCAGTCCACTCTTCCCGCTTGGAGGGCAACCATCCTTGTGAACCCCTCCCTTTATTCTCCAACTTCCAAAGTTGCCCTTGAAAAACACCCCCAGTGTGGGTTTAAGTGTCTTCTAAGTAGTGTTCAGTTATTCACTTTGAAAATAAGCATTTGGGTTAGGTAGCTACCATCTGATAAATTACAGTCTTTAATTCCATTCAAAACATCCCTTTTTCTTTACTTCCTAGAATTCTACAAGCTTATGAAATAGCCAATGAAGAAATTAATTTTGTCAACCTAATTTCCCCACTATTGTATCCTTCCACTGAGGGAAACGATATCTCTTTTGAGACAAGATTTCTCATTTTATTAAGCTTATTTTTAATTCTATACACATGGTAGAGAAATAATGAAAATAAAATTCGCAAGAGAGCCAGGAGTGTTGGCAAGATGGAGCCCCATGGAATGTTCTAGAAGTGGGGAAGGGAAGTCTGAATAAAGGGATTGAGGTTCTGGTCTGTTCTCATTGTCTGGAATGCTAATAGTTACAAAAGAAAGATAGTCCCAAATACAGAGACAGTGGAACCAGTAATTATTCCGAGTAATAAGATAAGGACATTTCTTTGGTACCAGGAGCAGGTGTCCCAGCCGGGAGAAGGGAGTCTGAGAGCATGAGAGAAGACTGGTGAGTCTCTTGCTTGGATTTCTGCTCCCGTCTTGGACATGAAGCAGAGCCTCTGATGAGGACATCCATCTCCAGCAAGGGACCTACAAGGGCAACTGAGTGTATCTGAAAATAATTATTTTGCTGTTTGTCATATGCACAAGTAAATTGGACGTATCTGCTTGTCTCCACACTGAACTGAAACAGAAAATGAGGTGGTGGCCAGTTAGGAGGGCTGGCAGATCCAACTGTAGGCAACCCCTCCATGAAACCACCTCCAGAAACTGGGGCAGCTCTCAGACAATTGGAACGTGTCTGCGCTTCAGATTCCTTTCAAAAGCTGGAGATTTGGTGGGAAGCAGTAGTGCTGGGGAAACATACAAGTGGAGGGGAGAAGCTGAGTGGTCTGGTGGCAGGAAACGGGGGCCCATGTCTCTGGTTCCTTTTGATGCCTGGCCAGGTCTCAGCAGGCCCTCTGCCCAACGGTAAACCTGGCCTTCTAGGTGCAAAAAGATAACAAAGAAGAAAAAATCCTGAGTCCTCCTTCCCCAAACAGGGGGCACGATGCCCCCTGTCAAGTCCGCTTGGGGCTTCTGGTAACATTTAGGGTCTCCGTCTCCAAAAACACACACAAATTTGTGAGAATTTTCAGGGGTAGGCTAAAGTTTTTATGTACATTGGAGAGCTTTGTCAATATAGTTTGTGACAACTTCTGATTGATAGATGGACTGATTCAGAAGGATTTTAACAAACGTTGGCAGCAGGAAACATCGTTTCAGCCTCGCACACCTTCACCTGCCGTTCCCAACGCACCTGCTGTATGTACCACAACCATAGACCTGGGGACAGTACAAACCCACCTCATGCCCTTTCTGTGAATGAGAACATCTAATGATCAAAATATCTTCTGCTCTAGACACCCAGGAGGAGAAAGAGTCCCTGGCTTTGAATTAGCTGTAGAATAATTTTCTTTTTTCCCCAGAGCTGAAAGAGGCAGGTCCTGTTTGTGATGGCTACCTCGCCACCCACCCAGCAGCTGGTTTTGAATCACGGGATGCATGGTATTGTTTTAAGGCTGCCTTCTGTGTGGTCCTTTGGCCCAAGATGACAATGACGCTCATATCGGGTGAAGTGTAAATGTTAGGGGAACCACTAACTTGAAACCGCCCGCCCTGGCCAGGCACAATAGTAACTACTTGCACGAGTTATCTTACAACAGGAGGTCCTCGTAAGGAACTCGGAACTAACCAGCTACCTACCACCAAGCAGAAGAATTCGGGAAAGGTCAAAAGGAGAGAGGAAACACCAGCCCATATGTCCTAGCAACCTCCCAGGATCCTTCTCTCTGGAATCCATCTTGGCTGACCGATGCGCATGCCACCAGGAAGGACCCTGAGTCAGAATGATTGGCCAGAGACAACCCGGAAACTTACCCCATCACCATAAAACCCGAGACTGCGAGCCACGTGGAGAGCGGTTCTCCTGGCTTCCCTTATCCTGCTGCTCTCTGCCGGGGCTCCCCTTCCCAATAAGGTGTCTTGCCTTGTCAGCACGTGTGTCTCCTCAGTTCATTTCCGAGTGTTAGACAAGAGCCCGCTCTCGGGCCCTGGAAGGGGTCCCCCTACCTGCAACTTAAAGACGGACAACTCCCCTTTCCTGTATTGTTTCAAATGTTCACCTGGTCACCTTCTGAACGATAGCAGGTGACAGGTCTGTGGCCTGTGTTTGCAGAGTTGCCGCTACCTTTGAAAAACTTTGAACATTTGAACATAGAGCTCGATAATCTTCAGTTCTCCCTGTCAGGATAAATGTCTCTGAAATTGCTTCTCCAAAGCCTGCTCTCTTTTATCCCTACCTGGGGAAAGCATGAAAATGTTTGATTTCCAGGGGAAAGGAGAGTGCCTTGTAATGTTTTTATAGAACTTAGAGAAAGCAGAAGCAGCCCTTATATGCCCTGAGACACGTTACAATCTCAAAGGGGAAAATTTACCATCACAAAAGTCATTTGTCTTTTTAAGTCAGCGGAGGGAAAATACCTGAATAGATTTCATTATTTTTTGGTATTACGAAATAGATGCTTTGTTTAGAAAGGATGAAATGTCTGGTTTTGATCAAAATTATTATTTTTTTTTCTTCTGTGTAATTTGTGATAATTACTGGTGAGTAACACTCTCTCTAAAATAAATTACTATAGGGCTGTGGAATAGTTCAATGGTAAAAAGTCAACTTGGTCTTTTCTCACTCCTTTCACTGCATCCTTCCATAGAACGTGTGTGGTGTGTGGTGTGTGTTTGGTGTGTGGTATGGGGTGTGTGTAAGCACTTTGACCTCTTGTGTAGATGAGCGCCCACAGGGACAGTCCTCCTGCGGGAATTTGCAAGTCAGGCTGAAGAGTCTGCGTTCCGTGCAGCGCAGTGGGAGCCCTGGGAGCCCTGGAGACCCCGCATGCCTTCGCCAGGAGCGCTAATGATTCAAAGACCTGACCGGAGCGAGACGGCGGCGCCCAGACGGGGCTGCGTGAAGCAGGGTGTGCGGGGGGCGTGGCGACCCCAGGGCGCACGCTGGCCCCCGCGAGCTCCTCCTCTTGAGCACCCGGGCTGTGAAGGACCCGTGGAGATGTCCTGGGCACAGGAGGGCGACCTTCCAGCCCAGGGAAGGGGGCTGATTTTGCAGTCACTTATGGTGGGATGGGAACGAGGTGTTTTGTCTATTTTTGTTTGTTTGCCTCTGAGTGTTTAAACTTCTTTTGAGAGGAAAGATGAAGTGGTGAGTAGGAGAGGTCCGGGGCTGAAGGCAGGTGTGGGCGAGGAGGGGAGGGGCTTTTGACCCTGGAAGCAAGTTTCCCAAACCGTCCACGCGCCCGCGTCGCCTGCCTCCGGCTGCCCTTTGAGCTGCACCGTCTGTACTTTCACCAAGTCATCAATATCGCTGGTTAGGAGGCCTCCGGATACACCATTCTCCACCCAGCACAGGAGGTCCAGGGGCCCAGGGTGCAGAGAACAACAGGAGGGCTTTGAAGGTCGGTGCAGGTCACCCTTTCCTCATACGATGCCTTTATTTTGCCAGCAAACAGCAGGATCTGTGCATTTTCCATCAGCGAAATAATGCTGGTAACATCTCTCATCTTGAGAACGTAAAGTCACGTTGTATCAGTAGTTCTTTGCTGTCCTACTTGTCATAGAAGATGCCCCCAAACCACTACATTTGGACACTTCATGAGTAACAAAATGCCAGGGTGTTGTCTATGTTACTTGCATTGCAAGAAACAAATTCTAATTCACGTGACATTCTGAGCTGTTTTTGCCACCATCTTCTCAACTTGGAACCACCTTCTTCTCTACATGATTCATAAGTGCTCACCCAGCTCTATGTTTGCAAACACTTCTGTCTTTGACTGCACTTTGAGAGCTCAGAGGAGTTGGTAATTGATAAAGTAGGAGAGACTGTTCCAGAACAAAGGCTTCTATTGCCAGGATGGTGGGAAAAAATCTGATGATGCTGCCCAACATAGGGTCTGATGGAGAGAAAGAAAATTGCACTCAGTGTCATCACATAAGCTTCCGCCCATTTAAGCGTGTTGCCAAATGCAAGTTCTGTGCCAGACACACAGTGAGGCCAAACAATACTGAAATGTCAGAGAAAGGATTATTGCAGGGCCCTCCAAGGAGACCAGTGGCTCATGCCTCCAAAAGCCCCAGAGTCTCCAAAGGGTTTCAGCAAAGCACTTTTAAAGGCCAGGCGACGGAGGGGCGTGGTTAGTTGCTGGGGACTTCTTGGTGTCAAGAAGTTTGGAATCCTTGGAATCCTTTGTTCCTGCAGCTGTCCAGGTATGTCAGGTGGCGATGTTCCTGTAAACCTCCAACAAGACAAATGCGATTCTCTGTTCTGCAACTTTTTATCTCTGTAAGAATGGACTCTTAGAGGTCAAAGCCCTGAGAATAAGCTATTCTGTATATTTCAGGCTACTGGCAACATTTTTTTACAAAAGATGCAGAACCAGCATGACTAAGCACAGGCAACAGATCACAAAGTTTAAAGTAAAAGGAACAGATCTCATATGAAGTCAGAGTTGTCCTTCTCTATTGCAAGGGGGCTCTTCTTTTTCTGGGTCTCTGCCTAGTCATGGGGCCCTGCCCTATATACCTGCTGACTATGCTAGGAGAACAACGGCCCCCAAAGATGCCCAAATCCTAATCCCTGGAACCTGCGACTATGTCACATCGCAGAAAGGGGATTAAGGTCACAGATGTGATTATGGTTGCTAGTTATCTGAAGTAAGACAGAGAGGTTATCCTGGATTATCTGTGTGGGCTCAGTGTCAACATGAGGGTCGGTAAGAGTGGGAGTAGGAGATAGGAGGGTGGGGGAGACCGTGACCACAAAAGGTGGTCACAGTGAGAAGGTATGAAAAGGACTTGACAAGCCATCGCTGGCCTTGAGGAAGGTGGAGGAGGGAGCCAGGAGCCAAGGAGAGTGGCAGCCTCTAGAAGCTGAACTGCACCATGAAACGGATCAGACCTGGCTCAGCAGGGTGGAACGCAGCCCCGAGAACCTTGATTTCTGTCCCATGAGACCTGTGTGAAGTTCCCGAACTCCTGAACTGTAAGATAATGTTTGTGTTGTTTAAGCCACTAAGTCTGTAGTAATTTGTCACAGCACTTTTGGGAAACTAGTGCACTAGTCTCACTGTCCTGAGAGAATATGCATTATTCTTTTGTTTTTGTTTTTTACAAGAAGGAGCCTCCCTGGCCCTGGCACCCTTGTCTGCTGCTCTCCTGGCATGGCCGCCACTCCTGCAGCTGTCCTAGTTCCGAGCTCTCCACAGTCTCATCGGCTCCTCTCTAAACCAGGGGTTTGCATTTATGGGAGTGGTGACTGGAGCTCTCTCTGAGACAAGCTGGGACCTGGGACCGTTTGCTGCCCTGCTACAGAGCTTGCACCTGGACAAACTTCTCCTAGAGCTGCAAAATTGGGGCAAATTCTGGACAAGAGATACAAAAAGACAAAAAAAAAAAAAACCAAAAACAACTACCACTTCTGAAGAGCAGGGAGCACAAGCAAAGTGGTGGGAGCAATGGCAGGGCACTGTGTATACCCCCAGCACTCAGCACCAACAAAGGGGTGGGCAAACACCTAAGCCACCCATCCAGCCCGACCCCTGGACACACCCCTGCCCTCACCCCATATAAGGAACAAGTTCGCACCCACTGCTGCCCCCCAGGAAGTGAGCAAGGGAAACTGTTACTTGTTTTCACTCCTTCCTACAGCTGTAGGAGCCCCAGTAAAGCCTTGCCTGAATTTCTTGTCTGGCCTCTAGTCAATTTCTATGGCTTGGGGAAGGCCAAGAACCCTGGTCAGTATCTTGACACTCAGAGTAACAGCAACTGTTTGCAATGGCTGCACATCCTGGGCTGAGAACCCCCTCTGTCTCATACATCTGCAGATGGCATGGGTCAGCATGTCCCCACACCTGTCACCCCACTTGTCCTTCACCTGGTCTGGGGGAGGAGGTTTCATTCACTTTCCACCAGGATGGAAGGGGTATACACTCACATAAACACATAAAACTTGTGTTTTATAAAATATGCCTTTGGTGCGTTTCTTTATTCATTCATCCAGAAGTAGCTGTTGCCCCTCTGTTCTATTCTGGGCATGTGGGGATAAATAAGTGAGAAGATACGAGTCTAGTCTCAGGAGGCAGTGTCCCTACGGGATTTATAAGGTGCTTTGGCGTTAATAAATGTGCGCGTTTTCAGTTGTTGAGGGTAACCATTCCTCTAATACGATCCTGAACTCTGTGAATAGACAACAATTTTCAAATAATTTCAAAGGAGGGCATTCGTTCAGTGGATCTCAACAGAGATTCTGATTTATTTGTCCTGGAGTGGGGTCTGAGAATCAGCATTTCCTTTCTTTTTTTTTAAAGTTCTCCAAGGGATTCTAATGAGTGGCCTGAATTGGGAACTATTTGGGCTGATGGAGCAATTTCCCACAGAAAACAATAGTGAGGTGCTGGACCAGTTAAGGAAGGGCTGCAGGGATGCTGGATCTCTGGGAGTGAGAAGGGGAAGCGTAGGGATCTGCTTGGCTCTGCCAAGCTCTTTGCACCTGGAGACAGAGGCCACCCCAGCATGTGGACCAGGGCCCAGGGCTCTGCTCACTGGCTCAGACTTGGCGGTCCTGCTGTAGGTCCTGGTTACCACACATGCCCTGGCCGCTGGGGCTAGTCTCTCTTGTCTGGTCACTAGGCCACTGTCTAATTTGTTTCTCCAGCTATGCCACAGAATATCACAGCCCTCCCTGTCCCCTCCAAAGCCCCCCATCACCACCCCCCTTACACTCTGCCTTCTACCTTAAATTCAGTTGCTCTCTGCAGAAGCCCTGCTTGACCCATGCTGTTCTCTTCATAGAGGTCAGAGTTATGACCTGGAGACTTAGTTCATTTTGGTAGATGTTTCTCCACCTTTCTGCTGGACTGCTGTCAAAGGACCCTGGACACCAGCCACACTCTCTTTGTCCCTGCTGTCAGACGGACACATTCTCCCCTTTGTCTGGGGCATCTCTCAGGCTCCTGGGCTGTCTTTCCAAGCTGCCTGCTCCTAGGACCTCCCTGGCTGCCCATCCAGGCCCTGACCAGCCGGGTCTTTGTGCTATGTCCCAGCCATCTCTGATGTGGCCTGCCCCACCAAGGCCCCAAAGGGTGACAAATCTACATCTTCACTAAGCACAGACTTCACTAAGGCAAAGGGGCAGCTCTGTGAACAGGTCCTGAGTCGGGAAGTATGGCTGAGAATGAAATGGGAAATATTGATTCTCAAGATAGAAAATGTTCTGGTACACATGTGGCTTTCCATTCGTTGGAAGAACAGGAATTCAGCTCTCTAAAGGAAACCTTCAGGAAGACCAATTTAAACAGAAGGAAAATCACCAGTACTTATGACAGATGCTTTATAAGCCTGGGATGAAACTTCTAGAAGGAAAGAGGATGCCGTGGCAGTTGAAATCCTCCAGTGCCAACTATGTGAATCCTGTGATCCCAGAGGAAAAGACAGAGGCAGAAGTGGTCCTTCTCCGTATCCCAGCAAATATCCCACTGTTCTCAGGGGTCATGCAGGCCTGGTTCAAACTAGTCCAAACACAATTCAGTTCTTAGTTCCCTGAAAGATGCCGGAGGCTCCTTCTCTGTATACAGTTAGGACACTTTATAATAGGCAGCCCTATGTTGCCAGTGAGCTAACACACCTGGGAGCTACTTGAATAATAGAAACATTTAATTTCACAGTTCTCAAAGCCAGAAGCCCAAGATGAAGGTGTCAGCAGTGTGTCTTCCAAGGGCTATGAGAGAGAATCTGGTCCATGACTCTCTCTCCTGACTTCTGGGGCTTTACTGGGAATCCTTGGCGATCCTTGACATGTAGAAGCAACACCCCATCTCCGCCTTCCTCTTCACATGTGTTTCCCTGTGACTGTGTCTGTCTCTGTGTCCAGATTTCCCCTTTATTATAAGGCACCAGTCATGTTGAATTAGGAGACACCCTAATGTCTTTAATCTTAACTAATCACATATGCAATGTTCCTATTTCCAAATAAGATCACTTTCTGAGGTACTAGGGATACAACATATGAATATTTGGGGGGACACAATTGAACCCATAACACATGCCATCCTGCCACACTGATCCCCTAGACCCAGTCATTCCTCTAGGGGGGGATGATTGAAGAGCCCCTGTCCCCTCCTGGTGACCAGATGTCCACAGTGCTGTTTACAAACCTGAGGACATTCCTGGGTCTCTGCTGAAGATGTCCCCAAAGTAGAGAAAACCAGGGGTGACCTTTGGTTTTTCATCGTTCCAGCAGAAGTGCAAGCTGAGGTTTAATGAACATTTCATCTATGACAGCTTTCCATTTAATTAAACAGGAGCTTTGCTGCTGCGTTATCTAAATTCAGACATCTCCACAGAAAAAGATTCTTCATAATCAATACTTAAAAGATGTTCCAAATATTACCCCAACTCAAAGATTAATTGCTACACTTCTATCAAAGATTCCTTGAAATAAGTTTACCAAACTCCGCTGAAGGGACGCTCACAAATGTGTCTTCCTGCCGCAGTGGAAGGCACTGTTTGCCAAAACCTACGCAGCAGATGTTCAGCTGTAGAAAACCTGCCTGAGACACGACTGAAGGCTGGGTAAATGTGTACAGAAATGTGTTCTATCTCATAAATACCTGCAATATTTTTCAGCCTGTTTTGATTCTGCATCTGTTTAACAAGGAATAGTGCAGGTGGCAGAAATACCCTGAATGGAGTGAAAACTTGACCAAGTTAATAGAAATATTCACAATAGAAAGAAATTTTAAAAAGAACATATCCCAAAGTTATTGCAATCTACTATTTCCCTTGACGCCAATTATATGATACTCTATCATGGAGACTTTATATTTGCAGAGTTATTCAAACAGAGGTTGGCCTTTCAGCCTTGTACTTGGGTCCAATTTGTTGCTGAAACTGGAAACTCTTTATAGCTGTAATTTAGTACAAGACAACTACATGTAATTTTGAAAAAACAAACAAACAAACAAACAACCCCCCTTAATTAAAAACTCTTGTAATTAGAGAATCTAATTGGTATCTAAAAATGCAGGTGTTTTTCCAACCAGCAGGCCTTGAGCAGCAGTGGTGGTGTGGGTGCACCCATGCCAGAGGCAGACCTGCTCCCCAGCACTATCACTGGGCTGCGTCCTTCTCAAGGGCTCCTCTCCACAGCCCGTCTCCCATCCCCGTGCCCCTGACAGAGCAACACTACCCTGGGCAAGGAGGCCAGTCCTTCAGAATCCCTGCGTCCACATCTGCACATGGAGATGATGCAGTCCTGTACCTCATGGGACTCTCATGAGGAACAAACAGGATAACTCGGGAGCAAGCATTCTGTAAGCCCCAAACTCTCCTCCAGGACGCTCAGCTCCGTGTTCGCCCCTCTGATGCAGCACCCGCCCCCATCCCTCCGCCCTGGGACCAGTTTTAGGTGGGAGCAGTGGAGCTACTTGCATTTTTGGAAGCGCTATGACCTCTTCGTGACCTGCAAGCTTCCTTCCTCTACCGTAAATGTATGTGCCACTAAGGAACGGTAGATAGCTCAGACAGACAGAAATAATAAGACATTTGGTTAAAACCAAACTACTTTCATCATTCCAATAGCTTTGAATTTCAGTTCTTTCAAAACAGTACAGTAGAAACAAAAGAGTTATTGAGGATTGGGGGGGAAATTCTACACCTACTCTCTGATAATCTTTTTCCTTCTTTAATATCTTCCTCAAAGAATTGTTGACCTCTGCTCTAGGATATGTAGCTGAAAGAATGGTCAAAGAGCTCTACCATTTCCTCTCTAACACTGCAGAATCTAAACACTCCATATAAACATGAGTTAAATGTCTGCAGTTTACCTGAAATTTCATATCGAACGAAAATCAGAATGCACACAGTGGGCTCTGGGGTCTACCACGTGCATTCACGTGCGGTACGGATTCCACCTACACCGCGGATGGGCTGTATGCACCTGGGCAGGTTCCCGCCCTCTCTGTGCGTCCTCATCTGAGGCCGAGGTCACTGGGGTGAGTCCACGGGCCTGGAACTGTGGGGACCGGGTGGCCCACAGAATGCTCCCGGCCCTTATTCCCAGGGGTCAAGGATGAGCTCCGGCGAACTCATCCCACCCACCTTGGGCTCCTGTTCCCGGTTCCTTATTAATCCGTAACTCACGGGACTTTCATTATTTGACCACCTGTCTGGTCTCCTTTTGGGGACTCAGAGTTTCACGAGGGCGGAAGCCATGACTTTCTCCCGTTTGTCTCCACCATTATGTTGATGGAGAGGCGGCCGGCAAACGATTGTTGAGTGAATGAATGAGCGAGTGAATGAGGTTCTATTCATCAAAACGTCCAGTGGTTCCGTAATTGACCACAAACTCATGGACCTCACACGGAAAATCCCCCGCAGTCTGTCTGCACCCCACCTTAAAGACCGGGCTCCTCTAGGGATATGTACTGCGGCTTAGTCCTGAGACCACATGGGCTGTTCCTGCCTCCCAAAGCAGGCTTTGTGTTTTCCTGCTTTTGATGATTCTTTCTTCTCCATTATCATGTACCTTCATCCAAAGCAGTCACTTAGAGTTGGTAAAACACGTGGAGCAAGCATAACTTAAGACTGGTTAAGTATATTTTGGAGAATTTATTTAAAAAATTATTTACAGTTTCAGGAGCCGTAAATTAATGCCTATTCCTAATCATGATGAAATAAATATGGTTACATCTTGTTTGTAAGATTTTTAAATAAGTGCTCTAAATTTTTTTTGCCTCTTGTTCAAAATTAGTTGAAAAACTTTAAACACAATATTCACAAAATGGAGAGCCCAAAAGATTTAGGTTTTAATTAATTGTACCTACTGAAAGCAAAATTTGCAAACAGAATAACAATGGAGTTTATTCTACAAAAGCAAATGAGAAATACAGGCAGACTTTGGAGATATTGTGGGTTCTGTTCCAGATCACCCCAATAAAGTGAATATTGCAATAAAGTGAATAACACAAATTTTTGTTTTTTCCGTGCAAAAAAGTTATATTTACACCATATTGTAGTCTATTGAGTGTGCAATAGCATTATATCTAAAAATGTACATACCTTAATTAAAAATTACTTTATTGCTAAAATATGCTAACCATTGTCCAAGAGTTTTAGCTCGATGTTGATGGCTGCTGGCTGATCAGGGTGGTGGTTGCTGAAGGTGGGGTGGCCGTGGGAATATTTTAAAATAAGACAACAGCGGAGTTTGCCTCATTGATTGGCTCTTCCTTTCATAAACAATTTCTCTGTAGCACACAATTTTATTTGATAGCCTTTTACTCAGAGTAAAAATTCTTTCAAAATTGAAGTTAATCCTCTCAAACCCTGCTACTGCTGTATCAACTAAGTTTACATAATATTCTGACTCCTTTTTGTCTATTCAACCATCTTAATACAGTAGCATCTTTACCAGGAGTAGATTCGATCTCAAGAAGCAACTTTCTTTGCTCTTCCCCATAAGAAGCGACTCCTCATTGGTTAAAGTTTTATCATGAGATTGCAGCAATTCAGTCACATCTTCAGGCTCCACTTCTAATCTTAGTTCTCTTGCTGTTTGTACAACATCTGCAGTTACTTCCCCCACTGAAGTTTTGAACCCCTCAAAATCACCCATGAGGATTAGAAGCAACTTCTTCCAAACTCCTGTTCATGTTGATACTTGAGCCTTTTCCTGTGAATCATGAACGTTCTTAATGGCATCTACAATGTTGAGTTCTTTGCAGAAGGTTTTCAACTTACTTTGCCCAGACCAGACCGAAGAATCACTATCTCCACCAGTTACAGCCTTATGGAATGTATTTCTTAATTAATACTTGAATGTCAAAATTCCTTTTTGATCCATGGGCTACCCAATGAACGTTGTGTTGGCAGGCATGAAAGCAAGATTCATCTCATTGTACATCTCCATTAGAGCTCTTTGGTGACCAGGTACATTGTCAATGATCAGTAATATTTTGAAAGGAATCTTTATTTTTCTGAGCAGTAGGTCTCAGCAGTGGGCTTTAAATATTCAGTAACCATGTTATAAACAGATGTACTATCCACTACGATTTGTTGCTGCATTCATAGGACACAGGCAGAGTAGATTTAGCATAATTCTTATTTCTTTTTTTATGAATTTAAGAATTTTATTTACTTTTTTATACAGCAGGTTCTTATTAGTTATCCATTTTATACATATTAGTGTATGTAAGGCAATCTCAATCTCCTAATTCATCACACCACCACCACCGCACACACACCCCCCCGCCACTTTCCCCCCTTGGTGTCCATACATTTTTTTCTCTACATCTGTGTCTCTATTTCTGCCCTGCCTGCAAACCGGTTCATCTGTACCATTTTTCTGGGTTCCACATATATGCATTAATATACGATATTTTTTTTTCTCTTTCTGACTTACTTCACTCTGTATGACAGTCTCTACATCCATCCATATCTCTACAAATGACCCAATTTTGTTCCTTTTTATGGCTGAGTAATATTCCATTGTATATACGTACTACATCTTCTTTATGCATTTGTCTGTCGATGGGCATTTTGGTTGCTTCCATGACCTGGCTATTGTAAATAGTGCTGCAATGAACATTGGGGTGCCTGTGTCTTTTTAAATTATGGTTTTCTCTGGGTATATGCCCAGTAGTGGGATTGCTGGGTCATATGGTAATTCTATTTTTAGTTTTTTAAGGAACTTCCATACTGTTCTGCATAGTGGCTATATCAATTTACATTGCCACCAATGGTGCAAGAGTGTTCCCTTTTCTCCACACCCTCTCCAGCATTTGTTGTTTGTAGATTTTCTGATGATGTGCATTCTAACTGGTGTGAGGTGATACCTCATTGTAGTTTTGATTTGCATTTCTCTAATAATTAGTGATGTTGAGCAGCTTTTCATGTGCTTCTTGGCCATCTGTATGTCTTCTTTGGAGAAACGTCCATTTACGTCTTCTGCCCATTTTTGGATTCGGTTGTTTAGTTTTTAATATTGAGCTGCATGAGCTGTTTATATATTTTGGTGAATTAATCCTTTGTTGGCTGATTTGTTTGCAAATATTTCTACCATTCTGAGGGTTTTCTTTTCATCTTGTTTGTAGTTTCCTTTGCTTTGTAAAGCTTTTAAGTTTCATTAGGACACATTTGTTTATTTTTGTTTTTATTTCCATTACTGTAGGAGGTGAATCAAAAAAGATCTTACTGTGATTTATGTCATAGAGTGTTCTGCCTATGTTTTCCTCTAAGAGTTTTATAGTGTCCCGTCTTATATTTAGGTCTCTAATCCATTTTGAGTTTATTTTTGTGTATGGCATTGGGGAGTGTACTAAATACAATATTTTACGTGTAGCTGTCCAGTTTTCCCATCACCACTTATTGAAGAAACTGTCTTTTCTCCATTGTATATCTTTGCCTCCTTTGTCATAGATTAGTTGACCATAGGTGGGTGGGATTAACTCTGGGCTCTCTATCCTGTTCCATTGATCCATCTTTCTGTTTTTGTGCCAGTACCATATTGTCTTGATTACTGTAGCTTTGTAGTATAGTCTGAAGTCAGGGAATCTGGTTCCTCCAGCTCCGTTTTTTTCCCTCAAGACTGCTTTGGCTATTCGGGTTTTTTTTTGTCTCTATACAAATTTTAAGATTTTTTGTTCTAGTTCCGTAAAAAATGCCATTGGTAAATTGATAGGGATTGCATTGAATCTGTAGATTACTTTGAGTAGTAGAGTCATTTTCACAATATTGATTCTTCCAATCCAAGAACATGGTATATCTCTCTATCTGTTGGTATCATCTTTAATTTGTTTCATCAGTGCCTTATAGTTTTCTGCATACAGGTCTTTTGTCTCCCTAGATAGGTTTATTTCTAGGTATTTTATTCTTTTTGTTGCAATGGTAAATGGGCGTGCTTCCTTAATTTCTCTTTCTGGTTTTTCATCATTAGTGTATAGGAATTCAAGAGATTTCTTTGCATTAATTTTGTATCCTTCAACTTTACTAAATTCATTGATTAGCTCTAGTAGTTTTCTGGTGGCATCTTTAGGATTCTCTATGTATAGTATCATATCATCTGCAAACCATGACAGTTTTACTTCTTCTTTTCCACTTAGTATTCCTTTTATTTCTTTTTCTTCTCTAATTGCTTTGGTAGGACTTCCAAAACTATGTTGAATAATAGTGGCAAGAATGGACATCCTTGTCCTGTTCCTGATCTTAAAGGAAATTATTTCAGTTTTTCACCATTGAGAATGATGTTTGCTGTGGGTTTGTTGTATATGGTCTTTATTATGTTGAGGTAAGTTCCCTCTATGTCCACTTTCTGGAGAGTTTTTATCATAAATCGGTGTTGAATTTTGTCAAAAGCTTTCTCTGCATCTATTGAGATAATCATATGGTTTTTCTCCTTCAATTTGTTAATATGGTTTATCACATTGATTGATTTGCATATATTGAAGAATCCTTGCATTCCTGGGATAAAACCAACTTGATCATGGTGTATGATTCTTTAAATGTGCTGTTGGATTCTGTTTGCTAGTATTTTGTTAAGGATTTTTGCATCTATGTTCATCAGTGATAATGGCCTCTAGCTTTCTTTCCTTGTTATATCTTTGTCTGGTTTTGTTATCGGGGTGATGGTGGCCTCATAGAATGAGTTTGGGAGTGTTTCTCCCTCTGTTATATTTTGGAAGAGTTTGAGAAGGATAGGTGTTAGCTTTTCTCTAAATGTTTGACAGAATTTGCCTGTGAAGCCATCTGGTCCTGGGCCTTTGTTTGTTGTAAGATTTTTAATCTCAGTCTCAATTTCAGTGCTTATGATTGGTCTGTTCATATTTTCTATTTCTTCCTGATTCAGTCTCAGAGGTTGTGCTTTCCTAAGAATGTGTCCATTTCTTCCAGGTTGTCCATTTTATTGGCATATACTTGCTTGTAGTAATCTCTTATGATCCTTTGTATCTCTGCAGTGTCAGTTGTTACTTCTTCTGTATTTTTTCTAATTCTATTGATTTGAGTCTTCTCCCTATTTTTCTTGATGAGTCTGGCTAATAGTTTATCAATTTTGTTTATCTTCTCAAAAAATGAGCTTTTAGTTTTATTGATCTTTGCTATTTTTTCCTTCATTTCTTTTTCATTTATTTCTGATCTGATCTTTATGATTCCTTTCCTTTTGCTAACTTTAGGGGTTTTTTTTTTGTTTTTCTGTCTCTAATTGCTTTAGGTGTCAGATTAGGTTGTTTATTTGAGATGTTTCTTGTTTCTTGAGGTAGGATTGTATTGCTATAAACTTCCCTCTTAGAACTGCTTTTGCTGCATCCCATAGGTTTTGGATCATTGTGATTTTGTTGTCATTTGTGTCTAGGTATTTTTTGATTTCCTCTTTGATTTCTTCATTGATCTCTTGGTTTTTTAGTAACATATTTTTTAACCTCCATGTGTTTGTGCTTTTTATGTTCTTTTCCCTATAATTGATTTCTAATCTTGTAGTGTTGTAGTGAGAAAAGATGCTTGATATGATTTTAATTTTCTTAAATTTACTGAGGCTTGATTTGTGACCCAAGATGTGATCTGTCCTGGAGAATATTCCATGTGCACTTGAAAAGAAAGTGTAGTCTGCTGTTTTTTGACAGAATGTCCTATAAATATCAGTTAAATCTCTGTGGTCTATTGTGTCATTTAAAGCTTGTGTTTCCTTATTAATTTTCATTTTGGATGATCTGTCTATTGGTGTAAGTGAGGTGTTAAAAGTCCCCCGCTATTTTTGTGTTACTGTTGATTTCGTCTTTTATAGCTGTTAACAGTTGCCTTATGTATTGAGGTGCCCCTATGTTGGGTGCATATATGTTTATAATTGTTATTTTCTTCATGGACTGATCAGTTAATCATTATGTAGTGTCCTTCCTTGTGTCTTGTAACATTTTTTATTTTAAAGTCTATCTGATGAAGTTATCTGATATGAGTATTGCTACTACAGCTTTCTTTTGATTTCCATTTGCATGGAATATCTTTTTCCATCCCCTCACTTTCAGTCTGTATGTGTCCCTAGGTCTGAAGTGGGTCTCTTGTAGACAGCATATAGACGGGTCTTGTTTTTGTATCCATACAGCAAGCTTGTGTCTTTTGGTTGGAGCATTTAATGCATTCATGTTTAAGGTAATTATCGATGTGCATGTTCCTATGAACATTTTCTTAATTGTTCTTTCTGGGTTTCTTTTTTGTAGGTCATTTTCTTCTCTTGTGTTTCCCACTTAGAGAAGTTCCTTTAGCATTTGTTAGGGCTGGTTTGGTTGTGCTGAATTCTCTTAGCTTTTGCTTGTCTGTAAAGCTTTTGATTTCTCCATCGAATCTGAATGAGATCCTTGCCAGGTAGAGTAATCTTTGTTGTAGGTTCTTCCCTTTCATCACTTTAAATATATCATGCCACTCCCTTCTGACTTGTAGAGTTTCTGCTGAGAAATCAGCTGTTAACCTTATGGAATTTCCCTTGTATGTTATTTGTCATTTTTCCCTTGCTGCTTTCAATAAGTTTTCTTTGTCTTTAATTTTCGTCAGTTTGATTACTATGTGTCTTGGCATGTTTCTCCTTGGGTTTATCCTGCCTGGGACTCTCTGCACTTCCTGGACTTGGCTGGCTATTTCCTTTCCCATGTTAGGGAAGTTTTCAACTATAATCTCTTCAAATATTTTCTCAGGGCCTTTTTCTCTCTCTTCTCCTTCTGGGACCTCTATAATGTGAATGTTGTTGTGTTTAATGTTGTCCCAGAGGTCTCTTAGGCTGTCTTCATTTCTTTCATTCTCTTTTCTTTATTCTGTTCCACGGTAGTGAATTCCACCATTCTGTTTTCCAGGTCACTTATCGGTTCTTTTGCCTCAGTTATTCTGCTATTGATTCCTTCTAGTGTATTTTTCATTTCAGTTATTGTATTGTTCATCTCTGTTTGTTTGTTCTGTAATTCTTCTAGGTCTTTGTTAAACATTTCTTGCATCTTCTCGATCTTTGCCCCCATTCTTTTTCCGAGGTCTGGGATCATCTTCACTATCATTATTCTGAATTCTTTTTCTGGAAAGTTGCCTACCTCCATTTCATTTAGTTGTTTTTCTGGGGGTTTATCTTGTTCCTTCACCTGGTACATAGCCCTCTGCCTCTTCATCTTGTCTATCTTTCTGTGAATGTAGTTTTTGTTCTATTGGCTGCAGGATTGTAGTTCTTCTTGCTTCTGCTGTCTGCTCTCTGGTGGATGAGGCTATCAAAGAGGCTTCTGCAAGTTTCCTGTTGGGAAGGACTGGTGGTTAGTAGAGCTGTGTGTTGCTCTGGTGGGCAGAGCTCAGTAAAACTTTAATCCACTTGTCTGCTGATGGATGGGGCTGGGTTCCCTCCCTGTTGGTTGTTTGGCCTGAGGCAACCCAACACTGGAGCCTACCTGGCTCTTTGTTGGGGCTAATGGCAGACTCTGCAAGGGCTCACACCAAGGAGTACTTCCCAGAAATTCTGCTGCCAGTGTCCTTGTCCTCACAGTGAGACACAGCTGACCCCTGCCTCTGCAGGAGACCCTCCAACACTAGCAGGTAGGTCTGGTTCAGTCTCCTATGGGGTCACTGCTCCTTCCCCTGGGTCTTCATGTACACACTACTTTGTGTGTGCCCTCTGAGAGTAGAGTCTCTGTTTCCCTCAGTCCTGTCAAAGTCCTGCAATCCAATCCCACTATCCTTCAAAGTCTGATTCTCTAGGAATTCTTCCTCCCGTTGCCGGACCTCCAGGTTTGGAAGCCTGCCATGGGGCTCAGAACCTTCACTCCAGTGCGTGGACTTCTGTGGTATAATTGTTCTCCAGTTTGTGAGTCACCCACCCAGCGGTTATGGGGTTTGATTTTATTGTGATAGTGCCCCTCCTACCATCTCATTGTGGCTTCTCCTTTGTCTTTGGATGTGGGGTATCTTTCTTGGTAAGTTCCAGTTTCTTCCTGTAGATGATTGTTCAGCAGTTAGTTGTGATTCTGGTGCTCTCACAAGAGGGAGTGAACACACGTTCTTCTACTCCGTCATCTTGAACCAATGTCTGATTTAGCATAATTCTTAAAAGTCCCAGGATTTTCAGAATGGTAAATGAGCAATGGCTTCAAGTTTAAGTCACCTAACAAGAGAGTCAGTCTGTCCTTTGGAGCTTTGAATCCAGGCATTGACTTCTCCTCTCTAGCTATGAAAATCCTAGATTGCATCTTCTTCAAAAAAAAATATTTTTTTTGTCTCCATTGAAAATAGGTTGTTTAGTGTAGCCACCTTTGTTATTATCTTTGTGAGATTTTCTGGGTAACTTGCTGCTAATTTTCTGGGTAACTTCTACATTAGCACGTGCTGCTTCATCTTGCACTTTTATGTTGTTGTGGAGATGTTGTGTTTCTTTAAACCTCATGAACCAAACTCTGTTAGCTTCAAACTTTTCTTCTTCCGCTTCCTCACTTTTCTCAGCCTTGATAGAATAGAAGAGAATTTTGGTCTTTTTCTGGACTAGGCTTTGGCTTAAGGAAATGTTGTGGCTGGTTTGATCTTCTATCCAGACCACTCAAACTTTTTCCATGTCAGCAATAGGGCTGTTTTGCTTTCTTATTTTTCATGTGTTCACTGAGTAGCACTTCTAATTTTCTTCAAGAACTTTTCCTTTGCATTCACAAATTGGCTAACTCTTTATGTAAGAGGCCTAGCTTTAGGCCTGTCTCAGATTTCAACATGTCTTCCTCACTAAGCTTCACCATTTCTAGCTTTTGATTAAAAGTGAGAGACATGCGACTCTTCTTTCACTTGAACACTTAGAGGCCATTGTAGGGTTATTAATGTACCTAATTTCAATGTTTCTGTAGCTCAGGGCATAGGGAGGACCAAGGAGAGGGAGAGAGATGGAGAAATGGCCTGTTGGTGGAGCAGTCAGAACACACAACCTTTATTAAGTTCACTGTCTTATATGGATATGGTTTGTGGTGCCCCTCAGACAATTACAATAGTAACATTAAAGATCACTGATCACCATAACAAGTATAATAATAATTTAAAATTTGAAATATCAGGAGAAGTACCAAAATGTGACACAAAGATAAGAAGTGAGCAAAAGATGGAAAAATCACATCAATAGATTTGCTTGACACCGAGCTGCCACAAACCTTCATTTAAAAAAGTGCAATATCTGTGAAGGACAATGAAATAAAGCAAGATAAAATGAAGTATGCCTGTATGATTTTAATCCTATAATTGAATTTTTGAATATATCAACTCATATAAAGAAGATTTGGATAGAGTTTTCTAGGTAAATTTATATTTTGTACTAGAATATAGTAAAATTTACATGTTTGAGGCTTTCAAGTGATTAAAAATGAATACATTTCCAAATAACTTTACAAGAAGAGTATAATTCAAACCTACACAGTCAGACACACATATAGAATCTCTCTCTCCATGTATATATATGTATATATAAGTATATGTATATTATTTTCAGATAAGAGAAAAAGCTTAATTTTAAAGCATTTGCACAGGTGTGACTCATGTCAGGGGTCCTCCTTCCTGTCCTGTCCCCTCATTTTCCACACACCCAGGCTCTTGTCATCCCCCAGTGATAAACGTGGTGGCAACTAATTGTGAATAGAAACAATGGATTAATCCTGACTCTCATGTCTTCCAGGGGTCTTTAGTTTCCTCATTTTCTCATGAAAATTGTACTGGCCAATGACTATCATAAGTATTTATACATATGAGGTATGTACACAGCACCACAAAAAGTCAGGAAAGAAATAGATTAGGGAACTAACTGAACTTTGGTGAACTGTCTGGAGTGGCACCCAACCTGGAAAATCGGAAATAAGTGAAGGAAGGAAGCAGGATCTTGAGAATCGAAAAAGTAGAGCCCATGCTACCAGGGTCTTGTTCAGGTCTCTCTCTCTCTCTGGCATTCAATTTTTTCCTTCCAGCACAGAAAAAAATTTGCTAGGGTCAAATGATAAATAGCATGTTGTAGGAAAAGTAAAATATGTATAGATGATGACTAATGGCAGGGCAGGCACCAATAAGGCAGAAAAAATTTTGGAGATAAAGAATTTCAAAAATTAGATTTATTTTGATTAAAAAAAAACCTCGGTTGCCTTAACTAGAAAAATAGGAGTACCAAACAATAGCAAAAACCAAAGCTTGTTTGTTATATTTATTGGCAAAATAAAATATAGCTGGTGTCTCCTTGAGAGCAATTTGTTCCACTGAAGAGAAAGAAATAAGCAGCCGCTAGTGGTCTTTTATTCACCATCTTCCTCTTACCTCCCTTTTACTTTATTCTTCCAAACCAAATCATAAAGGTTAAGGAAAAGAAGCAAAAGGAAAATTTCTCAATGAAAGACAAGGGTGTGAATTCATTGTGAGTGAATGTAGCGTTTTACTTAAAACAAAATCTTTTAGAATTACCATCCCTTTTCCCTGGTCCCAGGAGGCCTGATGTGGGAACTCCTTGCCTGTGGAAAGACTATTGGGTTCCAGCCCTGCTGGCCTCACCAGGTTCTCCTGAGGAAGTCAGACAATGGCTTACTACATCGTGGGTTTGTTCCAGCAGCAGGAGAACAAAACTTTTCCAAGTCTGGTGAGGGGTCTTGTGAGTGGAAGTCAGAGGTCCTGAGTTCCCTCAGGCAGACTCCTAAATTCTGATATGTCTCATCATCTGAAAACTAGGAGAATAATAAGATCTGCTCTGCATGTGTCCCTGGTGTCAAATAAAACAAGGTAAATGGTAAAAAAAGTTGAGATGTGTTATGGACAAAATTGTGTCCCCCAAATTTCATATATTAATGCCCTAAACCCCAGTACTGTATTTGTAGACAGGAGCTCACAGAAGGGATTAAGTGAAAATGAGGCTGTTACAGTGGGTCCTGATTCAGTCTCACTGAGCTCCTTATAAGAAGAGGAAATCTAAACAAAGAGGCACCAGGGATGCATGCACAGAGGAAAAACCATGTGCAGACACAGCAAAGAAGCAGCATCTGCAAACCAAGGAGAAAGGCCAGAGGAGAAACCAACCTGCCAACACCCTGATCTTGGACTTCCAGCCTCTAGAACTGTGAGAAATAAAGTTCTGTTGTTTAAGTCCCCAGGCTGTGGTATTTTGTCATGGCAGCCCTAGCAACTGAATATAAGATGCAAGGCATTATACAAATATTAGTGATAATTTGAAAAATATACCTATTGGATGTGTAGTACAACTGTGTAGGGGCTCCAATGCAGTCTTTCACCTTCTCATCAGCATCCTTTCCCCTTCCCCAGGCATCCCCACTTCAGATCAGTGACATTTCCTTTGAAGAGAAACAGCATCGTCTACTTTCCATTCCCTATCCTCCCCACACCCACCCACTAGTAGCATTATCTGGACCCTAATTACCAAAAACCAATTTTACATCCTCTAGCCCTGTGATAGCAAATGTGGAGATGAAAAGGAAATTAATATTTATAAATGAAAAGGACAGGAGTTAACTGTGCAGTAGAATATAATTAAATATCCTTTTCCTTAAAGCATTAAATATTTTGTGGGGATTTTATACTCTATGAAAGTGTTACAAATGTCAATATTTATGCTATGCAATGCTAACAAAGAATGCAAAATATGATGATTTTTCACAGCCCAATACTAATTTAAAAAACAATGTTAAAATGAATTCATAATTATATGGTTATGGAAATGTCTTTGCCCCTTGAACTCCATAAACCACCAGAATGTGATTTATTTTTCATTCTTCTTGCTGCTTAAAAAGCTTTAAAAATTTAATCTCTGTTGTTTTACACAAGATAGATTACTTGGGCAGTGGATTTGAGCCAGGAAAATGAGCCCCTCATAACTCCTGTCTATATATCCTTTCCACCTGGATTGCCACTGACACTTGCCCCTTTCAATAACCACTGAAAATTAATTATTGGTTCTCCCAAATTACAAGTTTAAGTTTAAATTCAGAGCTGAGAGCAAAAACTCACCAAAGATTCCCTTCATCCTGAGAACTCCCACTGTGCGCAAAGGCAAGTGATTTATTTTTATCCTCTTTCCATATCATCCTTCAAGTGATGTCTTCAGAAATTAATCTAAACTCTATTTCAGAGCCCAATGTCAAAATGCCAAATGTTGCAGGTGTCCAAGGATCCTGGTTTGGCAATTAAAATAAGACAGAGCAAGACAAAAACCTAGATTGGTGCAAAGAGCTAATGGTGACTATAGTTTCTAGTTGGGATTCTTTTCCTTCTTTCAAGTCTCCACATCAAGAGGTTTGTGTCTCAGTGTCTCAGTGCTGCCTTAGCTCAGGGCACTTGTTAAGATTTTTGCTCTGCCTTTGGATGCCAAGATCCTGAAGGGCATGGACTATCACACGTATCCCAGGAGTTCCGATCACCACTCCCCAGAGCAGCTCACGGAAGGACAGTGGGCCACATGGACAGATGGAGATGGAGGTATCAGAACATGGGGAGGTACCTCCCTCACAAGGAGACTGGAACTTTGGGTCCATCTTCACAAGATGAAACAGACCTTACTCACGGTTTTTATTCCCTGTCCTCTAGGGGACACATCTAAGCTGACACAAAGGAGGTATTACAACTAAGGTAGCTGCCCACCAGCCATCACCCAAGAGACATTGTGTCCCAAGGAACTTAATCATTGGCAGGGAAACTGGTGCTTTGTTTTTGCAGAAACTTTTGGTAATCTTATAGAAATCAAAAAGTCTACAAACAATAAATGCTGGAGAGGGTGTGGGGAAGAGAACCCTTTTACACTGTTGGTGGGAATGTAAATTGGTGCAGCCACTATGGAGAACAGTATGGAGGTTCCTTAAAAAACTAAAAAGAGAGCTACCATATGATCCTGCAATCACACTCCTGGGCATATACTCAGATGAAAACATAATTTGAAAAGACACATGTACCCCAATGCTCATTGCAGCACTATTTACAATAGCAAAGAATGAATAAAGAGGATGTGGTATATTTATACAATGGAATATTACTCGGCCGTAAAAAAGAATGAAATTATGCCATTTGTAGCCACATGGATGGACTTAGAGCAGAGGCAGCACTTTGCTTTGGGAGCCCGTGGAGATCTGTTCCCCATGAGGTTCACATCCCCTGCCCTCAGCAAGTGCTCATGTCTCCTCCTTTGCTCTGTGGTTTCAAGTATTTGAGGAAGCTGTGCATTCAGAAGATACAGGAGAGGCTCCTTTGGCTGGCTATGCCTGGCTTGTTGTGACAACCTGTTGTGACAGACCGCACCAGGTATGGGAACTTTCTCCACTTGTGCCCACCCAGCATTGGAGAGGCCATTACTCCAGCTCAGCCCAGATTCCCAACAAATGACAGACAACGACACAGAGCTGATCATAATTGATTGATACCTGTCCCAGGGCAGTTCGGGTGGCTTCATAGTACCCTGGAGTGTCAGAGTCCCACAAGGGAAGTAGCTAGGGCATGGACTTTACCAATTACTTGAGAAGAAGAGCTGACAGGCTTTATGCCAGTGTCTCAAAACTGGGTCAATACAACGTTTCAAAAATCCCTGCAACACCCTATGTTATAATAATGTGTCTTCAGGTGAACGTCAGATGGCACCAATGCCATTCCTTTCCCAACGAGAACTTTAATAAATGTCTAATACCACTAAGTCTTTATGTCTTTTTGTGTCACATGGAAATGCATGAATTACAATATTTTTTGTGACTGGGTTGCGAGAGAACATAATCACAGGTGCTCTTTACAGACATTTTAAACTGTTACTGGCATAAAAACTAAAGTCATGTTCAGAGTTGGCACCAGGCAAACAAAATATGTTGAGTTTTGTATATTCCAAAGGCATCTGTTGACAAATTGATACTGTGACCTAGTCAGGGTTTAAAGAAGTGAGAATTTAAATGCCTCCTCGCATGTCACTGGCCCTGAGTGTCACCGTCACCAAATGCCAAAGGGCACAAGCCAGAATTTGACAGTCCATGTGCTTGGGGCAGATGGTGCTTTACAATGGAAGCATGGGGGTGGGGTTATCACCCTGATTGGCAAGTGCAGCTTGACACCTGCCCTAACTCCCATGTCAGAAGTTTGGATTGATCAGCTGTCTATAAACTCATTAGGATTTTGTGTAAATCTTGATTGGTTATTAAGAGTACTGGCACTACAAATTTGATATTATTTATTTATTATTAATTACTATTCACTTTTTAAATTGTGCATTTAATTAGAGGCATGAAAATATTATATTTTGGTCATAGAAATCTTATAACTTTTCTCCTCTTAGTCTTTAGGAAACTGTATATCACCTTCCAGATTTCATTATACTTTTTATCTTGTGTCACACCAAATAAATATAGGATTATTTAGGAAGGAATGATAACTCTCAGTTTACATACACACATATGTATATGTTTTATATATATACATGTGTACACACATATATGTATGCCTATATGTATGTATATATGGTATATTTACAGCCTTGGTTATGTTAAAAGGAAAAAAAAAAGAAAAAGAGGAAAGGAGTTTAATACCTGATGGTTACAGAATATCTGTACTTATTACATTTTAATTTGCTCAAAGGAAGACATGGTAGTTGATTTCATGTCCTTGCTAATTTCTTCAGAGCTCATAATTTAATATATTAGCATAAAATGAGGTGGGAAAGCTGGCTAATTTCCCTTTACTTGTAGCATACCTTAAGGGAACTTTTTATTAATCTACAAGCTCCCAGGGCAGATGATAATAATAAATAATGAGAGTATATGAGAGAATGACAGATTCATTGGTGGTCTACCAGTCCCAACCCCCAGCGGAAAAAAAGAAATAAATAAAAGAATCCGTGCAATAATTTTAAAACAATCCCTAAAGGTGTCAGAATCTCTTAATTCTCACACTATTTGATTTATCTTTAAAATCTCTTTCCAATTATACATACTGACACTTGGAATTAATAAAAGCCTTGGAGGGTAGGTGGTACGTTTGCTTTTAACATAATTGAAAATGTAGACATCTCAGATTTACCAGTGGCAACTGAAGATTTTCTAAGATCAAATACTCATTTATTTGAAAGAAAGAGATGTAATTCCACAAAGTTCTTGTATAAGACTCACCATCAATCTATTATCAAAGCGAAAAGAGATAAAATATTTTGGAGAGTGTGTGGAGAAAAGGGAATCCTTATAACCTGTTGATGGGAATGTAAGTTGGTATAGCCACTATGGAGAACAGTATGAAGTTTTCTCAAATAATTAAAAATAGAACTACCATATGATCCAGAAATTCCACATCTGGGTACATATCCAAAATAGTCAAAATCAGTATCTTGAAGAAATATCTATACTCCCATGTTCACTGCAGCATTATTCACAGTACCCGAGGCATGGAAACAACTTAAATGTCCTTCAATGGATGAAGGCATAAAGAAAATAAACACAATGGAATATTATTCAAGCCAGAAAAAGGAGGAAATCCTGCTGTTTGTGATGACATGGATGAACCTGGATGGCATTATGCTAAGTGAAATAAGCCAGACAGAGAAATAAAAATATTATATGGTATCATTTATATATGAAATCTTTAAAAAAGCTGATTACAGAAACAGAGAAAAGAATAATAGAATGGTGGATACCAGGGGCTGGGAGGAGGGGAAAATGAAGTGATAGGTCAAAGCTTACACATTTTCAGTTATAAGAATAAGTTCTGAGGATCTAAAATACAGCATTGTGCCTTGGTTAAGAACACAATATCAATATTATGTATGTACTTTAAAGTTGCTGAGACTAGATCTTAAGCATTCTCATCAAAAGAAGAAGAAGAAGAAGAGGAAGAGGAACAGGAAGAAGAAGTAGAGGAAGAAGAAGAAGAAGAAGAAGAAGAAGAAGAAGAAGAAGAAGAAGAAGAAGAAGGAGGAGGAGGAGGAGGAGGAGGAGGAGGAGGAGGAGGAGGAGGAGGAGGAGGAGGAGGAGGAGGAGGAGGAGGAGGAGGAGGAGGAGGAGGAGGAGGAGGAGGAGGAGGAGGAGGAGGAGGAGGAGGAGGAGGAGGAGGAGGAAGAGAAGGAGAAGGAGAAAGAGGAGAAGGAGGAGGAGGAAGAGAAGGAGAAAGGGAAGAAGAAGAAGGAGGAGGAGGAGGAGGAGGAGGAGGGGGAGAAGAACTGATTTCAAGAAATACAAACTTCAGACCAGACAGACAGCAGTAAAGCACACAGAAGACTTCTGTTTTTGGGGACTACAGGAGATTTCAAAGTAACATATACAGAAATAATGAATTAGGATTTCCATCTTTAATCTGCTAGCCTATAGAAATGGTTCTTGCATGAATATAAGAGCTGAAAACTTAAATTTGCATAACAATCTTCTACTAGCTTTTATCATTAGAAACCTACATCTTTATGAAATACTCTTTGGCCCTCAGAAGAGATTTACAATTCAAACATTATTTTGAAGCACACCATTCTGGCAGGCGAGCAAGACCTTGCCTTTTAGAGGCTCTATCTACTATCAAGTCTAGCTCTGCTAAAACATCCAAATAGTGTACATGTTTCTCCAGAAAAGCAGCCACATTTACTTAACTTTTGCATCCCTAGAAATAACCCAATACCTCATACAGAGCTGGGTGTATGATCCACAAATCTCTGTGTGATGGTGGTCCTTGAAGATAAAGCATGTGTTTCATACTTTTGTTGTATTGTCTTTGCATCCAGCAATGTACCAAACACCTACGTGGTTCACAGGAAATGTAATGGCCAATTTCTGGATTTGTACACTTTTCTTAAATTATGATTTTTGTTCATCGAAACACAAAGAAAACAGCATATGTCATCCACATTCCAGCTGTTCATCAAACTCTCTTTCTATTTGTGCGTTCAGGTAGAGAGAAGCTTGCCACTCCTGTCTTAGTTTATTAGGAATGACATATGTAAAGTATCATAACATTTCCCAAAACAAAAGTGGGACAGTTATACAACAAATCAGCATTGTGCCATTTCCAGAATTTCCAGATACAAGAGGATGCCCATGAGATCTGTTTATAATGCTGATCATTGTAATATCTGTTTCATTTTGTTGACTCAGAAAATGAAAGAATAAGTTGGAACATCTCCTGAAAATTTGAGATGGGTATGGCTTTTGAATTCAGAATATAATGTTATCGTAAAATATAGAGATCTATTTCTCAGCAATTTTGAAGCATCAGTGTTAAGCTAACCAAAAACAGAACAAACCAAACCAACCAACCAGCCAAACAAACAAAGAAACAAAAACCAGGCCCTACTTAAAGAAAAAGTGAGTAAATTCTCTTAAGCCTAAAATAGAAAGTTCTAGCTCATCTATTCCCAAACCACCTCCTCAGAGTAGAAGAAATATAAGTTAATTTTCAAGGGACGCTTTTTTTTTCCTGTCCTCAGAGAACAACAGACAAAGGAGGGGATTCCAGTGGACAAAGTGGCCACCTTGGAGCCCACTCCTCTGCCAGGTTGTGGACATCATTCAGGACCCATCATTGCCACTTTGCTCTGCAGGCTGCAACCCTTTCTTCCTTTCCCAGGGACACTACACACCAGGTCAATGATACCTACTGCCTCTCAGGGGAGGACGAGGCAGGGAGAAACCTGGGAGAGGGTTCCAAGACTTTTTGACAAAATGTCATCATTTGTTCACTATTTGTGGCTGATTCATAGAGGAGTTATCAATATCACTTGTGAACGTAGATTCCCAATTCATAAATAAAATCCTGGCAGATCTAATTTGAGAGGATAATAAAATGAATGAGAATAATATGTTTATGATGCAGAGATATTTCACAATTGGAAAAACTCATTAATATAATTCATCTAGTTAATAGTTTTTACACAAGTGGTTCCTTAAAAAAACAATTGATCTGTACAAGGCTGTTTTAATATCCAATTTATAGATGGTTTGTATCCTTATTTTTTTACTAACAGCATTTGTTTAGATTTGTGTGTTTACCTCTGTTCTCTATGATGGAAATTGCTCATGGATTCTTCTTTTCCAGGGCTACACTTCAGTATACTTTACATTTAGAACTTCTGATGGTTAAGTTCCTCATATGGTAGATTTGGCATACTTTCTTCATTTCAGAGTGTCATAAATAGAAAAGTAAGAATTACCCCAATTCCATCTCCTAGAGATAATACTTTTTCTATGTAGTTACACTCACATTATTTCAAACGGGATTTTTACTTGGATTTGCACTTTTCATCTAATAATCAACACCTACCCATGCCAATTATTAGAGAAATGCATCTACATTAGTAAGCTCAATGTATAGAGGCCTCTCCCAAGTGGTGAACTAAATAAGGAATTTGCAGAATGTACCTTTAAATAAATGAACTTCTAAATGAACTTCCTCAGAAAATATGTTTTGGCTGAAAAATTATTGATTATCTGATACAGTGTCAAAGAGGAGAATCCCAGAGTTTTGGAAGCACTGGCAAATGCAAATTATCCTGGTAGATGGCATATTCTGAAACACATCTATCACATTAAGGAAGAGAAGAAACACAAAATTGGAATTCACATACAGGCACAGAGTAGGTGCTTTAAACACATTATCTAGTTTAATGCAAGGAGACGATGTTTACCCAGCATGAATACTGAACAATACTATAAAATGAAGCCTCTGTGGACTATGGTCAGGAAGGACCAGCATGGGAGTCTGGTCCAGTTCTAAACTAAGACCTTGAGAGATACTGGAGCTCCAGCTGCCTTTCCCAGACACTGAAATGGAGAGAGTAAAACATAATTTAGTAAAGGAGATAGACTATATAAAGAACTTGGCACAAACAAGACACTAAGTGTTAGATACAACCAAAATTATTAGTAGAGGTTGGAGTGAAATTTCTACCAGACAACATTCAAAAGATGTCTACTATAAAATAAGGGATTTTTATTAGAAATTCCATTTGATGCTGTGACCACTAATAACTAATCTCAGAACTGATAATGATATTGCACCTAAAGAGGAGAAAATATGAAATATGTTATCTACATTTTCAAATAGTGTAAAGTAAAGCCTGAAAGCCTTACTTGAAAATACCTGTGACTCTATTTAGGCTTTTACTTTTTGGGACAGCGAATTCTGCAAGCATCTTAGTGCATTTTTAATCTCATAGAAAAGTTATGCAAAGAAGAAAAAGCACAGTTTCCACAGAAATAATTTTCTTTCAAGTAGTCATAGGAATAGAACAATAAAGCGTAATTATGTGAAATGGATTATGTGTAACTTTAAAGAAGGACTGTGGAAGACATCATGTGATATGATTTTTCAATAGTTCACAGATATTACTTTGCTCAATTTATTCAGTCCTCCTACTCCTTCCAAGTTTGGAACAAATGATGAAGCAGCGTAAGTCACTGGCATTAAAACCAAGCAATTTCAAAGACAAAAGGCAAGCCCATTCAGTTTGCACAGAAATATTAAGGAGGTATTATATGGATACAATACCACAATCCAGCTGTTCTCATATGCCAAATTTCAATTTTCACTCTTCTTAACCACTCTATATATTTTCAAAGAGTGATTAGAGTGAGCTCCTGCTCTTTTCTATGAACTTAGTGAAAAATCTAAAACACATACAGCCTAGCATCAAAATATTGGTTACTAAAAAATAATCTCTGTTGAAAGGAGCCAGGACTCCTTAGAAAGATGGCTGATTCCAGAGTTGGGCCAGGAAAAGCACAAGATGAGTCTGGAACATCTTATTGTACCAGAAAATAAATAAGTCTTTAAAGAGTCATAGGAACATATCAAAGGCAGCCAGGAACCAGCTGGAAGAGCTGTCTTGGGTCCAATCTGTGAAAATTTGAGCATCAAAAGAGACATCTACTGTAATAGGCAATGCATATTGAATATCATATTGCATTGCAGCCAATCCTATCCCAAGGGATTAAAACAATGGTAACGCATTCCTAAGAGCCAAACTCATTCCAAAACATGACCTTTGAAAGTTTGGAAAGGCCCTCCAAGGCCCTGGGCACATTCAGTGATAACTCCAGAGTGATTATCAATGTACAATGAATACAGTGTAACCCATTGTATAAAATAAAAATACATAAGTCTACCATGATAAAAACAAACACATAAATAGGAGGATGGAAAGCTCTCTCTTACAGTGTGATGACAATTAGTAAAATATAGAATGATAGAGTTAGAAACTCAGCAATGGATGCTAAAATTGTTAAGTAGATGAAAGCCTGATAAAAAGCAGGGCAGTTTTATACCCTCAAATCATCTACCCATGAATTATCTACAAAGGGAAAATTATGATTCTACAGTGGAGAATTTTGGCTGGCAAAACAAAGTTATTAAAATTTAACCTTTGGAAGCAACCAATATGTCCTTCAGTAGATGAAGGGATAAGTAAACTCTGGTACATCCAGACAGTAGAAATGAGCTGTTAAGTCATGAAAAGACATGGGGAAATTTTAAATGCATATTACTTAGTGAAAAAACCAATCTGAAAAGGCTAAATATTTTACGATTCCACCCATATGACATTCTGGAAAAGGAAAAATCATGGAGAGAGTAAAACGATCAGTGGTTGGCAGAGTTTTGGAAAAGGGGGAGGGATGAACAGGCAGAGCACAAAGGATTCTTAGGGCAGTGAAAATACCCTGTGTGATACAATAATTATAGATACAAGACACTATGCGTTTGTCCAGACCCAGAGACGGTACAACACCAAGAGTGAACCATAATGTAAACTATGAACTTCGGGTAATCATGATGTGTCCCTGTAGGTTCATCAGTTACAACAAAGGTACCACTGTGGTGGGGGACGATAAAGAGGGAGGTCATGCATGTGTGGAGACAGAGAGTGTATGTGAAATTCCTGTACTTTCCCTTTGATTTTGCTGCAAACCTAAAACTGCTCTAAAAAACTAAAGTCTAAAGGAAAAAATAAAAACCTTACCTTCCCCACTTTGGGGACAAATGGATATTAAGTGCCTCCTTAAATGATATTGTACTAAGAAGTCAGCAGTTCCAGAACATATAAAATCAGATATATCAAACATATAAAAAATAAATTGGAATAAACACTTTCATCACTTGGTTGTTACGGAGCTGTTTTGTCAGTTGTGTATACCCAATCATACTGAGCATGGTGGCCTAAAAGGCATATTAGCATTTCTAATGGTGGCTTCTCAGAGATGAACCGGTTTTTAAGGCTGATGTTATTGACATCAAAAAAAGTCTTTATGTAGAGAAGTAGCTATAAGGTACTGAGACTAGTTTCCCTGAGTAGTTGTGGGAGTGGAGGAGGGGTTATAACAAGGGTAGTTTGCAAAGATATAAGCCATCACCTTGAATATCAAGACTAGTCCGGCTTATGATAACAGCCACGAAGACCACAAATGCACAGTGCTTCATGTTGTCACAAAATGTATTTGTTTAGAGCAAAGGGTATTATAAGATTCCACATGAGGTCAAACCGTTTTGCAGTTGAGCCACATGGTGGGGAAGTGGTATCAACAGGGCAAGTACTTCGTGGCGACCAGGGAGCCAAGTAGTCTAATGGCGCGTGTGCACGCTCAGCCAGGCTTCCTGGCTGTGGGTTTCTAGGAACAGGGAAGAGGAGGAACAGAGTTTAATTCCCTGGGGTGGAAACATATCACGCCTGTCTGGATTGGCTTCATGGGACCAGCTCTTCCAGCCTATATGGTGGTTAGCCCTCATCACTGAGCTCATATAGCGGAGTCTCTGGATGCTTGAGAAGCACAGTGTTAGCTCAGGAGTAGACCTTGGTGATCAGAGGTGCAATCCCTCCATTTATCCATCAAGATCTAGGAAGGACCTAGACCTTCCTCTGTGTTCTCAGTGTCACCAGGTTTCCTAGTGCCAGAGCCCAGCTGAGAATGCCCTTTATGACTCCAAGTCCAGGGCTCTTTTTACACTTCCTGATTATTACTTTGCTGCACTGGTATTTTCAAAGGTTCAAAGCTTTCTATCTGATTAAAACATCAAGTAAACCATGGTTCTTTTGCTGTTGGCATCAAAGTATTTCAAGTGTTGATAATCACCCTGGAATTATCACTGAATGTATCCAGGGCCTTGGAAGCCCTTTCTAAACCCTTGAAGGTCATGTTTTGGAGTGAGTTGGATTCTTAGAAATGTGTTGCCATTGTTTTAATCCCTTGGGATAGGTCTGGCTGCAGTGAGACACAATATTCAACATTTGCATTTTCTGTTCCTGAACTAGAAGATTTTTCCCTCAACTTTTCACATTGCTGACTTCACCTTTCAGACCAGCTTTAATGCCCCCTCCTGAGAGCCAAGATCCATGTAATTAGGACTTCCTCAGTCACTCTTTCTCTTTGTCTATTTCCTTCAGAAAACTTACCACATTTGCAAATACACTGTTTGCTATTTGTTTTCTTGTTTGTGACTTGCTCCCTCCCCTCACTGCTGTGTTGCTCTGTAAACGTTTCCAGAAAGAAGAAAGGTAGTGATGAGAGCCTGTTGTGCCTCTCTCTCTCTCATGTGTTCAGTTTAGGAGAGTTTTGAATGAGTTCCTTCAAGGAGACTTGATTTTCAGAAGACAGATGTGATTCTGCACTTGTCAGTATGGGGCTCAGCAAGACGCTGAGCTTCCTGTTGGAAAAGTCACTGGGATTGGTGATGAGTCAGCTGTGGGTGAGGCATGGGGAGTGCTCCCAATGGGGACACGATGAAATGAGCTGAGTCTGCAGCATCATGGAGAAAGTCAGCCCCAAGTCCAGCTGCTGCCGAGAACCACCCTGGGGCCATTGGCCACAGCTCTCTGAGGTTCCAGAGGTCTCCCCAAGGGTGGGCTGCCCTCAGGGGAAAGAGGTCTGAGCTGGTTATCTACTTAACAGAGAGATGGCCATAAAGAAGAAATTCAGGGAAAGAATTCATACTAAAAATTTAAGGCTACTGTATTTCTGCATGGGAGAAACTCATTGGCTATCTTTAGTTTCAGCTTTCTTTTCTGATAAATATAGGAGTAGATGGATTTCACAGGTCTCTTTCCACTGTAGAATTATAGATTCTAAGGCCTAGGTCATAAATGGAACTCTGGTCACCTAGAAAATCAACTATTTTAAAGTCAGAGTATAAAGTCATCTCTGGTATGCTGGTGTCCATACAACAGGGTGAGAAGAGGGAGAGGCTGACTGGTTGGTCTCATGAAGTGTAAAGAGGAAAACATAGGTACTGAATTACTGTTTTAAAAGTTATTTAGACTGAAACAGGATTAATACTACAATCTAATAAATACAACAGTGCACTTTGGTAGAAATACTAATGTTCATCTATGTCCCACGGTAAAGAAACACTTACATGGTAGAGATTTGACATAATTTAATAGTGAAAATTCAGCTGCTCCTAAACAGGAAGATTATTTTTACACATATTTAATGTGATCTTACATTCCTTGATAATGAATTTAAATTACAAAGTGTCCTGTGCTGAGAAAGGAAGTGTATTTTCTCTCTGGCAAGTTATACTCAGCATTTGTCAGATAGACTCTTGGGGGCAAAGAAAAATAGATCCAGCCAATCCAAATCACATCATGTAATTCCATTATATAATTGCAATGGCTATGTAGTAGATTAGAATGAAGCAGCATATGAGCAGATGCTGATTCAATTTTATCTAATATTCACTTTTTTTAATGTGCTGTAGAAGCAGTCTCAAAATAAATGAACTTGGCTGGAATACAATCCCAGTGATATACAGAAATAAAAATCTCTATTCTTATTATTTCCATTTAAATATATATTAATTTCCAATTGACCTGCTCTATCAATAAATGCATATATCTGGGGAGATATTTCCCATGGGCAGCCATTAGGTTAGAGTCTTTTCTAATGTAAAGCATATTAAGAAGTGAGGTAAAGAGGGCAAGAAGGGAAGGAGAGAATAATTATGATTATTCCTCAAAGGGAATACAAAGGGACACAGCAGAGTAAAAGGGTCCCAGATGAAGGCAGCGAAGGCCATGTTGCCATGTTATGTAATGTTAAGGCACGAGCACACAAGTCTTGCCTTGTGTATTAGGTAAATTTTAAGTTTTATTCCCTGATTCTTTGGTCTTTGCAGTGAATACAATCTTGGTCCATATCCTCAAACACACAGAGCTCAAACCACCTGGCTGCTTAAATCTAGCCCTGGTCAAAATTTTATAGCAAATTGGTTACTGAATGAATAAAATACTTGCCAAGGAAGTAACTGAATTTGGCCAAACAACATATTAAGGGATACGACGCAAACCAAACTAAGCATTCAATTCAATACACTTTAAAGACAGAAAAAAAGCTGGAGAAGAGATAGGGGGATCCTTTATGTGTTAGACACTTGCCGTGAAGGCATTTGGTGCTGTTTAATATTCCCATGTAATCCTTTGTTAGTTGTTCTTCATATTATACCAGAAGTTGAATATTATTTTATGTATAGAGCTGGTTCTGGATATTACAGGGCAGTGAATTGTGCTTCCTTGACTTTGAAGAGTTGGTGATTCTCTATCTACGTTCAAACGGGGCTCCATTCTGGGAAGCTTTGCATTCACGGACTTGGTGGAGAGATCCTGGTTGATCTGGAGGCAGACTGCACCCAGGAGTCAGGAGATAAAAATAAAGTTCCCAGGTCTGTCACTAAGTAGTTATGTGATCTTAAGAAAGCCACTTCCAATGTCTCACGTTTAATGTCTCAGGTTTCCCATCCCAAAAAGGGAGCTCGTGTGTCCATTTTCCTAGCATTAGCTATTATCAGATGAATTTTAACTGAGAGTGGACATGGGAAAGGAAGAGCCGGGCTGAGGAAGTTTGGAGATGGGAGACAGATGAGGAGTCCAGAGTGGCAAACTGAAGAGACAAAATAAGAGCTGAGATGTTGAAAATAGGCAGGAAGCAGGCAGAAGCCAAGAGAAGATTTGTAAGTGTAAGTTACCTGCCCACCTCCTCCCTGGCCACCAGACACCCAGAAACCAGTATGAAATGGAGCAGGAGGGTGTGATGAGGTGTAATTGCTCCCTGAATGGGCGGAAATGTCTTGCTCAGTTGGTTACAGGGGCCGGTCAGTTTGAGGCCAGTTATCTGCAGTCAATTCTATTATAGCCAAATGGACTCTTCAACTACAGTTTAGGGCACAGATAATAAGAACTTTTATAAATGTCTTCATTTAAACCAAACACATGCGACTACCTGTAAGAGAATTGGTTAAAACCAAATAAAGGTAGACTTCCCTTAGACCACAACATTCTTGTCATAGAAAGAGCCAGCAAGGCTTTTCTAACCGAGTAGCCTGTGAAATTGGCCACTCCCTCGTCCAAGAAATGGCTTGGGTTCTTCCGCTCCATCTGGTGTTTTCCATGTTATTTTTTCCTAACTGAAGGGGCTATTATTGCTGCCAGAGAAGAAGGGGCTTGAAGGTTCCCACTGGAGGGTTCTCAGCCATCAACCCTCAATGATTCCTAATCTGGAAGCTCATTTTGTTACCACACCTTTTCTTTATTTCCTTATTTCTGTCTTTTTTTCTATATTTTATCCTCACTGATTCCCTGGTCAAACACTGAATGAGGGTCTGTGATAGAGCGAGTCTACACAATTTCAAAGGTAAATAAAGCAAGGTTTCCTTGGTGGAGGTGACCGCCATCAACTGCGGGGTGGGAAACAGGGCTGGTCAGTACTCAGCACAACTGTGGGGGACAGACTGGTAAATAGGTTTTCACGTCACTGGGACCACGTGATGATAGTCACACAAACTGTGCTGTGGTGAAACACGAGCGGCCCCATCTAAGCCTGCCATGGTCAGGGACAGCTCTCTGAGTTCTGTCTTGATGTATCTTAAGGGTGAGGAGAGGTTGTCCAGGTGATGGGAGGGGTATTGCCAGGTAAAGGGAGCAGCCACCCTTGTACACAAGGGAAGAAGGAGATCATCTTACGTCATAGAAACTGGAAATCCTTCCTTCTTCCTTCTAAAGCTCTCTCTTTTTTGGATCCAAAGGTATACTTTTATTGTTTACATGGGTCCTCTTTTCACCAACGTTTTAACTGGCACAACTTGGGGGGACACGAGGAAGTTGTACTCTCTGCCTATCTCCTCATAGGGATCGGCAGAAAGGAACACAAGTTACTCAGGGCACACGATTCATCAACCTCTATATTTCATATACATTAACATCAATCGTAGCAACTGGTCAGGGAGGTAGTTTAATACTCCTTTGAAAATAAAGCAATTGTGCATCGATGACTTTTCCTTTCCACCTAAACTAATAAAAGTTGCGTCCATTTCTATATGTCATTATTTTTTTTAACATCTTTATTGGAGTATAATTGCTTTACAATGGTGTGTTAGTTTCTGCTTCACAACAAAATGAATCAGTTATATATATACATATGTTCCCATATCTCTTCCCACTTGCATCTCCCTCCCTCCCACCCTCCCTATCCCACCCCTCCAGGCGGTCACAAAGCACTGAGCTGATCTCCCTGTGCTATGCAGCTGCTTCCTACTAGCTATCTACCGCACATTTGTTACTGTATATTTGTCCATGCCTCTCTCTCGCTTTGTCACAGCTTACCCTTCCCCCTCCCCATATCCTCAAGTCCATTCTCTAATAAGTCTGTGTCTTTATTCCTCTTTTACCCCTAGGTTCTTCATGACATTTTTTTTCTTAGATCCATATATATGTGTTAGCATACGGTATTTGTCTCTCTCTTTCTGACTTACTTCACTCTGTATGACAGACTCTAGGTCCATCCACCTCATTACAAATAGCTCAAGTTCGTTTCTTTGTATGGCTGAGTAATATTCCATTGTATATATGTACCACATCTTCTTTATCCATTCATCCGATGATGGACACTTAGGTTGTTTCCATCTCTGGGCTACTGTAAATAGTGCTGCAATGAACATTTTGGTACATGATTCTTTTTGAATTATGGTTTTCTCAGGGTATATGCCCAGTAGTGGGATTGCTGGATCATATGGTAGTTCTATTTGTAGTTTTTTAAGGAACCTCCATACTGTTCTCCACAGTGGCTGTATCAATTTACATTCCCATCAACAGTGTAAGAGGGTTCCCTTTTCTCCACACCCTCTCCAGCATTTATTGTTTCTAGATTTTTTTGATGATGGCCATTCTGACTGGTATGAGATGATATCTCATTGTAGTTTTGATTTGCATTTCTCTAATGATCAGTGATGTTGAGCATTCTTTCATGTGTTTGTTGGCAGTCTGTATATCTTCTTTGGAGAAATGTCTATTTAGGTCTTCTGCCCATTTTTGGATTGGGTTTTTTTTTTTTTTGTTATTAAGCTGCATGAGCTGCTTATAAATTTTGGAGATTAATCCTTTGTCAGTTGCTTCATTTTCAAATATTTTCTCCCATTCTGAGGGTTGTCTTTTGGTCTTGTTTATGGTTTCCTTTGCTGTGCAAAAGCTTCTAAAGCTCTCTTTATCTTTCTCTCTCAATCTCTTTCTTCCTGCCTTTTTAAAACAGGTACTTTAGATTTATATGAATTAATTATTGCTTTCATCAAAAACATTATTATATGGTTATTGTATAAGTGATTACAAGTATACTGATATTTTTATTACTAGTAGTATGATTGAAATGCTTCCTTATTTTTCAAGTCTTGGTTCTGGTTCAGCTTTTTTTTTTTTTTTTTGTGGTATGTGAGCCTCTCACTGTTGTGGCCTCTCCTGTTGTGGAGCACAGGCTCCGGACATGCAGGCTCTGGACGCACAGGCTCAGCGGCCATGGCTCACGGGCTCAGCCACTCCGCGGCATGTGGGATCTTCCCGGACCAGGGCACGAACCCATGTCCCCTGCATCGGCAGGCGGACTCTCAACCGCTGCGCCACCAGGGAAGCCCCTGGTTCAGCTTATTTTGATCCTTGGTTTTAATGGTGCCATAGCTCGAAAAATGCCTAACAAAGAAGTGTACATCCAAATGGAAAAAGTGCAACACTGGCTGTACTTCCTAAATCATGTTTCCATCTTATTCATCAATTAGGCAAAGACCTCTATTGAAATATGACTGGTAAATGTCCATGTTCCATTATGTTCATCACTTATTTTGCAAACTGCCTTTTGCTTTTAACACATGATGAACCTGGAAAACCCTTGACTTTTGTGGAAAGAACTAGCATCCTGTCAGAGCTCTCAGAGCTCAGGAAGCAACTTCCCACACAAGCCTCCCCTCTCAAGCATTTCTCAGCTTCTTCTACTCAAAACATGCTCCTGCTGGCTCAAATGGTGGCAGGTCTGGTCCTCTGAGTCCCCAGTGGACTGGCTGGTAGGAGGCTCGGGGGTGAGTGGGCAGGTGGCCTCTAGATGTTCATCCTGCTGTGCTCAGAGACAGCAGCTGTAGGAGTTAAACTGGAATCACACACACACTGCAAAACCCGTTCCCCTGCTTTGACCAGAGGAATATGGAAGCCGACAAGCACAGGCAGAGTAGCTGTGAGATGGTAAAAAGAGAAGAGGCAGGACAACAGAGCAGAAAGCAGATGCTGCTGTTCTGTGCTGTGTTCATTTAGAAAACATCATGCAGTGTGCACTATACTCTATTTCAGGATCTACCATTTCACAGAAGAGGAAGGAAGGAAAGAAAAAAGAAGAAAAAGGAAAGAAAAAATTGTAGAAGGAGGAAACAAAGGGCTGGTCAGTACTCAGTACAGCACTGGGTGCTTTTGTATATGTTATGTTTTTAATGAATCACAACAACCTTGGGAGGAAAGTATTACAACCCGCAGCTTATAGCTGAGCAAATAGACTCAGCAGTAGAGAACAAAGAATCACTGCCTTGTGAAGTTCTGGTTTCTCATCTCTAAATGGTTTAGACAGTTATCATTAACATTAAAAATTGTATGAGGGTTATTATGGCCCTCATAATTAATTTTAGGGATTAATTTTCAAATAAACGTACTATAATTTTAAAAATTCCAAGTAGGCTCAGAAACAAGAGAAAAGTAACGTTACTGTTTAAGGCTATTGAACTCTTGTTCCTAAGGTGATGAAAAACTCCTGAAAGACAAAGATGTTTCCTTTATACTGATGAGCTTATCTTGCCTTTGCATAGAATATGGGACCAGTTACTTGTTGATGTATTTAAGTTGTAAATTGTTTATATTCTTAAGCATTCAATATAAAATTTTTAAATTAAATTTCAATATTTCCACAGGAACTAGAAATCATTGTGTTCTCAGCCTAAATAGCACTACTTTCTAATATCCCTATTTATCTTTATGTGTTCTAGACAGTGATAATTTCACATAGAAAATATATGAAAAAGGACAATTCTGATTTCTGACACATTAAAGATTGACATTCAGATTCACATAGTATAATCAAAACTCCACATCGGTTCAGAAACACGGGCAAACGTAACACCACTCTTCAATCCAGGAGTTAGAAAGAAAGGTGGAAATAATATTATAAAAAGTCCTAATTCACTGATGGTGAATGTTAGGCTTTTCATGAGTAAACAAAGAGTCCTTAGCATTTTGTGAACCTGGGGGACATGTGGTGATCCCAGTGGAGTTCTGAACTGGCGGCAGCAGGTTGGATAGACGTGTATTAGGGAAAGGTAGGAGGAGGCTGGGAGGGAAGCTGGAGGAACAATAATGAAGTCGGGGTTAGTCAAGGAACACTTGCAATGATCCAGGTAACAGGAGGAGTGTCAGGTGAGTGTCAGGTGGTGGTGGAAGGAGCAGAAATTACAGAAGGAAAAGAGAACGTGAAGAATTCTCTGGACGTGTGGATAGGTGTGCAAAGAAATGCTGAATCCAAAGTGACCCCGGTGAAGGCAAACCCTGGTAACATGCAAACTCCTGACATGAGGAAATGATAATGTGATTGACAGACCAGACGGACCTGGTGGGAGGAGCTGGGCTCAGCCTCAGTCACGTGATGTGAGGAGGGAGAGAGGGTGTACCTGCCCGTCAGGCCCCCAGGACTGAGCTGGCCCTTGCTGGGGTCAGGAACCTGCCAGAATCTGTGAAGCTGTGGACGTGGAAAAATACAGAAACAAGAGAAAGAAGAGGAGGTCTTGTTTCTACCCGGAAGATGTGTAACTGCACATCACAATTGTTCAATAAACATTTAGGGAATGATTTCATAAATGCCATTATTTCTAAATTCAAAGTCTTTCAATATATTAGGTTTGAGTAAGCCTATGTTGGTTGGTACTGTTGGGTTTCCCACTTTGTACAGTTACGGTAACAAACACCACTAGGGACCGTCACATCACCTGTAATTTCTAATAGACGATTTGCAAGTGCCGGTGATCTGTGCTGTCAAGGAGCACATCCCACTCGTGTGCCATTCAACCCAGCAGCCCGGGGATTGGAACCTGCCCTGTTCAAGCATCTCACACAGCAGATCTGGCTGTGATCAGGGTCATTCCCCTGGGACATTTCAGTTCCATGCAGGGCAAGTTTCCAAAAGATAGGAGGAAAAAACAACTTCGAGGCCATCCAAAAAGAAAAAGTGTACTTTGATAACTCGAAGCTGCAATGGAATTTGACAACTGAACTTTATAGAAAAAGAATAAGTCAACTTTATCTGGCAAAGTTATGACCTGTAAAGGGTGATTCGGCTAAAATCCTGTATCAAAATGGCAGTCGGTAAGGTTGTAACACTGAAAATAAATTGGGTGACATGGGTGCTTTTTGACTGAAGCGACTCAGCAGAGACACGGCCCCCAAGGGACCGAGGATCAGCTGGTCTGGCCAAGCTCCTGACCTTCCCAGACCGTGTCCAGAGGGGTCCGGGCTCCGTCGAGGGAACTGGCCGCGGGCGTCTGGGCCCCGGGGAGGCTCGGCGCCGCGGGAGTCAAGAGACGCCTCGTCCAACGCAGCCAAAATAAATAAATAAATTTGTAAAAAAAAAAAAAAGAGAGAGAGAGAGAGAGACGCCTCGGACCCTCGGGCACAGCTTTCTCGGCGGGAAATGCAGGAACTGGCCCAGGACCGTCGTTCCTGCACCTGAGAGCCTCACAGATTCACTTTCCACCCTCCAGTTCGGGGGCCACGTCGGCGAGATGGGGGCCTGCAGCCCAGCCGAGTCGGAGAGAGACCGGCTGTCCACAAAGGGCACACCTGGCGCAGGTAAAGAAGCCGAAGAAGCTGAGATCTGTAACGTTGAACTCTCCAAACGCACGCGCATCATGCTACTTAGGAAAACTTAACACAGCTTCGTAGGTATCCACTCTCTTATCTGCTCAGTTAGGGCCCAGTGTGTTTCAAACCAATAAGGAAACCTGAGGCTTATGCTCAGAGCTGGAGGCCTGTGTCTACACCCGCCGGGGCGCCGCCAGTAGCGGAGCCTCTGCTGGTTTCAGCAAACGTGAGGTGCCCAATGTTGCCTAAAGGGGACGCCGTCTGCAGGGAGCGGCGCTGAGAGTTCACAACAGGGCATCCTGGTCTTTTATTATCAGTATCTGCTTGCTACTTTTAGACACCGATTTGCTTCTCTTTTCCTAAAGAGAAGACGTTTGTTGAGTGACTACACCATTCACAAAAATCTAACTGTGAATTATAATTCAACCCATAAGGCATGTCCTATGAATGTTGACAGCAAACCAAAGGTGTAAACTAACAACTACTTTCAAAAATCAATGCTACTATTAAGTTTGCTGTATTTATTTGTGAAACAAATAGATTCTTAATTAACTGATAATAACAAGTTATGGAAAATACGGAGACATTTTACCCATCTGTGTCTATATACCCCCTACCTGAGGAGGTTCAAGCCTCTAATCTGCCACTTATTGGCTGCATAATCTTGGACTTAGAGCTCCTCCTCTGTAAAATGAAGACAAAAACATAGCTTTGATATAAATTAGATAAAATAAGGAAAGCATTAGGGCAGAATCTGAAGTGTAGTCAACATAAAATAATTGTTATTATTTTAAGGTAAAGGGCCAAAGGACCTAAGATCCTAATGCAGGAGAAACATGAGTGTGTGGGTAATAATGGACCAAGTGAGCTGTCAGGAGAGGGGCTGTGCTCAGATTCTGTCCATGCCTCAGGAGCAGAGGAAGCATCCCTTTCACCCTGGTCACTAGATCCTGCAGGACAGAATCTGGTCACGGGAGTGAGGGAGGGAAGTGAAGTCCCAGCAATACTCAGAGATGACAAGGTTGTGGAACTGATGTCTGGGCCTTAGATGGACTTTTTCACCCTGTGACATTTGTTATTTTCAGGAGGGCACCTTCAGATCACAGAGAAGATGACATCTTTGACATACTCGTATTTGTTCCATTCCACAAGAATAAGGCCATGCTTTTTGTGCCACTTAAAAAAAAGGCCTTCTCCCCACATAGCCAGAATTCCTATATCTAGCTTAGGAGAAAACCCTGAGAGATCCCAGGTGGAACACAGCCTTTTCCCAGAATCATACTGGAACCCAGAATTAGAGAGAATGAGAAAGTTGGTTGCTATGCTCGCGCATCTCACGGACATGTTTCCATCGTGAAAGAGCCAAGTAAATTTCAACAGAAGAAAAATATGATGCTACTAACAAATCGGGTCACAAGATTGTATCTTGGCTTCTTATTGAGGAGATGGTGGTGGATTAGTTTTCTCCAACTCAGCAGCTCTGCAGAGGCATTTCTGGGAAGGACTCCCTGGTCCTTCTGGCATATGCGACAGCATTTGCATCTCTGAGAAATTGTGACCCAGGTGGGATCCAAACTTCAGAGCCTTCTTGCTCTGGACTCTGACTTCCTGAGCTAACTGGCCATGCTCAGATAGCATAAAAATAGACCGAAACCTGCTGAGGAAAGTGCTTGCAGTTTTCTTTTTACCCATTTTGTAATATTTCTAGTCAGTCCTTACACAATTCAGGGTTGATCTGAAACTAGTAGACGTATACAAGCTTCTTTAGGCATATTTCTATATGAACAGGAATGAGACTGAACCTACAACGTGATTGACCCTTAGCCTGAGCACAAGCTGAGCACAGCGTATGGCACCTGATGGTGGGGGGAGACCTTGGCATGAGGGGCCACCACTAAATGGGATGTATGTTAAAAATGGTCTATTTCGTTTTGTTAATTTGCAAAACCTAATAAAATCCTTTGAAATTCTCTTATTTCAAACTATAGGTTGTTTTTAAATTAAAGGAAATAAAATCTGTGCAGAGTTTTTTCTTTTTTTTCTCCTATGATAGTGCACATCAGAAACCTGCAATTCTGCTTAGCAACTTCCTTCTTTGAAAATGTTTTTCATAAGCAGAAGCCATAAACCTGTAACCTGCAGGATGTCAAATCCATCCTCATTCATACAAAGTGTGTGGCTCTTGAAGAAAGAGACGACCTATGCTAAAGCATTGGTTAAAGGATGCGTCATCTGAAGAATGATGGGAGAGGCAGTCTTCATTTAAAGAAAATCTCTCGTGTTCTAGAAATGTCACTGGAATTAAACTCCTAAGGGTCCTGAGCCATCCCTGGAGCACAGATGTCTTCATGCAGCTTGGGTACCACATGAGGTAAATCTCTCTGTGCCCGGAGACATGGTGCCTCTGAGATCCAGGGTGGCTTCAATTAACATGAGGTTTAAGGCTTTTCCAAACACCCCTGAGTGGTCCTGTGTAGTGCTTGCTAAAGAAAGGATTCCCATCACCAGTGGGATTCTGGAGGGTCAGTTTAGGAGAGAAGCTGGGAGGTTTTACACTGGCTTTATTTGGAATTATTTAAATTTCAGTCCTTCTGGAGATTAGAAAACAAATTGGTGACATTATGGGTGGTGCATCATGCTTGCAACTCTGGAATTATAACCATGAATACCAACAGGTGGAGTAGTCGCTACATACTGGTTGATTTTTAAAGTCAAGAGGTTAAGAATATTATATTACTATTGCTAATATGGCCAAGAGAACCTGCGCAAGGGGGCAATTGGTGACAGTTTATTGAAGTGATTGTGTCTCTGCATTCTGAGGCAAATTTAGTCACACTAATCTATATCCTTACGGACCCTTAAACCAAAGCAATTGTACAGAGACGTGACTAGCTTTCAGGTGGTAGGTACCATGACCTGCCATCAGACAGAGCTCCAGAACCTTCATCTTCTTAGTCAAATTGCAGGTGACTTCTGATACTACTACAGCAAAAATTATCTCAAAATAGCTTCCAGCAGTTCAGTGAAACAAAACCATTTATTACCAAATTCCACAGTAATTCTCCCAAAACATGACTTGATCCTTTCTTGTACGTTAAGGAAATAAAACAACCTAAAACGTGAAGGCTTGTTTTGAACCACCACCATAAATCCCTTTCGCTTCTTCTGTCAGGTGCTCTCTGAGGTCCTGCAAATCACTGCTCTTTAGATAAAATGTGTCAAGGAGGCATGGCCCTATTTGTCAGAACTCTCCTGTTTTCCTACATAATGACATTAGTTTCAATTCCCTCCTACATGAAGCCATAAAGCTCCTTTGAGTAATTCACTCAGTACTGTTAGTAATTCTATCAGATCTCAAAGTGGGGCTCATTTTAGTTTAACTTCATAATATGTGCAACATGCTTAGGAGTTAGACAGTTTGAACCTCTACTGAGCAAACAAAGTTCTGTGACTTCATGATTACACCCCCCGATTCTGCAGTCCTTCCCACCAGAGAGGGCAGGGAGTGTGCCCTGTTACCACGTGAAGGAAGAGAATTGTGAACTCACACTTCCCTGAGGCAGCTCGCTGAGGGAAGCATGGAGTGGGGCTGGAGAATGACCCCAGATATGGTAGCACAATGGGATGGCTGAGAGTGGACCCCAGGCTTAGGGAGAACTTCTGCCCTGACGTGGACAGAGCTGTGAGGGTGAGGGAGATTTGGGTAAGGGGCAGCAGAGAACAGATGCTCTCTGCAGGTGGGCAGTTCCCAGAGAAAGGGGGAAAGGCGGGTCTGACTGGGTTTTCTACTCACTTATCCCAAAGGTTACTTTTACTCGCTGTGGAGAGCAGTTGATGAAGGTGGTGGAGAGAAGCCAAGAGCCTCACTCCAAAACCTTACATGAAAGCAAACACAAAGGGTGGATAATAAATGTTCACCCCTCCCATGCATAACCCCCCTTAGCCTTCTCCAGCCTCCTCTTCTCTCAACTTATTGAGGTTAATATGAAAGCCTTTGGTGACTCACCAAATGTTCTCTATCTTGGGTGAGGGGATGAACAGTCCACCAAGGCAATCCTACTTCTACCTTCATAAGTCCATTTCCTTAATATCAACTCTGCTTCTTAAAGTAACTCCTTTAGGCATTCTGCTGGAAACACTGAGGGACAGCACAGATTTGTCCCCCAGAAGGCCCTGAAATGCGAGTGAAGAGTACACTAATTAGGGGCTTCCCTGGTGGCACAGTGGTTAAGAATCTGCCTGCCGATGCAGGGGACACAGGTTCAAGCCCTGATCCCGGAAGATCCCACATACCAAGGAGCAACTAAGCCCATGTGCCACAACTACTGAGCCTGTGCTCTAGAGCCCGTGAGCCACAACTAGTGAGCCCATGTGCTGCAACAATTGAAGCCCACGCACCTAGAGCCCGTGCTATGTAGTCAAACAGTGGCATGCTCAGCAGCTTTTAAATGGTAAAAGATAATTAAAAAAAAAAGAGAGTACACTAATTAGAATAACTTCCATGGCTATTCTGATCCAAAACAAAAATCACTTCTTATTTGACTTCCCATTCCAAATGTCATGTTGTTCAAAATATTCCATTAGTGATTCTGCAAAGAGATCCAAGTACAACATTAAAAAACTACAATAATAAAATGTATAAAGACAGTTTCAAGATCAATTCCAATTCCAACTGTGAATATTAAGCCCTCCCATTACGATAATTTTCACAGAGACATTAGAGTTCAAGAATTAAATCTCCTTGAAAGTTAATTTCTTTAGATTAAATGTCAAGTATTTATCTCTTACTTGTTACAAGTCAAACGGAATTAAATTCTCATTTCTTATTCTACTCAGTCTGATATCCAGGGATTTTGCTGCCTTTGTTTAGGAATTTGCTATGGTGGCAGCCTGAATTGTTAGGTCTTAGTTGATGTATGCCTTTCCCATTAAGAATATTTGTTTCCATTTCACACTGCCACTGGCTATCCAAGTTTGGCATCGACATTTTAACCCCAGAACCTCACTGACTGCCTGTGCTCCCTGTTGCATCCAGAATCGAGCTGCTTTGCACTTTTAAAGGCACATATATTCTTCCCACCAATGCCTTAAAACACGTAAGCATTATTTCTTCCCTCTAATTGCACTCTTACCGTGATTACACCTGCTCACTAAAGTCTGTGTGGTCCAAGTCTGTTGTGGTCCCTGCGTGCATGAGCTTGTGAATGTAATGGGAATAACATTGTCCCCGTCATTTCAGTCAAGCGATAGCAGCCTGCCTGCCCCCTGCAACTCCCACCAAGTGGAATGCTCACCCTTCCACTTAAAATTCATTCTGTTGCTAAGATTCCGGTGGTATTTTCTTGAGACTTGAGTAGGCTTATCTTTGTTGATATCAAATAACTAGCCTCACATCTCCAAGAAGCAGTCTTCAAGATGGAATTAGACATGCAAAAGACTTATTGGGAAAAACTTCAGTCAGAATCATATAGATATGATTTAAAACCTCATAAATGGAGGCTCTCTTCTAGGAATAGAATTTCAACGGAGAATAGTAGACATTCCAGGACTTGGTCCTTCAAATTCACCATCATAGGTAGAGTAGATGAAGAGAAGCCTGGAGGGTAGAGAAGCCAAGAAAGAACCAAGGGGAGTTGACGTCACAAAGACCAAGAGAAAAGGATGTTGTTTGCAAGGTCAGTCGCAGTGAGATTAAAACCAAAAATTGATCGTTGTGCAGCATCACGAAGACAGCTGGTGATCTTGATCTCTGTAGGCTGTCAGGCATAATCAAGGAAAATGTGGAAATTGATGTTACAGGAATGAGAGGACAGCAGAGGGAGCCCTGTAATGTCAAGAAGAGATGGGACCTACAGCACCTTTAGAGGGACTGGGTGTGATGAAAAAGAAGCATTGAATCAGTTGTAACAGGAGGAAAGGAGAAGAGGAATCCAGATGTGAGCAGATTTATGGATTGGGAGGAAGCAATAAGAGGTTTCCTATCTGGTGCCTTCTATTCTTTCTATGAATTATGAGGCAAGGTTATCCACTAAGGGTATGAGTAAGGGAAATTTATGAGATTGCCATCGGGGAGAAGAGAAAACCAAGGAGAATAGATGAAAAAAGATTTATAGGATAATCATGCCCATGTGAAATTTGAGATAAAGATATCAAAGGAATGCCTAACTGACAGGACATGTGATTTTTTCCGAGCAATGTCCAGCTGCTTCAGTGAAGGCTAGAGACAGCAGACGGAAAAGTGCATTCAGCCTGGAGGGTTGCCATCCAAGTACCAAGCAGGAAAAGAGAGGGAAGGAATTTGATTGAAAGTGAAGAATTTTAATGATGACTCTAAACTGTACCACAAAGGAAAGGAAGGTCAAAGGGATTGTGAGGAAATGAAAAAAATCAATGAGCTAAAAATGACATTGTGAATCAGAATTTTTGCAAGGGTCTTGACCAAATGTCTTGGTGGATAGAAACTTGTGGTTGGTGAGTGGAATGTCAGAATTTGATATCTGAGAGGTGGCATGTTTCTGAGGTAGGACCCTGGGAGAAAGTGGCCACAGAAGGGAAGGTCATTGAATGGGAGGATGCATAGAGCTTTAAGGTCAAGATGTGGATGCTACATCCACAATGATCATGGATGGTACATCCGTGTGGGTGTTGGAATCCAATAATTGGCAGGAATGTAGGTAGAATGTCGATGAAGAAGTATGGAAGAAACCAGTGATCCAGAGGTTAAAATTTTCAGTGAAAGAAAGGAGTGATCAGGAGGACATCCTGGCAGTGATGAAGAGGAAGTAGGATAGATTTTGATAGTGCTAGTCTCATGCGAGCAAGGGTTTTGAGAGTTGGAGATGAAGTGATGATCTGAAGGGAAACAAGGAGGACCTAATCCCTTATGCTGACCCTCAGGTATAATGGGTGTGAGGGAAAAATAATCCTCTGTCTTAGTCTGTTTAGGTTGTTAATAATAAAATACCACAGACTGGGTAGCTTATAAACAACATAAATGCATTTCTCACAGTTCTGTGTGCTGGAGGTCTAAGATCAGGGTACAAGCATGGTTGGGCGAGGTCCCCATTTTTTATTGTGTCCTCACATTATAGAGGGGGTAGCTAGCTCTCTGGGACCTCTTTTATAAGGACACGGATCCCATTCAAGACAGCTCCACCTTCATGACCTAATCACCTCTTGAAAGCCCCACCCTCCTAATCCTATCACCTTGAGCATTAAGTTTTCAACATATGAATTTGGGGCTGACACAAACATTCAGACCATAGGATTTTCCATTTGAGAAGTAGGTTCTCAGTGAACAATAAGATTTCAGGGTTAGGAACCCAGAGGTTGACATATTACTTTAGGAAGAAATACTGGGGCTTCCCTGGTGGTGCAGTTGTTGGGGGCCTGCCTGCTGATGCAGGGGACATGGGTTCGTGCCCCGGTCCGGGAAGATCCCACATGCCACAGAGTGGCTGGGCCCATGAGCCATGGCTGCTGAGCCTGCTCCGCAACAGAAGAGGCCACAACAGTGAGAGGCCCGTGTACCGCAAAAAAAAAAAAAGAAGAAGAAGAAATACCAAGGAGGAGAGGAATATGGTATCATGTATGGAGACCCTGGAACAGAAAAAAGGACAAAAGGTAAAAATTAAAGAAATCTTTAGAATGTATGGTCTTGAGTTAACAATAATGTAAGAGTATTGGTTCATAGAATTTTAACAAATTTAAATTTTAACAAGTGTACATATTAATGTAAGATGTTAATAATAGGGGAACTGGATGTAGAACATATGGGAGCTCTCTGTACCATCTGTGCAATTTTTGTGACACTGAAATTTTTCTGTAAATCTAAAACTGTTTTAAAATAAAATGCTTAATTGAAATATAAATCCCATGGAAAAATGCTCAGTATTACTTTAGTGCATGCAATTTATACAGACCAAACTCAACACATCAAGTTAAATGTAGTCAGGAGCACTGCTATGCAATGAAAAATATATCAAACTTTGTAACTCTGTTTTGCACATGGGACCTCACTCTCTTCTCCTCTCACTGACTTTTCTCTGAAGACCAGAGTCCGGAGGTGGCCCCTGTAAGGGAGGAATGATGGAAACTCTTGGCATGGAAGATCAAATGGAGATACAGGATGTATATATCTCTCTCTGTCTCTCTATCTGTATCTATCTATCATCTATCTATCTATATTCTACTTCTATGGAGGGTATTTGGAAGTATATATAAAAATTACAAATGCATATAGCTTTTGATCACATAACTTCAGTTCTGAGAATATTTTGCAGAGATTCTTACACACATGAGAAAAGACATATATGCAGTGTTACACCTGCAGCATGGTTTTCAATGGCAAAATAGTTGAAAGACCCTGAGAGTTTATCAACAAAGAATTAGTTAAGGAACTTAACATGTGATAGAATACCATGAACTATAAAAAGGGAGTTTTCACTGTATGTGTACATCTGCGTATGTATGTATGTGAGTGCATCACCCCGAGTTAATATAAACCAATAAATGAGCCAATACCCTTTAAGAGTAAGGAGAGACAAATATAGAATTTGGTGGGGAAAAAGGCCATTAAAGTTCTCATATTTTAAAATAAAATGCATGTATTTCATTTCAAGATATATGAGGTAGTGTGAAAAATTCTTCTTTGCACAATATTTTCACTTGGATTAATTGAAATAAGCACGATAAAAATACTTGGGCTTCCTGTGGTGCCATCCCAATACTTAACGTTTCACTTTCTCTTCTTACTGTTGTGAAGACTGACTCTTGTCCTCTGTTCCCTACCTTGATCGTTAAGAAATATAGTGTCTTTGTCAGCTATTTGTTAGGATAACCTTAACACAATTCTGAGTGAAAAAGCAGTATGATGAGTCAGTAGCTTTCAATTCTTTATATCGATTAATAAAAGATTGAGAAAATAGTGAAAAAATTTAGTTCTAAGAATGCTAAAGTCCGTGAAATAAATAATTACATAAAAAAATGGAAGGTTCAAAGTAGCTTTAATGATACTGTCAAAATTTGCAATAACACTGGAGGGAACATGATGAGAAATAAATGTCTCCAAATTCTATAAAGAGTTAGTAAAAAGGGGAAAAACATGAAGACTATTAAAATATGAGCCCTTATGTATCTTTAGGAGATATCTCCCAAGAAATGAAACTGCCATTAGCCAATTCTGATGATGTGTAGGTGGGACATAAAGGTTTATCTTTATAATATTTTACACTGTTTTCATACTTCTTTTCTCAGGAGGAGTAACTATTTAAGACTAGTTGTTCTAAAATCTGACTATCAGAGCTATAAAAATAAGCTAGAATGAAGAAAAGTAAGCTGATAAATTATACTTGGGAATAATAAAAAGCAACCTGTCAACTAGAAGAAGTCATGTCATAAGAAATACTTTGTGAAAGGAAACAGAGGAGTTTACCAGGGTTAAAAAGGAAAACAAATTATGAAACATCAGTATGACTTTGACTCCAGTCTTGTGCTACATATAGACGGAAGGGAAACAGACCTCTCACTGTTACCACACCACCTCACCACACCCCTCCCCACATTCTCTATTCGTGGTTCAGTAGATCAGAACATCAAAAATCCCACAAGGTGTATGTCTCCAAATATATCAAGTTAAAGAATATCTTGATTAAGCTCATCCTGCAGCCACTTTTAAAACAAATTATGTATGAATCTCTGGCCCAGGACATCAATAAAATATCAGATTAAAAAATGGCCATTTCTGTGGGAGTATTATGTACATCATTTGCAGATTAACCAACACACACACACACACACACACACACACACACACACACACACACACACACTAAAACTTTTGAAGTTCATGTAGCCAATCAGTTTTGCCTGTTAGCAGCAAAAGTCTATTTACGGACTCTCTGGCCAACCTCCCCTTTTATTGATATTGCACATATAGCCTTTTTTTTTTGTTTCCGTTGTTTTCTTGCACAAATGGCCGCAATTAAAAATGTGTTTGCAAACACATTTGGAGATTGTTGACACAATGGACCCATGTCAATATGATGATATATTATTGGTGAACATTCCAATAATTCATTCATTCATTCAACATCTATTGAGTGTCTAGTCTGTGCTGAGAATTTAGCTACATACTATGTATATTTCGCTGGGTATATGCTGCAGGGTGGCAGCATCCCTGCCTGACCACATAAACTAGCAACTATAATATACAGACAGGCTCTGGCAGTGTTAGAAGAGGTTTCCTTTAGGAAGTGATATCAGATGCATTAGAAAAGGAGAACATAGGGATTCAGGTGAAAAGCAGAACCACAGTGTGTGCCAAGGTCACAGAAAGAGAAAGTCTGGACTCCTGGGGAAGCTTCCAGCTTTGCTATAACTGAAAGTGAGGGTTTAAAGAAGCAGAATGGAGAGAGAAGAGGGTTGTGCTATGTTAATATTCATAATTTTTTTAAAAAGCAGGATTTTATGTACACTGTCAAAGAGTCAATAGAGATGGATAACAAGGCCACAAAAGAAGACAGTGAGACCAGTAAAAGAGCTACTATTGTAAATACAAGATATGGTAAGGGGCAGAAGCAAGGCTGTGATGGTGAAAATAGGGAGGAAGAGGGAGCTTTGGGCAACATATAGGCAGTATAATCATCAGGAATTAGAGACCGATCTGATTTGGGATGTGAAGGAAGTGGAGGCGACTGCCATGATGGGCAGGTCCCTAGGCTGGTGACTGGATGGAGCCATATACTTAGATGGGCAGTGCAGAGAAGGGGTCACCACGTGTGGGTCATGAAGAATGGAAGGGGTCATTATATGGGTGTAGGACAGGGGTTGGGGGTGAAGGATGCACGAAAGGGGATATGAGCATAGTTTCAGACCTGTCCGGTGTCGGCCTCCTGTAGGATATCCATGTAGAAACTATGACATAACGGGGAAGATGTTTCAATCTGAAGCCAGGAGGGTGGTAGTTTTAAGGAGGGGGTGTGAGATGAGTTATTAAAAGTATGAGAGTGAGAAGAGAAAGGAATCTAGGATGAAACTGTCAGGAACTGCAGTATTAAAGGTGAAGGAATAGGAGCTCTCAAAGGGGACTGGGAAGAGAAGTCAGAAAAAAAAGGAAGACCAAGAAAGGGGGATGGCAAAGGACAAAAGTATTTGAGAAGGAGGGGAGGTCATTATTGTCAAATCCTGCTGTGGGTTCATGTGGAACAAGAGTGAAATAATCCAGGGGCATTTGACAACCCAGGGGTCACTGGTGATCTGGGAACAGATTCATGGAGATCCTGCTAAGCATGAGGGTGGGGAGGCTGACACACGTATAGGTCACAGCATCTGAAAAATGAAGCAAATGCTTTGGGCCACAGGCGGGAGAGACAAGTAGGATTGAAGGGAAACGTCCCTGAGATATAGGGGCTCACAAGGACCTATGGATGGGCTGAAGCAGATCAGTAAGTAGAGAGCAGAGGCTGGAGATGCATGCAGAGTGAGAGGTCAGTCCCTGCGCCGGAGGAGAGACTTCTCCCCTGAGCAAGAGGAAAGGAATAAAGAGAGCGGGTGCCAGTAAGTGTGGAATTGATGGGGGGGGGCGGGGCTGGGGGAAGGGAGAGCCAGGAATTGGAAGCTCTTACTAATTCTTTTATTTTCGTTGTGAAATTGTAGATGAGGAAACTTTCTGAACCGGATGTCGGTAGAGTTTAGAGGGAGGAATAGATAAAGGTGTGGTATATTTATACAACGCAATATTATAGCCATAAAAAGAATGAAATTCTGCCATTTGTAGCAATGTGAATGGATCTAGAGAATATTATGCTTAGTGAACTAAGTCAGATAAAGCCAAGTACTGTATGATATCACTTACATGTGGAATCTAAAAAATAATACAAATGAATGTATATGCAAAACAGAAACAGACTCAGATACAGAAAACAAACTAGTGGTTACCAAAGGGGAGAGGGAAGGAGGGGAGCAAATTAGGGGTATGGGATTTAGAGATACAAACTATCAATACCATTATAAAACACATAAGCAAAAGGGATATATTATATAACGCAAGAAATTGTACCTATTATCTTATAATAACTTTTAATTGAGTACAATCTGTAAAAATACTGATTCACAATGCTAAACATCCGACACTAATACAATATTGTAAGTCAAGTACACTTCAATAAAAAAAGAGTGAGGAATCACAGGGTAGGGATACAATTGTGGAACCAGCTTAATGGGAAATCATAGCGACTGGCCACCAGGACACACAGTGGGATTGCTAAGTGCAATGATGAAACTGGTTGGAGACCATGAATTTTTAGGAACCCTAATCTGCAGGTATATATGACACTCTCCAGGGATACTCACAGACCTGAGACTACAGGGGGAAGATCTGAGAGTTGGGGTTTCTTGCTGGGGAGGCGTTGAAAACCCATGGAGGTCAGAGAGTTGATATAGCGACAAGAGTAGTCAGTAGGGTGAAATGTGTTGGGGGACAAGTAGAGACAGGAGGAAACAAGAGAGAAAGTAAAGAGACAGGGGCTTGGATATTTCAATGAGTTTAGAAATAAACTGGTGAGAGAAGGGGAGTGGGAGAACTGGAAATATAGGCAAGTGTGGCTAAACAATAACAGAGTTTAAAAGCCCACTGGATGCATTTTAGTAACTTCAAATGCAGCTGTGACAATTCAGATCTTTCCACAATCCCTGCAGGATGGGCAGCATGTGACATGACCATAACCTCCCCAGGCACAGGCCAGCCCATTGACTATTAGCTGGACCCTAATTATATTCCCCTCCCAAGGTTAACCAAGAGTCACAGATCATAGTTAGTCGGTGACAGGTGGAGCTGAAGCAGGTTATATAGTATTGTCTTAGGGCTACAGTCACCAAGGGATGATCAAGGAAAAGTGATGGGAAGCAAGAGCTATGGATCAGCAGAGGCAAAAGACCAGGTGGCCCCAGAGAGAAAAAGATGAATGACTTCCACACCCCACTCCAGTCTCCAGGAGGCCTGACACAGTTCAATTTATCATGAAGTTTTAGCTTAAGGCTCCCTCACACGCACTGCTACTTCCAAGCAATGTGTTCATGCACTAACATGTTTAAGTAAAATTCATAGTTAAAGATATTACTACTCCAATTGGTTAAAAGAGCAGACACTTTTTACTGTCTTCCTATCACACTTCTCCACCTGCCTATTTCTCATAGACATTTATGGAATCAGCTTCAAGGAAGTTGAGTGTTGAATAGGGGTTACATTTTAGTCCGGTTGTGTGGAGGTACGTTTGTGTGATTCTCGGTCATGTCTGTGTACAGTTATTGGTACCCATGGCTGTGTAGAAAGAGCACCAAGGAATATGTTTACCCGGAGTCATGATATGAAAATGCAGGGCCAGAGGCCATATGATGACAAGAACCTGCCCAATAGCTCCAAGATCCAAATGTATATGAGTGTTGAGAAGGAAAGAAGGCTTGAGTTATCCAGAGCCAGAAGCCAGGCTGAGGGACAGTCTTCCAACTACCAGATGTAAAATATTTTAAGCAGATGATGTGGGTCTTACTCATGTCTATTCAAAGGGGAAGTTCTTTCTTCTCAGGAATTAATTCCAATGACACAACATATAGAATAGTGAATACACTATAAATATTTCCCTTTATAATAGGAATTGCACAAAATAGGGTTTATCAAAATCTCTGTGTTTGTATATAGCACAAAAGTATATGGTTTTATGCAAACAGTTAATATGTCTTTAACAGCTACTATATGAAAAAAAGCTTGGTAGAGATTTTTCCATATTTGACAAAACCACAAAATTGACCTAACATTACCAATAATAAGATGCGAAGATAAAATAAACGTTTAAGCTATCAATAACATGAAACCAAATTTGAATATCCACACTAGAGAAAAGACTGAATTATTTTTCCAAACTCTCTAGAGAAAATGTTACAAAATTGTCATGTGAAGAGGTGATTAAAGAGCATACAGCCAAAGGTTACAAGAAAAATATTGTGAAGGTATGCTAGGTGAGTAAAAATAAAACGTTAGGTTATTGATATTGTTGTAGATCTTACGGTGGCTTTGGTATTCGTTAGTATTTTAATATTTGTAATTTCTTTTATCATTCCATGTAAATATTTATTTTTGTTTCTAATTTTGAATTCTTCATTGTGTAGTATTTTTTTAAGAGGGCTCCAAAAATCAGTAAGCTCTGGACCTGCCCTGACATCTGACTTATATCTGACAATCATCCTACCCCTTTGCACCTGGTTCTCCAAGGAAGGGATCCTGGGTAATATGGTGGCTTCAGGAGACCACTGAAATAAGGAGCCAGGCTGCAGTGGGACGGAGGTGAAAGTCCACAAAGAGAACAAGGACTGAAGACACTCACATACAGGATGGATCACTTAAAGGTCCATATGTGATTATTGATGAAGCAAGACTATGGGGTGCCCCCAGTTGAAAAGCAGTATTTTGGTTATAATATTTTAATTACATTGTTTGGTCATTCATTCAACAATAGATAGGTGCCTACTATATACCTGGTACAGTATATATGTGTGGTTTTGTATTTGTATGTGTGTGGGGATAGGTGTGTTTATGTATGCTTAGTGTTTACTTAATTATCACAGTTGATCTGTTATAACTTTGTTAATCCTGGGGCTTAAGGGTTTGAAGAAAGATTGATTAAGACAAGGAAACACTAATATGAATTGAGACTTGAGTAAATTTAAACGTTAAAGAGAAAACTAAGTAAAGCCAACAGGAAAATAGTTTCCTGTTGCCAAGACACTGTCAAGGATTTAATCTAGAAAAATTTAAATTTCTGCACATCTGCATACAGACATTTCACTTTCCCTCTTCTGGCTTTCAATTTTTTTTTTTATTTTTTTTTTTGGCCATGCTGTGCAGCTCATGGGATCTTAGTTCCCCAACCAGGGACCAAACTCATGCCCCCTGCACTGGGAGCCTGGAGTCTTAACCACTAGACCACCAGGGCAGTCCCTCTCTTCTGGATTTATAGATAATTATTTAGGATATGCCTTCAAACTCTCTTTTCCCTTAAATATTTGTTTTGCCTGACATGACCTGAAAGGAAGCAACCTCCCCATATCACATATCACACACACTCACACAAATGCCTACATTTAGCCACACATACCCCTACACATACATGCACCTATTAAATAACTTGGGATCTGCCAAGCAAGATGCCAACCTTGACTCTGGAAAGGCTGGGATACAGACGTGGGAATCCTCTAATGGATGGCTCTGCTCTGGTGTCCAAAAGGATATAGGGACCTGAAAAAGTGGATATCCTAATGTGCTTCATGGATATAGGCATTTTGTTATTTGTATAAAATTCAGTCAAAATATTCTCTTCAGTGGCTTTGTGTAGACTTCATACTCTTCTATGGTGACCCTTGATTTCATAAGGACATGATGAGAATCTAATTTGGGCACCTTCCTTCAAGTTTACCCTGGATCCCCAGTTCACCAGAGGAAGCCATGTTCCTGGGAGAAACCTTCGTTACGATTCAAAGCACCAGTTGAACACACCATTGATCCTAGGGATCTAAGCAGTGGGAAGCTTGCAGGAGGGTTGGGTAAGGTCTCTTGCTCCAAGACCTGGTGGAGCAAACATGAGTCCTCTGATGAGGTACTGGTTTGGAGTCTATAAGAAGGGACAACTCATTATAAGGCATTTCTGCACTTGCTGCCCATGTGGAATCCTGGTCCATCACCCCCAAATCAGGAATCCATTTGGAGAAGCAGTATCTGTCCAATAGGGTGAGAATTTTTCTTAATGATCACTTCTGCCAATGATTTATCTTTCTTCATTAGCTTAAATCCACTGGCCAGTCACCTTAAAAACTTCCATGAAGAGAGTGTAGTGTCTCACTGGGTGGATGTGCCTTACACATACATAGGCACAGACAGTTTTATTCTGTATGGGATGGAGCATGGGAGAAGTTCATCGACACAAGTATATTTCTTTACATAGAAATCTAAGTGTGTTCTCAGAAATCACTGGGCTTACTTTATTATAACAATGGTTTTCTGACACTTGTTTCTGTTACCAATGTTGGGCACAAATAGAATCAGGTGATGCAGATCATGTAGTCTGAAACTGCAGTTCAGTGTGTTAAATGACACTACTCTTTCAGGCAGAAGCAATATCTGCCTCTATAAACTCAACAAAATAGACCTATATTCACTGAGGGTTTTTCTTGGGAAAAGTCACTCTAATACATAAACCATTTAGCTATGTCCCAATCTAGGATCTGGAACTTTGAGTAAACAGCACAAAACTAATGAAGCATTATGGAGACATGATTCAATTCCCAATGAACATCAGTTCATCATTCTCTGCCTTGTTTTTAAGCTACAAAGCAACCCACTCACAGAGCAACACTGGGTGGGACATTCAAACTGTCTAGCAGTAAACAGCCCTGATGATTAATACAGCTTTACCCTGAGGGTGATGACAACAGTGTTTAACTGAATTAGAATCTCAGGCAGACAATTCTCATCAATAATTAATATGTGTTGAGTCAATAAGATAGTTGGATTGTGATCGATATTACATCATAAGGCAGTAATTGCTGAGCACCTTAATGCAATTTTGAAGGCTCAAAATGGATTGTAATATTTTATATCCCAAAACAGGTCAGCATTTTGCTCAAAGATGAAGTTGTGTATATAAATACTTAGTGATTTGCACAGGACACAGAGAAAATCAATGACAAAACTGTGAATACAGTTTCTGTTTCCTGGAATGTAGTTCTGTGCTTGGTCCACAGGGAACTCATGACTAGTGAGTGTATAAGCTTCGGTCAGTCAGTGGGGATGCAAAGTTACCTTACTGTAATTATTCTCAAATGGGGTAGCGTCACCAATGTCACCTAAGAACTAGTCAGAAATGCTAATTCAGGGGTGTCTGCCCTACACCTAGTGAATAGGAAACTCTGGAGGCGTGGTCCCCAAAGCCTGTGTCTTAACAAGCTTTCCTGGGGTTTGGGATACATACTAATATTTGAGAACAAATGACATCAGAAATGACGAAAACAGCAGACAAGAAGGAAGCTACATGTGATCAGGTCTGGCTGGTTCTCCTGTCATAACTCTGGAACTTACATTCTAGAAGGGAAGATAGAAAACCACATAATCACACAGATTTTACAAAGGAAAAATATGAGGTGTCATGGGACTTCATGAGATCATGGGAAAATTAAATTGTGGGTAAATCAAGGGATTGACATTTGGTTGAGACAGGAAGGATGAGTAGGTGCTAGCCAGGTGAAGTATGGCAGAGGAATTGTACAGGTAGAAGGCAGTTGTCAAGGAGCTCCTAGGTGATGGGAAGAAGGGCTGGGAATTTTAAAGAATAGAATAAAAAGGTAAATGGGGATTCATGAGCCCAGATGCAAGCAGTGAAAGATGAAGCTGAAGTATGGATACCAGGTTAACAGGGTGGATCGGACTCTATGGTGTCTGTCACCAAGAATGTGAGACTAATAATAATTGGTTAGATGATTGGTTAGATTTTTTTTTCCTTTATGATGCTATTTTGGTTGCTTGCAAAGAATATGTGCAGAGGAACAAGGAGGAAGGTGGGGAGACAGTTAGGAGACAATGACATTAACCTAGGAGAGAGCTGATAGTGATTTGAATCAGCTGATGGAGGTTTGAAATGAATTAACACATCCTCAAAATATACAGGAAGTAAAATCAATAGGACTAGATGCTGTATTGGATTTGTGAGATGAAGGAATTGTATAGGGCAAGTCTGAATGTTCTGGCCCTGAGGTACAAACACAGAACAGGATTTATTCAAATAATTGTTACCAACTTTTCCCTTTTGAAATCAGCCTCATCTTATCTCCATTCTCCACTTGTTTTAGACATCAGAGAGAAGAAAGTTGTTAATCAACAGTATCTTAATACCCTCTCATAAACATTAGCTTTATCCTATATCTGCTCCAGTTATTACATTTTATATTTATTTTGGTTAAATATTTCATTACATTTTAGGACAATTACCCTCTTTTACACAGTGAGACTTGGAACAGAATCATGTGGCTACTGCATCTACGTGGGAACAGGAGTACCAGTGGGGACGTCCTCTCTATTGATAATTGCAGATTCTGATTCTGGAACTAGTGAAATGAATAAAGCTACTGGCGTCTTCATAGTGACATGGGACTGTCCAATACAGATATCTGACCTTGGCTCCCTCTTGGTTTAAGTGGTTCCTTCTTAGTCTCTGTTCCCTCCTTGCTTATTTCAAAGTATGATGGAAGCTATAGCCTCCTGTCTCCCACCCTACCATCAGCAGTACAAAACCCTTACCCAGTTTTTTGTTATGAGCCCCAGCACTCACCTGGAACACGTATTCTGGAGAAGCCTGACTCTCCTTCATCTAAAGCTTATATTCACATGAATGCAAATGTTTTTGCAGAATTAGGTTTTCAGTTATAGTGTACCTATTATAAGAGAGAGATTTGTTCTTGGGAAAATTTTGCAAAACCATCATCCAAATTATTGTGTACTATTTATGAACATTTAGCATTCTGAGGTCATGGACTAAATATTTCCTTTCTTCCCCAACAACTCTCAGTCTTTATATGTGTAGGGACAAAAGGCATGAGAATTAAACAACCTTCATAATTAAAGAAAACAGAGACATTTTAGATCAAATGTGGGGAGGAAAAAATGCTTGGTACTTGCCAAGGGTTTTGTTTTTGTTTTTTGAAAGAGAACAAAGAGAGACTATATCCTATAGAATACCAAACCACACTGTAAAATGACAATAACTGTAATCGCATTAACTCAGAAAAAAGGAGTGAAACAACGAAACAGAAGAGACATCAGCATTAGAGCCACAAAAAATGTTCAAAATTAGGACAGCATTTCTAATCAGTAATGAAAGCATGAATGTTGTTATGAAAAACCTTCCAAGTTGATGCTCTGGCCGGGTGTCAGGCCTGTGCCTCTGAGGTGGGAGAGCTGGGTACAGGACACTGGTCCACCAGAGACCTACTGGCTCCACATAATAACAAATGGCAAAAGCTCTCCCAGAGAACTCCATCTCAACAGTAAGACCCAGTTCCACTCAAACCAGCAATATACAGTGCTAGACACACTATGCCAAACAACTAGAAAGAGAGGAACATAACCCAACCATTAGCAGAGAGGCTGCCTAAAATCATAATAAGATCACAGACACCCCAAAAAACACCACCAGAAGTGGTCCTGCCCAACAGAAAGACAAGATCCAGCCTTATCCACAAGAACACAGGCACTAGTGCCCTCCACCAGGAAGCCTACACAACCCACTGAACGAACTTTACCCACTGGGAGCAGACAACAAAAACAACAGGAACTATGAATCTGCAGCTTGCAAAAAGGACACCCCAAACACAAAAGTTAAGCAAAATAAGAAGACAGAAAAACACACAGCAGATGAAGGAGCAAGGTAAATACCCACCAGACCAAACAAATGAAGAGGAAATAGGGAGTTTACCTGAAAAAGAATTCAGAGTAATTATAGTAAAGATGATCCAAAATCCTGGAAATAGAATGGAGAAAATACAATCAATGTTTAACAAGGACCTATAAGAACTAAAGAGCAAACAAACAATGATGAACAACACAATAAATGAAATTAAAAATTTTCTAGAAGGAATCAATAGCAGAATAACTGAGGCAGAAGAACGGATAAGGACCTCAAGACAAAATAGTGGAAATAACTACAGCAGAGCAGAATAAAGAAAAGAGAATGAAAAGAATTGAGGACAGACTTAGAGACTTTTGGGACAACATTAAATGCAGCAGCATTGGAATTATAGGGGTCCCAGAAAAGGAAGAGAAAAAGAAAGGGACTGAGAAAATATTTGAAAAGACTATAGTTGAAAACTTCCCTAATATGGGAAAGGAAATAGTTAATCAAGTCCAGGAAGCTCGGAGAGTCCCATATAGGATAAATCCAAGGAGAAACATGCCAAGACACATGATAATCAAACTATCAAAAATTAAATACACAGAAAAATATTAAAAGCAGCAAGGGAAAAATAACATACAAGGGAATACACATAAAGCTAACAGCTGATCTTTCAGCAGAAACTCTGAAAGCCAGCAGGGAGTGGCAGGACATATTTAAAGTGATGAAAGGGAAAAACCTACAACCAAGAGTACTCTACCCAGCAAGGATCTCATTCAGATTCAATGGAGAAATTAAAACCTTTACAGATAACCAAAAGCTAAGAGAATTCAGCACCACCAAACCAGCGTTACAACAAATGCTAAAGGAACTTCTCTAGGCAGGAAACACAAGAGAAGGAAAAGACCTACCATAACAAACCCAAAACAATTAAGAAAATGGTAATAGGAACATACATATTGATAACTACCTTTAATGTAAATGGATTAAATGCTCCAACTAAAAGACATAGACTGGATGAATGGATACAAAACAAGACCCGTATATATGCTGTCTACAGGAGACCAACTGCAGACCTAGGGACACATATAAACTGAAAGTGAGGGGATGGAAAAAGATATTCCATGCAAATGTAAACCAAAAGAGAGTTGGAGTAGCAATTCACATATCAGACAAAATAGACTTTTAAATAAAGACTATTACAAGACACAAAGAAGGACACTACATAATGATCAAGGGATCAATCCAAGAAGAAGATATAAAAATTGTAAATATTTATGCACCCAACATAGGAGCACCTCAATATATAAGGCAAATGCTAGCATCCATAAAAGGGGAAATAGACAGTAACACAATAAGAGTATGGGACTTTAAAACCCAAGTTTCACCAATGGACAGATCACCGAAAATGAAAATAAATAAGGAAACACAAGCTTTTTAAATGACACATTAAACAAGATGAACTTAACTGATATTTATAGGACATTCCATCCCAAAACAACAGAATACGCTTTCTTCTCAAGTGCTCAAGCAAAATTCTCCAGGATAGATCATATCTTGGGTCACAAATCAAGTCTTGGTATATTTAAGAAAATTTAAAGCATATCAAGTGCCTCTTATGATCACAACGCTATGAGACCAGATACCAATTACAGGAAAAATTCTGTAAAAAATACAAACACATGGAGGCTAAACAATACTCTACTTAATAACCAAGAGATCACTGAAGAAATCAAAGAGGAAATAAAAAACTACCTAGAAAAAAATTACAGTGAATACACGACTACCCAAAACCTATGGGATGCAACAAAAGCAGTTCTAAGAGGTAAGTTTATAGCAATACAATACTACCTCAAGAAACAAGAAATATCTCAAATAAACAACCTAAACTTACACCTAAATAAATTAGAGAAAGAAGAACAAAAACCCCCAAAAGTTAGCAGAAGGGAGGAAATCATAAAGATCAGATCAGAAATAAATGAAAAAGAAATGAAGGAAAGGATAGCAAAGATCAGTAAAACTAAAAAGTGGTTCTTTGAGAAGATAAACAAAATTGATAAACCATCAGCCAGACTCATCAAGAAAAAAAGGGAGAAGACTCAAATCAATAGAAGTAGAAATGAAAAAGGAGAAGTAACAACTGACACTGAAGAAATACAAAGGATTGTGAGAGACTACTACAAGCAACTATATGCCAGTAAAATGGACAACCAGGAAGAAATGGACAAATTCTTAGAAAAACACAACCTTCTGAGACTGAACCAGGAAAAAATAGAAAATATGAACAGTCAAATCACAAGCACTGTAATTGAGACTGTGATTAAAAATCTTCCAATAAACAAAAGCCCAGGACCAGATGGCTTCACAGGAGAATTATATCAAGCATTTAGAGAAGAGCTAACACCTATCCTTCTCAAACTCTTCCAGAATATAGCAGAGGGAGGAACACTCCCAAACTCATTCTACGAGGCCACCATCACCCTGATACCATAACCAGACACAGATGTTACAAAAAAAGAAAACTACAGACCAATATCATTGATGAACATAGATGCAAAAATCCTCAATAAAATGCTAGCAAACAGAATCCAACAGCACGTTAAAGGGATCATACATCATGATCAAGTGGGGTTTATCCCAGGAATGCAAGAATTCTTCAATATGTGCAAATAAATCAATGTGATACACCAAATTTACAAATTGAAGGAGAAAAGCCATATGATCATCTCAATAGAAGCAGAAAAACCTTTCAACAAAATTTAACACCCATTTATGATAAAAACCCTCCAGAAAGTAGGCATAGGGGGAACTTACCTCAGTGTAATTAAGCCATAAATGAGAAACCCACAGACAGCATTGTTCTCAATGGTGAAAAACTGAAACTATTTCCTCTAAGATCAGGAACAAGACAAGGTTGTCCATTCTCAACACTATTATTCAACATAGTTTTGGAAGTTTTAGCCACAGCAATCAGAGAAGATAAAGAAATAAAAGGAAATTAAACTGGAAAAGAAGAAGTAAAGCTGTCACTGTTTGCAGATGACATGATACTATACATAGAGTATCCTAAAAATGCTACCAGAAAACTATGAGAACCAATCAAGGAATTTGGTAAAGTACCAGGATACAAAATTAATGCACAAAAATCTCTTGCATTCCTAACAATAATGATGAAAAATCTGAAAGAGAAATTAAGGAAACACTCCCATTTACCATTGCAATGAAAAGAATAAAATGCGTAGGAATAAACCTACTTAAGGAGACAAAAGACCTGTATGCAGAAAACTTTAAGACACTGATGAAAGAAATTAAAGATGATACAAACAGATGGAGAGCTATACCGTTGGATTGGAAGTTCTTGGACTGGAAGAATCAACACTGTGAAAGTGACTATACTATCGAAAGCAATCTACAGATTCAATGCAATCCCTATCAAACTACCCATGGCTTTTTCCACAGAACTAGAAAAAAAATTTCACAATTTGTATCGAAACACAAAAGACCCCGAATAGCCAAAGCAATCTTGAGAAAGAAAAACAGAGCTGGAGGAATCAGGGTCCTGGACTTCAGACTATACTACAAAGCTACATTAATCAAGATGGTATGGTACTGGCACAAAAACAGAAATATAGATCAATGGAACAGGATAGAAACCCCAGAGATAAACCCACACACATATGGTCACCTTATTTTTGATAAAGGAGGCAAGAATATACAATGGAGAAAAGACAGTGTCTTCAATAAGTGGTGCTAGGAAAACTGGACAGCTACATGTAAAAGAATGAAATTAGAATACTCCCTAACACCCTATACAAAAATAAACTCAAAGTGGATTAAAGACCTAAATGTAAGGCCAGACACTATAAAACTCTTAGAGGAAAACATAGGCAGAACACTCTATGACATAAATCACAGCAAGATACTTTTTGACCCACCTCCTAGAGAAATGGAAATAAAAACAAAAATCAACAAATGGGACCTCACAAAACTTAAAAGCTTTTGCACAGAAAGGAAAACATAAATGAGATGAAAACACAACCCTCAGAATGGGAGAAAGTATTTGCAAATGAAGCAACTGACAAAGGATTAATCTCCAAAATTTACAAGCAGCTCATGCAGGTCAATACCAAAAACCAAACCCAATCCAAAAATGGGCAGAAGACCTAAATAGACATTTCTCCAAAGAAGATATACAGATTGCCAACAAACACATGAAAGGATGCTCAACATCACTAATCATTAGAGAAATGCAAATAAAAACTACAATGAGGCATCACCACACACCGGTCAGGATGGCCATCATCAAAAAATCTACAAACAGTAAATGCTGGAGAGGTTGTGGAGAAAAGGGAACCCTCTTGCATTGTTGGTGGGAATGTAAATTGATACAGCCACTATGGAGAACATTATGGAGGTTTCTTAAAAAACTAAAAATAGAACTATCATACAACCCAGCAATCCCACTACTGGGCATATACTCTGGGAAAACCATAATTCAAAAAGAGTCACGTGCCACAATGTTCATTGCAGCTCTATTTACAATAGCCAGGACATGGAAGTAACCTAAGTGTCCATTGACGGATGAATGCTTAAAGAAGATGTGGCACATATATACAATGCAACATTGCTCAGCCATAAAAAGAAACGAAATTGAGTTATATGTAGTGAGGTGGATGGACCTAGAGTCTATCATAGAGAGTGAAGTAAGTCAGAAAAAAAACCCAAATACCTTATGTTAACACATATATATGGAATCTAAAAGAAATGGTTCTGAAGATCCTAGGGGCAGGACAGGAATAAAGATGCAAAAGTAGAGAATGGAGTTGAGGACACGGGGTCGGGGAAGGGTAAGCTGGTACGAAGTGAGAGAGTGGCATGGACATATATACACTACCAAATGTAAAATAGATAGCTAGTGGGAAGCAGTTGCATAGCACAGGGAGATCAGCTCAGTGTTTTGTGACCACCTAGAGGAATGGGTTAGGGAGGGTGCGAGGGAGACACAAGAGGGAGCAGATATGGGGATATATGTATATGTATCACTGACTAATTTGTTATAAAGCAGAAACTAACACATCACTGTAATGCAATTATACTCCAATAAAGATATTAAAAGAAAAAAACTACCAAATTGATAAACAACAGGTACACATCAGGAACCATAATGAATTTATATGAATTAAAAATATAAATAAAAATAATAAATGTATTGGAAGATAATATAGAAGTTCATTTTCTAGTCAAGGTTAGAATTGTTTCTTTAAGACACAAAACCTAACAGTAAAAATAAATTCAAAGTGTACTGACATGTAAATAAAACAATACATATATATATATAATATATACATATATATGTAAAATATATAATATGTACATGTATATGTAAATACATATATAATGAATAGCCGGAAATAATGGACTGCCTAATTTAGTTTAGGAAGGTTCTGCTTGCTACACAAAACTTAGAAGCCAAACAAAATTTATTGACCGGTGTGACCTCCCATAAAATCCTCTATATGCCAAAATATACAACAAAATCAAAAGACAAGTGATGAACTCATATACAATAAGTTTTTACAAATAAATAAGAAAGGATAACAATAGAAAATTATGCAAAACATATTCAGTGGTTAATATTAAAAAATTAAGAAAATGCAAATTAAACAAATAGCACATAATTCCCTTCAGATTGGCAGAGATTGCTAAGATCCAAAGTGCCACTGAGGGAGTGGTGCACGTGGTGGGTTTGTGTTTCACTTGTGCAAGTCCACGTTGGTATAGATTTTTGAACAAGGTTATCTATCTCTATCTGTTAAATCTAAAATGCACATCCCTCCTACAGAAATGGTCACTTGTATGCAAAAAGAACATGGTAAGAATGGGTGTGGAAGCTTCACTGGAAACAGCAGAATAATTGGAAACAACCTAACAGCCCATCAACACATGACCTGCAGTGGTTAGAAAGAAAAAAAGAATAAATATATATGTTGTGATATAAAAATAATCCCAAGATATTTTCAGTAATAAATGCATGGCAAGAAAAAAATGTATACTGTGATTCCATTAATGTTATGAACAAGCCAACTATATATCTATATATGTGTATGCTTGCTTTATATGTATGTTAACTGCATAAACGTGCATCTGGACAGCACACATCAACCCTAAAATAATGGTTTGCTCAGAAGAAAATAATTCTAGGAACATAAATGAAAGGGGAAATTTTGGATTTTAGTATATGCTTAGTATGTTATCATGACTTAAAAATAAATAAGAAAATAGATAAACCTCAGTTATATCAGAAATGATTGCATTATATCTTCCCTTTGCACAAGAGTAACAATCCCTGTTTTCTCTTATTCTTATCTGTTCTTATCTAAGGTTCTTTTTTTAAAATTTTTATTTTATTTATTTATTTTTTTATACAGCAGGTTCTATTTTGTACATATTAGTGTATGTATGTCAATCCCAATCTCCCACTTCATACGCCCCCTCCCCCCTCCCCAATTTCCCCCCTTGGTGTCCATACGTTTGTTCTTGTAGTCTAAGGTTCTTTATCAACATTCCCCAAGTGATTATCTGGAAGAACTTTGGTAAGTAACTAAAAAGAACTCCTTATATGAAGTTTTCCTTTACTTATCTTTATGAGATTCCATTAATATTTCATTCTCTAAATAGAGAATATCAGAGTGTAACCAAATTACTAAAATCTGTTTTTATTACATTGCCTAGATGCATTAAGAAAATACAGGGAATTTGAAAGGGTGTTTACATTTCTGTAACTAATATTCTTAAAGAAACCCGTACCAAATCTAACCACTAACTGGTTAACTTGAGGAGGTGCAGTTGGGCAGGGTTGATTCACAGAGTCAGGAGTTACTTTGTGCTCAATCTAGCAAATTTTACTCTGAATTAATGCATTAGATGAAAAAAGTTCTTCATTATTAGAAGTATCTGATTTTTTATTTGAAACCTCTGATAACACTGATATTAAACCGACATCATCAATGCTTTGGAATGTTCTTCTACTATCGGAGCCAACATCAACTACCGTGTTTTACTTTTTTTCATGTAAAAGGAAATTTGAGATCAAAATCAAAAGAACTAAAGAATAACTCATGTGACCTAAAACAAAGTTATAATCTGAAGACCCGTGTGTAAACCCAACCAATCCAGCTGTACCTGTCACACTCATGTTTCTTTGGACACAACTTTCTTAAAACACTTATGGACATTAGAGTAGATGCTGCTGCATCTTCAGCAGATTTGCATCTTCTGGGTTTCATATGGTCAGGAATATCACAAGCTCCCATGGTGGATGAGAAAATGTTTTGTGCAAATTATGTTTATTATCAGTTTTCTTGAGATATCGATATTCAATATTGAATTTCTTATTGAGCATGTACTTTCAATTTTTAAGCGAGTTGATATCAGAAGAGTTTATTACAAAATAAAAAAAAGAGTGTTAGCAAAGAATAAAAATAAATAAATGCTAAATCCATTGCAGCAAGAATGTTCAGATTACTGTCCACCTGCTCTTGTGTATATTTAATGAGGTTGAGTCAGTTTCTCAGAGTCTGAGCTCCTTGGGCACTGGAAAGGGAGAAGCCAAGGGCTCACAAAGGAGAGGGTCAGCTTGGGTAGCTTTCTTCTAAGTAACCAACCTAAACCGTCAGGTACACCTTTCCATTATTAGAACCAGGATGGGACTGGAGAATAAGATTTTCTCATCACTCCAGATGGTGCTGATAGAGGTAGTTTGAGCCTCTGGAGGGCAAAGACTGAAGCGAGCAACTTTTATTTATTTATCAAGTTAATTATTTAGTTAACATTCTTTACTTCACATGACAAATAGCGAAAAGACATCCCATTGATATTACCCATTCGGCATGGAATGGCACTGTCATTACCAACAGCAATAACTCCCTGGCTTCACTGGAATAGTTACTGAATATTTCAAAGACTTTTAAAAGCTTTTTCAACATAACAAACGAGTCACATAGCTCAAGCAAATTACTCTGGAGTGTATAGAAATTTTAGACAAAAGAGGTGTCATTGAAAAGTCATTTGTAAAATGGTTTGCATCTGTGTAATCATGCACATTTGTACCATTGTACCACAACTTGGATTTTATTCCCAAATAGCACTGAAAGTCCAGTTACTCTCTGAATCTAATTCTATTCAAGTGGGACCTTGTGCCTGACTAAACATATGAGAGAGAACTTTGACTGAAGGCTGTCTTACTGTCAGTATTCATAATTTCTATCCCCAAGCTATAGCCAAGATACAAAGTATTGATTAGGGTTTTTGTCACTGTCATCCTCAAGGTAGATATAGAAAGAGATGATGGAACTCAAAGACTTCATTTAATTTTTTTCCCTAAAGGGGTTGACAACTATTTCCAATATGAAAATAACATGTTTGAAAGTCAAGTTTAGAGATGGTTTAAATTTTTTGGAGACTTAAACCTCATGAAAAATCTCATGTCGTTTTTCATGTTTTAGCTATGTGTGTGGCATATTTATTTGCCAAGAACTCCTAAGGGTGAATAGCATTCCATTAGTTAGTCTAAAAAAAAACTTCAAAACCAGGAATAGTTTATAACTCAGGAACTTTCTAAATAGTTTAGGGTCACTAAAAGTAGATTAGGATTTTTAAAAAAGTAACTACATAATATAGCTGGCCTTGTTGAAATTGGTAGAATTAAGATAGAGCCAATTCTCTACAAGAGAAAGAATTCAGAAACTGTTGTGTACAGTAAAGGGTGCATCTGATGGCAATTAACTGAAAACTAATTTTCCCATCCAAAGCTAATATCTACTGATTATTGCATTGTCTATGTTCCGAAAGTGGTATTTAATGATTTTCATATATTATCTCATTTATTTTCATAACAATGATATAAATTAGACATTTTCCCCCCTTTCTACAAGTGGGGAGATTGAGTTTAAGAGGATAAATATCTTGCCAGAGTTTATACTTCTGGTAAGTGTCGTAAAACAGAGTGCTGTCTAAAGTTTTTTTTTTTTTTTAATCAATAACTCAGAAAAGTAGAGCTGTCATAATAACACAGGAAAAAAAGGCAGAATTCCAGAGCTAAAAACTGGACATTCTTATTCAGTTTAGGAGAAAAACAGCCATCAGACTTTTGAGCATCTAATGTCACTACCAAGACCATTCCTCATGTAGATAAAAATTTCTAAATTTAGGTTCCAGTGGTAAAACCATTCCATTCTGCCCTGGAAAATTGAACCACTCAAGACAATTAAGTCTCTTTATTCTAATTTCAACTCAATTGACACACTTATTCTCAAATAAGTCTTAAAGTATAATGAACTTTGAATATTTTGACCTTATACTGTATCAGTGAATAGCTTTTGAGTATGATATTGATTTTCATGCAGCCTGACAAGAGAGAAAACATGCTGAAAGACGATGACGATACAATTTCCAATCTGCACAGGTCTTGTGTGATACTGACAGGCATGAGTAGGCACTCTGCTGTCCACTGAGGATGTTTGTTTAATGGGCATGAGTTAGTCCTTCACAGCCTGATGTCCTTGGGCACCAGCAAGAGAGAGAGCTCAAAAACCAGAAGGGCAACCCAGTTGGCTTTCCTCTAAATGACACATTTGAACATCAGATGGTCCTAGAACTTCTGTCAACAGTGTACACAGCAGGTCTATTATCTACAGCCTTAGAACATATCCTATATCATTGAGTCTTTCAAATTTTGGAGGCAGGTAGGCCTGCACCTCTCCCATTTACAGGCAGGGAAACTGAGGCTCATAGAAATGAAAGTCCTTACCTAAGAACCCACCTTCGGTCCCATATTCAAGAACAGAGTCTGGAGCAGAAGGCTGTGTGCTTGGGCAAAGCTCTTTTAACCATTCCATGTGATTCCCCACGTAGTTATCCTTTTAGGGTCATCCCTGTCTCTTTATATTATCATGGGCCCCTCGAGTTGGGGCAAAGATTGGAATAGTATCAGTATTAACTTGAGGATCAGTATTAACTTGAGGATGGGGCCTGAGAATATGCATATTTTGTAACCCCAACTGATGATGAGTTTGGTTACCTGGAGGACAAAGATTGAATCTTACACTTTAATTTTTCTAAGCTCTTAATAGGATAAGGTCTGTCTTGCATATGAAAGGCCCTTACTACCTACCTGATGATAATTACAGTCAGCCCTCTATGTCCACATGTTCCGCATCTTCAGATTCAACCAATTGCAGAGCGACTATTTTTCTTAAATTCCAGAAATTTCCAAAAGGCAAAACTTGAATTTGCTACTCACTGGCAACTATTTACATGACATTTACACTGTATTTAAAACTACCATTGACCCTTGAACAATGAGGAATTTAAGAGGTTTAGGGACCCCAACCGCTGCACAGTCAAAAATCCCAGTATAACTTTACAGTGAGCCCTCTGTATCCAGGGTTCTACATCCACACATTCAACTAACTGCAGATTGTATAGTACTGTAGTATGTATTCAGTGAAAAAAATTCACATGTAAGTGGACTCACACAGTTCAAATCTATGTTGTTCAAGGGTCAACTGTATTTACATAGCATTTATATTGTGTTAGGTATTATGAGTAACCTAGAGATGATTTAAAGTATACAGGAGGATATGTGTAGGCTATGTGCAAATACTACACCATTTTTGCATAAGGGACTTGAGCATCCTCGGATTTTAATATCCACAGGGGTCCTGGAACCAATCTCCCATGGATGTGGAGGGATAACTATAACAACATCATCATAACTAATATCATAGAGATATTGTTTCATTCACTCACTATTTATTTAAAGGCTTTGGGTAAGTTTAACGACTTTGAGACTTGACTTCTTCATGTTTAAAATGGGGCTGGCATTACCACTGTGTAGGGTCTCCATGAGAACCACAAATGACATGTGTGAAGCACCGGAACCCTTCACAGCACATGGGAGGTAATTAGTAAAAAGAGGCAGTGATTATTTTGTAATCATCATTATATCTTTCATCAATATATCTTCTGTTCTCTATGGAACCTCACACACAGATAGAAATATAATAGATATTTAATAACAGGGGCTTAATAAATGCGTGTTAGTTGATTAATTAATTGTCAAGGAATGAAGGCTGAAAAGAAAAATCACCAGAGGAGCTTCTGGCAGAAGCTGCACTCTCTAATCCATCTACTAAACTTTGCTGTCTGTCCCAGGTTTACACTCCTACCTCCTTAGCACATTATTGATTGTGGACTCTCCTGCCCAAGGGCTGTCCAAAAGCAATCACAAAACCTTCCACTCCAAAGAATATTTAAACTATCAGTCCCCAAAGACATGAAAAAATCCCTCATTAGACACACTTCCATTCTCCTGCAAAGCAATCCGAGACTACATTAAAACTATATGCTCACACAAGCTAATGGGGGTCTACAGACTCAGGATTAGTGTTTCATCAGACATCCAAAAACTGAGAAGAGAATTCATGCATAGTAGGAGTAGAGAATAGAATTTTCCAGGAAGTTTTCTTCACTTGTGCCAACAGTTTTGGGGGCCGGTCCAGAGGTGAGTATTCTAGGGTAGCTGGTTCTTGAAGTTGGCTTTTCCAGTTTTGTTTCATATAGTTTTCATTTAAATGCAAGTGAATGCAGGTGGAGAACTTTCCAAGTTACTGTTGAGGCGTAATGTAATGTGTTTGCCACATTATTTAATGAAATAAGAAAATAATCTTTTCTGGCTGTCACTCTTTAAAATATTGCCCTACCTGCTTTCCCCTCTTGACCCTTAAGCAGTTATTTTCACGATATCTATAGTATTACATTATTAGAGTTAGATATTTTGTCCTATTAAGGGTTTCATTTTGCCTTTCTAGTCTTAGAAAATCCACGTATTATAGAAATTATTTCCTGATGTTCTGACTTGGACAGTATCTTTCACCTTGCAATAAGAAAAAAGTATTAATTTTTTTAATTGTAAAAAGACACAAATATAAGCATTCATGTCTATTTAGAGAGGCGTTAGGTCCCAAGTATGTTAAGTGGAAGAATATTTGAACTTTTAATTTCATACCTAGGGAACATACACAAAGTCCAAAACTCAATGAACACCTTCATGACAGTCCAAACAGCTTTAATATCATAACATTCTCCGAAAAAAATAATACTTCAAGACTTTCCCTTCTGGCTGGACTCATGTTTCTTTTTATGGGAAAAAGGGGGCATACAGTTCAGTTAGCATGAAAATTAAAGAGAGTTCAGGGAGAAAACTAGGTGACAGAGAGTCAAGGAGTGGCCTGAAGAACTGGGGAAAGCAGAAAGACAGTCCACTAACCCACATGCCTAGGCTCAGAGAGCTTGTCCCACCCTGAGCACTTGCCTGGGAGAGGGACTCACAGGGATGGAAAGAATGTGAAGTTTCACAGCCTATGAAGTGGCTACCTGAAAGCAGGCTAAGCTAAAATGCAGTCGGTAAATTTGCATCAAAATGATTTACTTTTGTGACTTGGAAATCTAAGACCAAAAAAGAGCTGGAAGTGGAGAAGTGTGGGGCAGAACCCAGAACTTCTGATCAAAAAGGCTGGAATCAAGTCCTGGCCAGTGAGTCGGGACCAGCCTTAGAGGATCACAGAGGCCATGACTCTGTGCACTGGAAGCTGGCTGTAGGTGAGCCCCAGACATGGACCAGCCACCACGTGCCATAGCCAACAAGGCAGAAGAGGAAAACTGGCTTCATCAAATCTGACCTGTCACGTGTCTCCCGTGTGGGTGTAGACTGTTCCTAAAGGGCCTGGACTGCAGGGCAGGAGAAACACTCTTAACGATAGGGCTGTGAGTGCTGGTTTTCCCTTAATTCCCAATGCAGGCCCAAGGCTTTCTTCTTCCCAGGTGGCTGCTTCTAGAAAAACTGCTCTGCTGGGACAGGCTTCCATCACCAAAAGAGTGTTGAAAACTGCTACCATGAAAAAGGCATATGATGTTGATAGAAAAACCCAAAAAGACTACGTTAATGCACAAAGGAAGGTCTGCAGGTCGAGAGGTGCTAAAGAAGGAAGCCCACTGGCCAAATCAGGCAAAGCTGTCTGATGCCAAGGACTTGTGGGGTCTCCAGAAAACTGCAGTTTCGCTAGAAAGTATCTCAACCTAATACATTTTCAAGGTGTAGAGAGAAACTAGAGTGACAACTTAGTCACTTGTAATGGGGTTAACAGTGGTGCTATTACCAGTACCATGAGTTTTCTTAGAGCACCCACTTCGGTTATGTAAGTTCACACAAGGGACCACAATGCAACCTAGAAGGTTGCTGAGTGAGCAGAACTAGTTAGAATGGTGGGATCTGAATGTTTTATAAGGGAGATTTCCCTCAATCCATAAAAACACTACAGATGGTTATGTGTCCAGAAAATGGGTAGGAATGCTTTAGATTTAAAGCACACTTTCCCTGGAGAGGACTGGGTAAATTGACAAATTCTTCAACACTGTCTTTCTTATGCCCTAGAATCTATTCAAACTTTTCCTATTCTCACTTTTGGACAAGAAAATAATTATTGCAATATAGCATGTCATTAAGAATATTATAGATTTTTAAAAAATCATCTTGTCTTTCTCATTAAAAACACTCTAGCCTGGTTGTGAGCACAATGAAAACCAATTCTCAGGGCAAGTCCTTTCTACCATTGGTTGGCAGCCCTTATTGAGTGTAGATTTCTACTTATTTCAGTTTCCAAGGTGAACTTTATCTCACCTAGAAGCCCCCAAATTCTGGGAGCACCTTTGAAAGCCCCATCTATGTGAAGTTATTCATTAGTCTATATTTTTGGAGTTAAAATGGTGTTAACAACGCATCAACAAATAAATCATCGTCATGACATCATGGCTAACACTGACTTTTTCTTCATCAAATGATGTGACCAACAAGGGATTAATCTCCAAAATATACAAACAGCTCATGCAGCTAAATATCCAAAAACAAACAACACAATCCAAAATATGGGTGGAAGATCTCAATAGAAATTTCTCCAAAGAAGACATACAGATGACCAAAAAGCACATGAGAAGATGCTCAACATCACTAATTGTTAGAGAAATGCAAATCAAAACTACAATGAGGTACCACCTCACACTGGTCAGAATGGCCATCATCCAAACAATCTACAAACAATAAATGCTGGAGAGGGTGTGGAGAAAAGGGAACCCTCTTGCACTGTTGGTGGGAATGTAAATTGATACAGCCACTATGGAGAACAGTATGGAGGTTCCTTAAAAAACTACAAATAGAACTACCATATGACCCAGCAATCCCACTACTGGGTATATATCCAGAAAAAACCATAATTCGAAAACATACAGGCACCCCAATGTTCATGGCTATTTACAATAGCCAGGACATAGAAGCAACCTAAATGTCCATCAGCAGAGGAATGGATAAAAACGACATGGCACATATATGCAATGGAATATTACTTGGCCATAAAAATACAAAAGAATGTCATCTGCAGCTACATGAATGGACCCAGAGATTCTCATACTAAGTGAAGTAAGTCAAAGACAAATATCATATGATATCCTTATATGTGGAATCTAATAAAAAATGATACAAATGAACTTATTTACAAAACAGAAACAGACTCATAGATCTTGAAATTAAACTTACGGTTACCAAATGGGAAATGTGGGGGGGAAGTGATAAATTAGGAGACTGGGATTAACATACACACTACGAAATATAAAATAGATAATTACTAAGGGCCTAGTATATAGCACAGGGAATTCTACTCAATACTCTGTAATGGTGCATATGGGAAAAGAATCTGAAAAAGAATGGATATATATATATATATATATATATATATATATAAAACTGATTCACTTTGCTGTACACCTGAAACTTACACAACATTGCAAATCAACTATACTCCAAAAAAATTTTTAAAACAGGTTATGCTGTGACCTCCCTTTCTTAGGATCATTAATATTTCTCCCTTCATCCCACATGTGCTGCTATCACCTGTTTTGCATTTCAATGAGACAGGGATTAATTCTGAAATACTGGAATGAACAGAATGCACTGTTTACAATCACACAGAGGGGGATCTTGTTGGGGATGGCATATGGGACCCCACACACATCTGAACCCAACGATGACCAATCCATTTAGCTGGTCCTTGGGGGTACATCTGTGAGAAACCTGAAAGCAGGGATAACCCAGAGACATCATGACACAGTTGCACATATCTTTCAGAATTGATTCTTCCAGAAAGAATTGCTACCTTACGGTTCACTCTAAATGTGAATTAGCCTTAAAAGCAGCCCAGAGAGTTTTCTGATATATGTAAATTATAGTTCCCACACCCTTGATCCTGAAAAAACCTAAGCACTTGGAGGCCAAAATAACCTTGCTCTAAAAGAGACATTAAAAATGCTCAGTGATAGATGGATCAGATGATTCAATCTTACATTATCCAAAACCCCTAAGTCGGGATATCCAATGGGTACCTAAAATAGCACTCTACAACCCCACTGAGGTCCTCAACAAGTTGAAAAATAAAACAAACTGCATGAGCTTTATTACAAATAAATGTGAAATTGGAGGTGTTAGTTAGTTTGAGAGTCAAAAGAGACTATTCACTGAATTCCAGAATTTAGCCAACCAGTCTCAGTTAGCACTGGACTGGGGCAGCCCAGCTGGGGGTCTTCACAGCTGCCCAACCACCGGCACAGTCCTTCGTAGGTGAAAAGCCAATGGTACCAAGTTCTAAGAATCACAGGTACCTGGGTTCATGTTAGTAAGCTCCTGTAGGCAGGAGGGAATTAGGGACAAAGTGGTGTTTGAGAAAGTTTTCCTTAGTATTTTTTCCCATAGATAGAGGAGGGAATACTCATCAATTTCAGGTGCTTGACTTTCAGGGTGTTTTTAAAATTTTTTGCCACACCACGCGGATTGTGGGATTTTAGTTCCCCAAGGAGGGATTGAACCCGGGCCCTCGACCATGAGAATGCGGACTCCTAACCACTACACCACCAGGGAATTCCCATTTCAGGTGCTTGAGGACCAACTCCAGCAGTGGCACCTGGGGAGCAACTGCCATCTTTCTGCCAAGTTCATATTTACATTAGAAATTAGGCTCCGTTCAGCCCAGAATCATGAACTGATAGCTTCATTCTTTGGGAGGGAAAGTACTCATCAGCCCAAGTAAATAAAGTTGTGACAGTTTCCAGCAGAAGCAGTACAGTGCCCAGCAGCCTGGAGGAAGTTTACAAATCATTAGATTTGTTTCCCTACAAAAATATGCAACTCATTCAGAGCAATCAATCTGAAAAGGAATATTGGTTGGAATTTATTTATGATGTTCAGGTACCTGAGCAGTTTAAAATAATTCTTCAAAAGGGAAAAATTACTTTTGAGATGAGCAAGCATATTCCATGGATTAGGCACACCTATAGTTGTTCTGTACCTTGAAAGCACAAGCACAAGCATCCTTTGCCTCTTACTTGGTTTGCTTTTCCCTCTGTTTCCCCTGCCCCATCTCTCTCCAGGCATTAGGGGTTTGAGGGGATGGTCTCCACATGATTTTTGTGTCAGTATCAAGTGCCCCTAAAGTGTCCAGTTATCTCTGAGTGAAGCATCTGAGGAGTCAGACCCAGAACATCTCTCATCATCGTGTTGCTGCACTCATTGGAACCTGGGGGCATGTCATGTCAACTCAGTCCGTCACCCCATTTCCCTCCAATCTCAGTCCAAGCTGGACTGTTGGTGACTGATCCCTGACTTAAACTTTGTTGCTCTCATATTTTTCTTTACCAGGGTGCCCAGGGGGGATACTTCTCATTCAAGACCATCAGATGTGTAAGCCTCAATCTCTGTTCCCACCTCTCCAGTCCATCCACCCCACACTCCCAGCACACACAATTTCCACCACTTCTTAACCAAGCGATGCTCTTGCCACCCCTTGCTTTGCACGTGCTATTGCAATTGTCCAGATAACTGCTACCATTTTCCCTTACATCACCCTAAGAACTCTTAAAGACCCAGAATGAATTTCATCTCCTCTGTGAAATCTCTCTCAAGGCTCCTAGTCTCTTCATCTTTTACATCTCATAATGGTACCAGTGAAGGTCTCTCTGAGGCCATAGACAACATATACTGTGGTTATTTACTCATACATCTGTCTCTGCCACATCACATACAAACTCTATGTGGTGGCCTATGAGACGTGACGCAAGTATTCCGCATCCTACCTGACATATGCTCTCCCTAGGGCCAAGCACAGATCTGTCTGGGTACTTTTCTTCCTCCTTTCCTTGCCATAATTTGTTAAGCATTCCTGATCTGCCACTCCAAAATTTTAACAGATCTAGTTTATTCTCTTCCATTTTGTTTTCTTGACATTTGGTCATTCCTTCTCAGGTTTCAATGAAGCCTTTGTATATATATATTTTTTCTCAATGTAAAGTAACAAAGTTATTTGGATTTAACTACAGAATTAACTGAATTGTAGGCATTTCTTTTGGTCTAGGAGTCGCGTGAACAAATAACTGAGGTACTACAGTTTACTATGAACCAAAGGAATTTGGAACCTCTGTCTGAGTGCCAACAGACAAAGCCATTCCTAACACAGAGTAAGGAATCACTGTGTGTATATATATTCTTTCCAATTATGGTTGTTATACAATAATGAACACATTTTTTGTGGGAAATATTTGAGGGAGCTTGGATATAAGTAGATACCATGATTCTCTTTATCAAGATGAGTTGATGAACCTGGTTGCAGTCTTGGGATTATGATTCAGCCTGAGGACATTTTGATGGTGTTTGCAAAACATTCTAATTGATGACTTCTTTTAGCTTCATTAAATAATGCTATAATATGATATAATAGAAACCTTGGCTCATAACTTCCCCTACACCCAAAACAACACAATATTTGACTTTGGATTCAATAAGGTATTTATATAGTATAAAGAAGGAATCTTCCTTTAAAAGGGATATAATTGAGACATGAATCAGGAATGGAGAAGTTTTGTTAACCTCAGGAAAAAGGTATGGGAAGAAAGAATCAAGAAGGATGAGGAAAGAGAAGTCTCTACAACTGAGAGGGGACACAATATTACAGATGCATGTTAAGTTAGAAAAGAAGACATTTCAATGTATGGATAGAAAAGACAATTATTACTAAACACAAGTTGTGGCTGGAAAGAGAAAAGGATATAAGAAAGACATGTTAGAAAAATGTTCACATGCATTAAGGAAGAAAGAATTAGAAGGAATCTGGACACAGTTGGAGAATAAGTTTCTGTATCCTGGATGAGCTGAATTTGATGCTGTGTTGCCCTATAGTAAGGAAACTAGGACAAATAAATGCATGAAATCCAACTAATCAGGTGTAGTAGATCACATTTCCAAAGATAAAAAGAGGGGATATATGTATACGTATAACTGATTCATTTTGCCGTACAGCAGGAACTAACAAAACATTGTAAAGCAACTATACTCCAATAAAAATTAATTAAAAAAACAAAGATGGCAGAAAAATATCTCCAATCCCACATGCTCATTTGTAATATTTTATCTTGCCACCTCTCATGTAGAGATGAAACCAAATTCCCCTCCCCTCGAACTGGTTACTCTGTGATTACTTTGAATAATAGACAATAGACAGTGGTGTAAATCATATTCTGAGACTTCTGAGCTCAGGCATTAAATGGCCCTGGAAGCTTCTGCTTTTGTACTCTAGGGGAAGTTAGCCATTATGTAAGAATTTGACTAAACGAAGATGGTCTTACTAGGAGAAGACCAACATAGCCATATGAGGACACCATGTGGAGCAGAATCAAGGGCCTGACCCACAACCTCAGTTGGACTCCTAGCCAACAGCCAGGAGTGAGTCATCAGAGTGAGGCCATTTTGGAAATGGAACTTCTCACCCTGGTTGGGCCACCCAGCTGCTGCCATGTGGAGCAGAGTTGAGTTGTCCCCACTGAGCCCTAGCCAAATTGCAGAATTTTGAGCACATCAATGTTTTCAGTTACTAAGTTTTTCAATTTGTAATTTGAGGTTTTCTAGCTTCAATGTTATTCAGAGTGATTAGCCCAATTCTCTTGCCACTTAATTTACCTAAGTGAGTCCCAGTAGACTTTCTCTGTGTCTGTCAGGGTCCAGACAAGAAAACAAAAAACACTCCAGAAATTTCAAACAAGGAAATTCAATGCAGGGATTTATTATACATCAGATGGGAGAGTGAGAAGCCAAATGAAAGGCAACCCAGGTGTTGATAAATACTTGAGAGCTGCTATCATTCCCAGAGCTGATAGAGTAATGGGAAGAAGGAGAGTATCCAGAACCCAAAAGCTAGAACCATCCTACGGAGACCATCTTGGAAGTTGGGGAAGTTGGGGCCATGGAGGGAGGGGCTGACCAGCAGGCAATAGAGCCACAGAAAACATGGATCTTTACATGACTGTCCTTCTTTCTTTGAGTCTCCCTCATCCTTCACTGGACTGACGTATGACTGCAGTGATGTCTCAGTTGAAAATCAGATCTGAGTGACACACGTCATGATGTATGCACAATTACCCATCCCTGAGACAAGGAAGGTCCTGATACAGTTTCATAATCATGCTTCAGACCTTCTCTTCCCCTGAAGCTTCAGTGCACGTACAGACTCACTTCTGATGGAGCTAACTGCTGGGCACACCGCTCAGGCATGTTCGAAATGCATTTGAAACGTGCTGACCTCAACAAGCTAGAGTGACAGTTGTGAGTTTCGGGGAGAGGATAGGTGCTCTTACAAGTGGGAGCCCCATAATGTATGATCACAGTTGAGGAAATGTAAAGGATAGGGATCCCTAAAGCCAATCATTTTATTCTCTATTTTCCAAAACTTTTCTCACTAATTATCCTCTTGACATCTTCCCAGAAACTTCATATGCCCTCGTTGACTAAGTGCCAAGGTGTACATGTTTTGTTAACTCTGATTCCTATGGTGTTCACTTAAGTGCAGGTCAGGGGAAGAGATGATGTAGTGACATTACATGAGTAACATCACAACATCTTGTGAGGATTAGCCTCTTTATTTTTCAAAACTGGGTGGGTGACAGCCAGTAGACAACCAGAAACAAGAGATTTAAAATCTTAGCCAAGAACCCACAGTGTATTACAAACATGCTGGGAGCAACATTGTAAACCCCTTACTTCTTAACTGTAGTCATTAAAATGCACCTCATGGTTGGGTTATTGATATTTTTACATGCCATCCTTAATATGTAGTAATCACCTTACACAAAAATATAGGTCAGTCAATATGAAGAGCCTTTTCAACAATTAAATGTGTTAGTCTGATGTTTATCAGGATATCAGAATCTTTCAGAATGCCTGAGCAACTTCATCATTGGATCACAGTGGTAAAAGGAAATAGAAAAGCTATGAATCAAAAAAAAAAAAAAAGAAAGAAAGTGCAAATGTCAAACAATGGAACCAATTGCCTTATTAAGACATATTTGGTTGATTTAAAGCAACTTCTGCATTATCCTAGTTTTATATTTTGGTGATTTTAAGAGCAAATCTTCTTTGGATCCAGAAATATTGTAGAAGATTTTTGTTGAAAAATTATTCTCTCATTTTTAAAAAAATGAAACCACTACTAACACATTTATTTCAAAATTAAAATTTGCCTCGGTCTCTGGACGCACCCACCACTGACTGTTCTACAGAGATCAGGACAGTCAAGAGGAGGAAAGGGAGAAGAAACACAGGAATGGAAAGGGACTTGACAGAGGTCAGAAGTAGAAGATGTATCGGGGCCAAAATATTGGGCTATGATCTCTAGGAACCCTCTGATAGTGTCAGATCCCATGTTGAATAAAAAGCACCCACCATTTCCTCACTCCTGCTCTGCTACTTTCCTTTCCATTTCAGACGTCTTTATTTCTGAACATGTAGAGACTGTCAGCCTTGTGACAGGTCAATCTTCACAACTAAGTGCAGCTATTAAAGCCCTGTTTGGGACACAAACAAGATGATCAGTCTCTTCTCTTGTTCTCCCTCCTTCCTTAGTGTGTTGTTACATCGCAGTGACTGAGGAAGGAATGACAAAAGCAGGGTTGGTCTTGTGAAAAAATGAGGACTTGCTCACTAAAGAAATCCTGCAGAGAACTCATGGGGTGTAAAACTAAGAGCACCCCACCTGACATCTTTCTTTCCATCAGGGCACACTATAACATCTTATCCCCATAGTAACCACCACTGCCCCTTCTCCCCCTTCCGAAATATCTGTACTCTCAAGTACAAATGACGTGACTGCAAATAAGAAGAGTATCTGGGTCGAAGGATCCAGTAGTTTATCTCCCAAAGGGATATATCAACTTCTATTGAAACATTTTTAATTTTATAAATTTTGAAGTGTCAAATAAATATCAACTTGAAATGGGTAGTTGATTTCACTTTTCTCAGCATTAGAATACAAATATTGTTATATTTTATGACAAATGATCTTTCGTGTTTGTCTCATCTCCAATGTTGTTCTTTCCTATACCAAATTGAAACTGTTCGACTGGATCTTAATACATTTAAAATAATGTCAATGATAAACATTCTTGGGTCTAAAAGACATAGCATTTTTTTAGTGACCCACTACTTGCACAATGGATAACAGTATAAATTATGATGTAATCAGTCAATTCAAAAATCCATATGCTTTAAAATTGAGAACTGAGATTCTTTTCAAGAGTGGGTTTCAAAAATAGCTTGTGACAATTCCAGTTTCAATTGAATTACCAAAAAATCTAAAAGCAAACACATTTGTCAAATATAAAAGAAGTGAAAAAATTATTCATTTTAAGTTTCTCCATAATCATTGCCAGAAAAGCAAGTGAAAAAGTAATTCTCTCTAAAAATGACTGGGCCTTGGTTTTTCGGATATGTCTAAATATTCTAAAGTAATACTATTGAAAATAATTCAAAGTATTTAAGAGCAATAGCCTGACTCTGTAAAGAAGCATTTCTGAGCTACTCTTTGCCTTCCAATCATTTAGGCTTCAGATTAAACAGGATTAACATTATCACTGGAAAACTAATTTCAAGGTCTGTACTGTTTTTTTCAGGTATGATGGTTTATTTTTAATGTGCTATTTCTCCGAAAGGAAAAAAAAATCTATATTTTACTGAAATATAAGTTTCATAAAAAGGCATACATATGCAGGTAGGAAAATAAATTTAGGGGCTCTTTTTCAAATGAGTAAACTTCTTGAATATCTTTTAAAATATATCTTTCTTATACATGTGTCTTCACTGCCATGTGCACTGCTCTTTGCATCTACTGGAGCTGTCTGTGGGGACTGGAATATCTGACGGTCATCCTCAAACCTTAATGATGTGTGAGTATCACCACCCTGGAGTTTACTTTGCACTCGAGATGTATCCCTATATATCTGCTGATTTGGTCAAAAACTGTGTTAGAAATGAAAAGTCAGAATTTAATAGCTCCATAACTTTACACTTAAACTCCTAATTTTGCTAAGGTTGGATTTTATATGTGATAATATAAGAGCACAGCTTTGTTTTGTCCCAGAAGTAAGTAAACATGCAATAAAAGAGACACACATTCTATGACTCCTGTGCCAAATTGTAACTGGAAGAGGAAGGAGATTGGAAATAAAAGCTCGTCCACTTATACGCTACTGAATAAAAGCTCGTCCACTTACACACCACTGAATAAAAGATCGTCCACTTGTATGCCACTGAAAAAAAGATCGTCCACTTGTATGCTACTGAAAGATTCATGCCCTGACCTTCCCAGTAACCCAGGAGGTGGAATATAATCATATCCCTGAAAGAGTGATATACTTCATGCGTGGAGTGCGTATGTCATTAGTTTTGATAAGTTCACTCACATATTACTGCAAGAGACTTGAAAAATGTTTTTCTCCACCAGCTCATAGTATAGGGTACAATACAATATTTGCTTCCATTTATAAAGCTTAGTTTATCTATTTACACTGTTTTCCATGAAAATAAGATATTTAAATAGACTCTATGATTTGGCCAGTTTTAAAAGCATAACGTACTTGAAACTTTCAAGCCTGATAGAAAAGTGTACTAGTTATATAATATTTCCTTTATTTCAATAAAAATCCTTAAAACAACATACCCTAAACCAGTAAAGTATACATACATAATAGCTAAGAAAGTGGACTTCACTGGTGACAGATGGTTAAGAATCCACCTGCCAATGCAGGCAACACAGGTTCCAGCTCTGGTCTAGGAAGAACCCACATGCTGTGGAGCCACAACTACTGAGCCTGCACTCTAGAGCGCGTGAGCCACAACTACTGAGCCTGTGTGCCACAACTACAGAAGCCCGCGTGCCTAGAGCCCGTGCTCTGCAACAAGAGAAGCCACCGCCATGAGAAGCCTGTGCACTGCAACAAAGACACAACACAGCCAAAAATAAATAAATTTATTAAAAAAAATTATCAAGACACACATTTATTAAAAAAAATAGCTAAGAAAGTGGAAGTGCTTTTCTTTGAAGACTCTCCAATGTGTCACAAATGTCTATACATATATTTTCTGGACCCATTTCTTTACCATGAGGATTTTGAAAATTTATCTAATGGGCAGATTGTAAGAGCTGCAAAGTGTAATAAGACATTCAGCAAACTCATGGGGTGTCAAATCTGGGAAAATTTCCCATAGTGATTCCATCTACTGAAAAGTAACATATATAAAAGTGTAATAAAATCAACTCACACAAGTACTATGATGACAAATACATCACTTATGGTACTGAAAATTGTGGAAAATAATCCAGGTTTCTTTGGCAGTACTTTAAGAAGGATTACTTTCTGAATGCTCAACATCATTAATCATTAGAGAAATGCAAATCAAAACTACAATGAGATATCATCTCACACCGGTCAGAATGGCCATCATCAAAAAATCTAGAAACAATAAATGCTGGAGAGGGTGTGGAGAAAAGGGAACCCTCTTGCACTGCTGGTGGGAATGTAAATTGATACAGCCACTATGGAGAACAGTATGGAGGTTCCTTAAAAATCTAAAAATAGAACTACCATATGACCCAGCAATCCCACTACTGGGCATATACCCGGAGAAAACCATAATTCAAAAAGAGTCATGTACCAAAATGTTCATTGCAGCTCTATGTACAATAGCCAGGACATGGAAGCAACCTAAGTGTCCATCAACAGATGAATGGATAAAGAAGATGTGGCACATACATACAATGGAATATTACTCAGCCATAAAAAGGAACGAAACGGAGTTATTTGTAATGAGGTGGATGGACCTAGAGTTTGTCACAGAGAGTGAAGTAATCAGAAAGAGAAAAACAAATACCATATGCTAACACATATATATATATATATGGAATCTTAAAAAAAAAAGAAAAAAGAAAAAAAAATTGGTCAGAAGAACCTAGGGGCAAGACGGGAATAAAGATGCAGATCTACTAGGGAATGGACTTGAGGATACGGGGAGGGGGAAGGGTAAGCTGGGACAAAGTGAGAGAGGCATGGACGTATATACACTACCACACGTAAAATAGATAGCTAGTGGGAAGCTGCCACATAGCACAGGGAGATCAGCTCAGTGCTTTGTGACCACCTAGAGGGGTGGGATACGGTGGGTGGGAGGGAGGGATATGCAATAGGGAAGAGATATGGGAACATATGTATATGTATAGATGATTCACTTTGTTATAAAGCAGAAACTAACACACCATTGTAAAGCAATTATACTCCAATAAAGATGTCAAAAAAAAAAGAAGGATTACTTTCTTCACTATTCTATAAATGTATGTCACAAAATAGTTTGATGAAAACAATAACTAGAGAAAACAAACAAGGTGAAAAGTAACAAGAAAAAAAATCACCGTTCAGTAATCCTGTTACCTTGGATCCCTCCCTATTCTTTACCTTAAACAATGTGTTTTGTAATGTGAGTAAATGTCACATAATGGTTATAGCTCTGAAATGAATAGGATCCATTTTTCAAAGCCTCATGTAGTGATTTGGATACAAATCGAATAGACTTAAATATAGAAGTCACATTGAATTGCAATGGAGCAATTCAGAAATCAGATCTCTCCGTTCCGTTAACCTGGGGTAATTTACTACATGAGGAAGGTTAATCCTGGGAAGAAATTCTAAACCTTCAGGAACAAATAATAGCTGCTCTGAACTGCCTACAATGTGCACATCTTCTGTGATTTGTGAATTAACACTGTATTCACTGCATCACATGGTTTCAGGATCATAGTTAGGATCTATCAGTGATTGTTTTCCTGATCTCTCTTCAAATATCTAAAACCTTATTCATAATTTGCTCTGCAGACACTCCCTTTAATCCTCTCTGTTGTTTGATCAAGTATTTCACTCAGAATGTGAACTACAAAGTGCTTACTTGACAAGAATCACAAAAACAATATTAATTTAGGGATGATATGACATTTTATGGACTCTGTCCATCTCTGAATATTGTCTATTTAAGGAACACTTATGCCTACACATAAATTAATTGCATAGGGCTCTGCCCTTTTTAGACTGTCAAAACAGAAAATGAGTATTTCTTGTCTATGACAATCTTGATCTGTGTGCTATTAAATACATGTCAAAACCTGGCTGAATTAAGGAATTTTAATGAAAATAGGATAAGCAGTCTATCTGATTACTTAAATATTGGCTCTCTACCAGTCAGTCAACAAGTAGCAAAATTATATGTACTTGAATAGAATTACCTTATTTTCTTAAAAAGCCTCTTTTCCTAAGTAACATAGCAAAGCTGTGCTCTCAGTTATCAAACTATGCTATTAAAAAGCAAATATAAAATTTAGGAAATTTGCAGTAAAGAATCCAGTTCAGAAAGAGTCATTTTGGGCCAATATCAGTGCAGATAGGATTGTTTAAGACAAATGTTAGTGCAGGTAAGATTGTTCTGACAGTATCCTGTACCCGCATGTCAGTCAGAAGAAATCTGATGAGACAGCAGTAGCCAACCAAGTCCAAATTTAAGTGCCCTAAACGACAGTTTACTTTTCGTTTGGGGTAGATCATTGTGCACTAGGTGAATACCCTAAACTGTGCTGTCCTGACAGTGAAGCTGACGAAACCTCCTCCGTGTGGAATGAGCCCTGACAGCTGAAGGCTCTCACATAGATGTGGAGTTGTGGCATGCCAATTCTGCTCAGGTTTTACTGACCAAGGCAAGTCACTTGCAGTTCCTAATCCCCAAAAGGAGGGAAACTGTTTTTAGAAGGAAGAATATTAGAATATTCTTAGAATATTGGTAACAGTGATGATAACTACCACACCCCAGAATTAAATATCATGGGTGAAACTTTATGAATAACTCAGGTCTAGGAAAATCTTTGATTCCCACCTCACCCTCATAGAACTAGGATGCATCTTTTTTTTTCTAATAATGAGAATAATTTAACTTATCCCTCCCTTTAAAAAAAAAATCCTCTTCCAGTAAACTCAGTCTTGAAGCTCTACTATACCTTCACCTATGTGGCCCTGCAATTTGAGGTTTCATATATCTATATCTATATCTATAGCTATATATATATCTTACCACAATAAAAAAAATGGAAAAAAAGAGATTACCTATGATAGAACTCCTGCATCAGGCAGCAGTGGCCCTGTTCCAGTGAGCCCACCATGCTTACTAGCTCGGAGCAGCCTGAGGGAGTGAGGTCTCACTGTGAACTCAGTGGTGAATCTCAAGATTTAGAAGCTACAGGCTGTAGCCTTCTGTGCTATACTAGGCTCCTCATAGCTTGGTAGCTTGTGTTCTAAAAGTAATATCTGATCAAGGCACCTCTTTGGTCACCACCAAGAATTAATGTGGGATTGCAATAATCTATAATGGTATTATAAATTATATAAATGTGTCTACATGTCAGATTTTAAGTAATGTAAATTTCAGGCAAATATAAACCCCAAGTTAACCTAACAACAACTAAGTGACAGAAATTTACTACTAAGTGTTAATCATCCAAGGTAAAATGAATTAGTTACTAATTACTCACTTTACTGCATTTATAAACACTTGCCTTAAAGTAGAATTTAAAATTTTTTAATTTTTAAAATTTTTTTCCATGAATCTCTTTTTCAAGCATAAAGTGATTTTAAAATGGACATCTTTATTTTTCTCTCAACAATTACTCTTGAACACCTTTGGGAATCATTTGTTGGTGAAAGTCATTGGCCTATCACCAAAATGTCTGACATCTCATACAGAATCTACACTGTTTTTGCTTTCAGGATTTGCAATTCAAATGTTCACCCTTTGAGGTCTATCTTTATGATAACATATTCTCTTGGCAAGTGCAATAATCGTATGTGGCTGGAGAAAAATGTAGTTTTTAATAAAAAGGCTGATCCTTCCTCTCTGGGTAATATCTTCAAGCTGTATGACTGCATAACAGTAAGGGACATGGAGAGATCTTTCCAGATGGTTCCTCCAACCCTAATAAGTCTGAAATGTCATGGAATGTGGCTTGTGCCTGCTGCTTTAATGTCACTAAATATTTTGCTTTCCACACCATGTTATTTCTAGTAAAGTAATCTTTCCTGACTTCACCTTAAATCATACCGTAAGGAAAAAAGAATATTAGTTTAATTAAAACCAGGGAGTTCTTTTATTTAAAAGCTTTGCTTAATCATGCAGAGGGTAAGAAATGCTTACCCAGAAGAGACACAGAGGCCTGGCATCCAGGACCCTCACTACCTTCACCCAGCCCTGGTCTGCAGAAGCTAAATGTTTTGAAATGCTGACAGCCTCTGCACCTGTCAGTTGAAGCCAGAAGACCCCCAAAGTGAGTAAGTCGCTTTAAAACAATGTTTTAAAAATCCTAATACATTTCAGCAGCTAAAGTTTGGATACTGGTGTATAAATTAATAAACAAATACTTGTGAAAACTCCCTATGGATAATAAGCATGTGTATGTATTAGACTAAGGAAATCTACTTTTGTATTTTCATCCCAAAACACACATACATTGGGGTTTGTATCACTTCACTTCAAGTGTCTCACATCTAGCTGATTCCTGGAAAATGATGGTCATTGGAGACAGCTAAACCTTCTTGAGGCTCATAGGACTCGTGCGCTATACCTGATTACCTAATTCTGAATTTTCTTATTTTACTCTTTTTCTTGAAGAGATGCTCTAAAATTGAATGAACTCCAGGCCCCCAAATCTAGACCACTCTGATAGTCACCATTTCTTCCCTGATATGTTTTGAAATCTTGTTGAACCAATGGGCTTTAAAACCTTCCCTTGTTTTGTGATAGGAGGGTCAGGTAACCCCCAATATTCATTAACTCATTCAGCAAACCCAAGACAATGAAATCTTAAGTCAACAGTGTGGCAAGTCAAAAAGTAACCCAGTTTACACCATGAAACTATTAACAGCTACTACAATTTGTGATACCATTATCTCTGAAGTTAGTGGTGAAAACAGAGCTAAGATCAGAAAGTGGGTTAAAACTCTAACACCATACACAAAAATAAACTCAAAATGGATTAAAGACCTAAGTCTAAGGCCAGACACTATAAAACTCTTAGAGGAAAACATAGGCAGAACACTCTATGACATAAATCACAGCAAGATCCTTTTTGACCCACCTCCTAGAGAAATGGAAATAAAAACAAAAATAAACAAATGGGACCTAATGAAACTTCAAAGCCTTTGCACAGCAAAGGAAACCATAAACAAGACCAAAAGACAACCCTCAGAATGGGAGAAAATATTTGCAAATGAAGCAACTGACAAAGGATTAATCTCCAAGATTTACGAGCAGCTCATGCAGCTCAATATCAAATAAACAAACAACCCAATCCAAAAATGGGCAGAAGACCTAAATAGACATTTCTCCAAAGAAGATATACAGATTGCCAAGAAACACATGAAAGGATGCTCAACATCACTAATCATTAGGGAAATGCAAATCAAAACTACAATGAGGCATCACCACACACCGGTCAGGATGGCCATCATCAAAAAATCTATAAACAATAAATGCTAGAGAGGGTGTGGAGAAAAGGGAACCCTCTTGCACTGTTGGTGGGAATGTAAATGGATACAGCCACTATGAAGAACAGTATGGAGGTTCCTTAAAAAACTACAAATAGAACTACCATATGACCCAGCAATCCCACTACTGGGCATATACCCTGAGAAAACCATAATTCAAAAAGAGACATGTACCAAAATGTTCATTGCAGCTCTATTTACAATAGCCAGGACATGGAGGCAACCTAAGTCCATTGACAGATGAATGGATAAAGAAGATGTGGCACATATATACAATGGAATATTACTCAGCCGTAAAAAGAAACTAAACTGAGCTATTTGTAGTGAGGTGGATGGACCTAGAGTCTGTCATACAGAGTGAAGTAAGTCAGAAAGAGAAAAACAAAAACCATATGCTAACACATATATATGGAATATAAAAAAAAATGGTTCTGAAGAACCTAGGGGCAGGACAGGAATAAAGATGCAGACGTAGAGAATGGACTTGAGGACACAGGGAGGGGGAAGGGTAAGCTGGGACGAAGTGAGAGAGTGTCATGGACATATATACACTACCAAACGTACAATAGATAGCTAGTGGGAAGTAGCCACATAGCACAGGAAGATCAGCTCGGTGTTTTGTGACCACTTAGAGGGGTGGGATACGGAGGGAGACGCAAGAGGGAGGAGATATGGGGATATATGTATATGTATAGCTGATTGATTCAGTTTGTTATAAAGCAGAAACTAACACACCATTGTAAAGCAATTATACTCCAATAAAGATGTTAAAAAAAAAAATCTACCTCCTTGATAATTCCACCCCAGAACATGGAATACCTCTTTCCTACCCTTTCTGGGAATTTTATTACATGCGTGCCTGTTTACAGAAGCTACATCATTTTCTTCAGTGGGCTTTGGGTCCTTTCCATGAGAAACTCAGGCAAATTTAGAATTTAGCCATAATTGCCTGATTTGGACTTCTAGCTGTCATCTTCCTAGGTTTGCCTGAGCACAGTCATGACTCATAGATGTTTTTTTTTTTTCCATAGGTTGCTGCCATACTGATATACAAAAAGAACTTCTGAAGGATCACTTTTCTGCCAATTACTCTCAAATGAACTGAATCTGGGAAAAATATCCATGTAATGCTGCAAATTGCTATGAACCACCCCTTAAATACTTTTATCATGAGCAATACAATATATGTAGCCAAAAACTAAAAATAAAATCAGTATTAGTGTTAAGTATATTTGGTTAAATATCATAAGTATGCAAAACCATAATCTTTTCTCAGTGATGTTTTACAGATGATCAGTAAGCTACCCACTCCTGTATTATGGGATAAGAATATAGTTTTCACAAATTGACAATTGTAGAATTTATCACATTAGTATTCCTATGTGAACTGGTATTTCCAAAGATAAACTCCCAAATTTATTTTCATTCTTTTGTATTCAAACCTCCTAGACTCTGAGTGACTCTGGCTAAATGATTTGCCTTTTCTATATTTCACTGATACAAATCATGGTAAGAAAACCTGCCTTTCATTTAAAAAAAAGACCGTTTAGTGCATTTTAACATCTGTCTGCAACTGAGCTTCTGGGAAGAAAATCCCCCCTAAATCTCCTTCATGGCATGATATTGGCATTAAGGAGAAAGCACTTCCTTGGAAGAAGAGAACATAGGAAAATACTCATGTGTGCTTGGATTGATAGAGCTTATGCATAAAAAAAAATAATTATTTCCCAGATCCCCTACTCACTCTGCAGCCATGCAGGTAGCTACCTAGGTGAATGGTGCTTTCCACCTCCTCAGAGCCAGCACAAGGGCTGGGTAGGTGTGAGGTACAACTCCACCTGGTCAAGTGAGTAGGCACTAGGACGGCATGTCTACCACTTGACAAGCCATTCCTGGGAGAAAGTGTTCCGGACTTTTGGGAATAAAGGAACATATAAGCACTTTGGAACATTTTAAATGAGTGATCTCTAGTCAGCTAAGAACACCTGGATTCCCTCACTTACTGACCACAAAAGAACAATTAGACAGCAGATGTCTTGAGAAATGGCCACCTCAGACTGAATCAAACTGATGACTTGCAGAGGTGGAATTAACAACATTTTATTAAACTCCTGGGTCAAGTAGGTTTCCTTAGCACTCTTGTTTTCTTCTTTTTAAAGCACAAATTCAACTTAGAATTGGCATATTGCTGTTTTACTGAAATCCAAGCAAGGGAAATTCACTTTGGAGACATTAGTTGCCTTGGCATTTTTATAAGGTTTTTAAATTTCCAGTTCAGGTTAAGGAAACCTAGAATGGTGTTTACAACAAGCAACTTACCTCAACTTATGTGGTTTCTAAATACAAAGAAAGGTAAATATATGTATACGTATATAAGAAAGTACATTCACTAAATGCAAAGGTTTTCATCTTTACATACACACACACACACACACATACACACACACACACACACACACATGCCACACAACGTAAAGAAAAAGGAAATTCTTGATTAAGGCTTAGAGTGCTGGTAAGTAGCAAAGGCAGGAGTTGAACACAAGCAATTTGGCTCCAGAAAACAAGTGTTTCAACTTCACCACAGATCTATTCATCTCTACAAAATTCAAAGAGACTAAGATCATGTCATTAAAAATATCCATATGAGGAGAGTTCCCAATATAGCAAGTGGGAAGACCCTGAGCTCACCTTCTCCCATGGAGACATCAAAATTACAACTATTTACAAAGCAGCTATCCATAAGAGCGACCTGAAGACTAGCAGGAAAGATCTTCTACAACTAAAGATACAAAGAAGGAACCACAGTGAGATGGGTAGGAGGGCCAGGATAGTCAAGATTCATACCCCTGAGGCCGGTGACCCACAAGTGGGAGGATAATCACAATTGCAGAGGTTGTCCCCAAGGAGCAAGGGATGTAAGCCACATATCTGGCTTCCCAGCCCAGTGGTCCTTCATTAAGAAGATGAACCCCAAGAACATCTGCCTTTGAAGGTCAGCAGGGCTTGTGTACCTGAGAGCCAGAGGGCTGTAAGAAACAGAGACTCTGCTCTTAAAGGATGCACACAAAATCTCACACACTCTGAGACCCAGCACAGAGGCAGAAATCTGAAAGGAGTATGAGTCAGAACCACTTGCTGATCTTGGAGAGCCTCCTAGAGAAATAGGTCACCGAGACACCCCTGGGGACTTAGATGCTGGTGTTAACCATTTTGGGGAGCCTGTTCTACCATGAATACAAGGTGCTGACAAGTGCCATTTTGGATCCTCCCTCTAGACTATTAGCACCAAGACCTAGCCCTGCTCACCAGGTGGTCAGCAGCAGCCCTGGGATCCCCCAGACCCCTGAGCAAGCTGCCAGGGACCTGGCACTGCCCAGGAGTGGAGAGTGACAAGCCCCAGGATCCCTGAACCTCACAGCCAACCCATCTGGGAAACAGCATCACCCACCAGCAATGTGCAAACAGCCCTGGGATCCCCAGGCCATGCAGCCAGCTACCTGGGACTCAGTCCCACCTACCAGCAGGTCAGCACCAGCCTGGGATTTTCAAAGCCTCAGCCTTACCCACCAGTGGGCTATCCCCAGTCTCTGGACCCTGGAACCCTGAAGTCAACTGCATCAGGATCTAGTCCCACCCTCCCAGTGGGCCAAGACCAGGCCCAAGGCCCTCTAGGCTCCATAGACAGCTGTCCTGGGACTCCCCAGGCCATGGAGCCAACCACACCAGGACCCAGCCTTGCCCATCAGCAGCTGACAGCCTTCATAATAAGCAGGGCTGGGCAGCCAACCAGGCTAGGGACCAACTCATCTATCAGCACACCCACAGTAGTCAGCCCTGCCACAAAAGAAGGACCCATTCAGCCCACATAGGGGGCACCTCTAGATCATATAGCTCTGGTGACCAAAAGGGAATGTGATGCTGGGCCCCATAGGACATCTTCTACACAAGGCCACTTCTCCAAGATTGGGAAATGAAACTGATCTAAATAATACATGTGAACGAACAAGATAAAACCCCAGAAGAAGAATTAGATAGAATGAGATAAGCATTCTACCCATAAAGTGTTCAAGGTAAAGATCATAACAATGGTCAACAAACTTGGGAGAAGATGGATGAACACAGTGAGAAGTTTAGTGAAGAGTTAGAAAATATAAAGAAGAACCAAATAGAGTTGAAGAATATAATAACTGAAATACAAAATACACAAGAAGGAAGCAACAGTAGATTAGATGATACAGAGAAACGGATGAGCAATCTTGAAGACAGAGTAGTGGAAATCACCCAAACTGAAAAGAAAAAAAATTTTTTTTAAGAATTAAAAACATGAAGACAGTTTAAGACCTTAAGAAAGAGGGGACAATTAAATATAATCAGAAATGAAAGAGAAGTTACAACTGACACCAATGAAATACAAAGGATCATAGGATATTACTATGAACAATTATAAAATGGACAACATAGAAGGAATGGATAAATTACTAGAAATGTTTAATCTCTCAAAACTGAGCCAGGAATAAATGTAAAGTGTGAAGAGACCAATGAAACAGATCACTAATGACACTGAAACAGTAGTTTAAAAAAACCTCCCAACAAATAAATGTCTAGGAGCAGACAGCTTAACAGGTGATGTCTACCAAACATTTACAGAAGAGTTATCACCTATCTTTCTCAAACTATTCCAAAATATTGCAGAGGAAGGAACATTTTCAAACTCATTCCATGGGTATAACATCACCCTGATACAAAAACCAGGAAAAGATATCACAAAAACCAAATATTACAGGTCAATATTAAATGCAAAAATCCTACACAAAACATTAGCAAACTGAATTCAACAGTACATTAAAAGGCACACAATGATCAAGTGAGATTTAGCCCAGGGACGTAAAGATGGTTAAATGTCCTGGAATCAATCTATGTGATATACCACATTAACAAACTGAATAAAAAACAATATGATCACCTCAAACATATGATCATCTCAAAAAGCTTTTGTCAAAAGGAGAAAAAGCTTTTGACAAAACTCAACATCCATTTATGATTAAAAAAAAACCTCTCAACAAAGTGGGTATAGAGGGAACATTCCTCAAAATAATAAAGAGCATATATGACAAACATACAGCCAACATCATATCCAATGATGAAAACCTGAAAGCATTTTCTCTAAGATCAGAAACAAAGGCAAGGATGCCCACTCTTGCCCATTTTGTTAAGCATAATATTGGAAGTCCTAGCCACAGCAATCAGACAAAAAGAATAAATAAATTAATAAATTAATTAATAAAACAAATCCAAGTTGAAAAAGAATTAGTAATATTATCACTGTTTTCAGATGACATGATACTCTATATAGAAAATACTAAAGATACCACCAAAAGCTATTAGAACTAATACATGAATTCAGTAAAGTTGAAGGATAGAAAATTAATATACAGAAATCTGTTGCATTTTCATACACTAACAACAAACTATCAGAAAGTTAAATTAAGAAAACAATCCCGAGAATGGAGTCCGCATTTCCACAGAGCTGGAACTACCGGCTCGGGGTCTCTTCCCTCCGCCGTCACGGAACTGCCCCGGAGCCCTAGGGGAGGGCGGCCTCACTGAGGCTGCTGGCTCTGGAGGGGCTATGGCGGCCGAAGCCGTGACAGTCGTGCGGATGGTAGGCCGGTATCTAGGGGAAGATGGCAGAAGAGTAAGATGTGGAGATCACCTTCCTCCCCACAGATACATCAGAAATACATCTACATGTGGAACAATTCCTACAGAACACCTACTGAACACTGGCAGAAGACCTCAGACCTCCCAAAAGGCAAGAAACTCCACACGTACCTGGGTAGGGGAAAAGAAAAAAGAATAAACAGAGGCAAAAGAATAGGGACAGGACCTGCACCAGTGGGAGGGAGCCGTGAAGGAGGAAAGGTTTCCACACACTAGAAGCCCCTTCACGGGTGGAGACTGGGTGGTGGAGGGGGAAGCTTCAGAGCTGCGGAGGAGAGCGCAGCAATAGAGGGGCAGAGGGCAAAGTGGAGAGATTCCCGCACAGAGGATCGGTGCCGACCGGCACTCACCAGCCCAAGACGCTTGTCTGCTTACCCACCAGGGTGGGTGGGGCTGGGAGCTGAGGCTCGGGCTTCAGTCGGAGCCCAGGTAGAGGACTGGGGTTGGCGGCGGGAACACAGCCTGCAGGGGGTTAGTGTACCACGGCTACCTGGGAGGGAGTCCGGGGAAATGTCTGCAGCTGCCAAAGAGGCAAGAGACTTTTTCTTCCCTCTTTGTTTCCCGGTGCGCGAGGAGAGGGGATTCAGAGCGCTGCTTAAAGGGAGCTCCAGAGACGGGCATGAGCCACGGCTAACAGCGCGGACCCCAGAGACGGGCATGAGACGCTACGGCTGCTGCTGCCACCAACAAGAAGCCTGTGTGTGAGCACAGGTCACTATCCACACCCGTCTTCCGGGGAGCCTGTGCATCCCACCACTGCCAAGGTCCCAGGATCCAGGGACAACTTCCCCGGGAAAACGCACAGCGCGCCTCAGGCTGGTGCAACATCATGGCAGCCTCTGCCGCCGCAGGCTCACCCCGCATTCCGTGCCCCTCCCTCCCCCTGGCCTGAGTGAGCCGGAGCCCCCGAATCAGCGGCTCCTGTAACCCCATCCTGTCTGAGCGAAGAACAGACGCCCTTCAGTGACCTACACACAGAGGCGGGGCCAAATCCAAAGCTGAACCCTGGGAGCTATGCGAAAAATGAAGAGAAAGGGAAATCCCTCCCGGCAGCCTCAGGAGCAGCGGATTAAATCTAAACAATCAACTTGATGTAACCTCCATCTGTGGAATACCTGAATAGACAACAAATCATCCCAAATTGAGGAGGTGGACTTTGAGACCAATATTTATTAATTTTTCCCCTTTTCCTCTTTTTGTGAGTGTGTATGATTCTGTGTGAGACTTTGTCTGTATAGCTTTGCTTTCACCATTTGTCCGAGGGCTCTATCTATCCTTTTTTTTTTTTTTTTTTACTTTCTAAAAAAATTTTTCATAATAAATATTTTTTATTTTAATAACTTTATTTTATTTTACCTTTATTTATTTTCTTTTATCCTCTTTCTTTCTTTCTTTCTTTCTTTCCTTCCTTCTTTCTTTCTTTCTACTTTTTCACCCTTTTATTCTGAGCCATGTGGATGAAAGACTCTTGGTGCTGCAGCCAGCAGTCTGTGCTGTACCTCTGAGGTGGGAGAGCCAACTTCAGAACACTGGTCCACAAGAGACCTCCCAGCTACACGTAATATCAAACAGCAAAAATCTCCCAGAGATCTCCATCTCAACACCAACACCCATCTTCACTCAACGACCAGCAAGCTACAGTGCTGGACACCCTATGCCAAACAAATTGCAAGACAGGAACACAGACCCACCCATTAGCGGAGAGGCTGCCTAAAATCATAAGTCCACAGACACCCCAAAAAACACCACCAGACGTGGACGTGCACACCAGAAAGAAAAGATCCAGCCTCATCAACCAGAACACAGACACTAGTCCCCTCCACCAGGAAGCCTACACAACCCACTGAACCAACTTTAGCCACTGGGGACAGACACCAAAAACAACAGGAACTATGAACCTGCAGCCTGCAAAAAGGAGACACCAAACACAGTAAGATAAGCAAAATGAGAAGACAGAAAAACACACAGCAGATGAAGCAGCAAGATAAAAACCCACCAGACCTAACACATGAAGAGGAAATAGACAGTCTACCTGAAAAAGAATTCAGAATAATGATAGTAAAGATGATCCAAAATCTTGGAAATAGAATAGAGAAAATGCAAGAAACATTTAACAAGGAACTAGAAGAACTAAAGATGAAACAAGCAATGATAAACAACACAATAAATGAAATTAAAAATACTCTAGATGGGATCAATAGCAGAATAACTGAAGCAGAAGAATAGATAAGTGACCTGGAAGATAAATTAGAGGAACTAACTACTGAAGAGCAGAATAAAGAAAAAAAAGAATGAAAAGAACTGAGGACAGGCTCAGAGACCTCTGGGACAATATTAAAGGCACCAACATTCAAATTATAGGGGTTCCAGAAGAAGAAGAGAAAAACAAAGGGACTGAGAAAATATTTGAAGAGATTATAGTTGAAAACTTCCCTAATATGGGAAAGGAAATAGATAATCAAGTCCAGGAAGCACAGAGAGTCCCATACAGGATAAATCGAAGGAGAAACACGCCAAGGCACATATTAATCAAACTGTCAAAAATTAAATACAAAGAAAACATATTAAAAGCAGCAAGGGAAAAACAGCAAATAACACACAAGAGATTCCCCTTAAGGTTAACAGCTGAACTTTCAGCAGAAATTCTGCAAGCCAGAAGGGACTGGCAGGACATATTTAAAGTGATGAAGGAGAAAAAACCTGCAAACAGGATTACTCGACCCAGCACAGATCTCATTCAGATTTGATGGATAAATTAAAACCTTTATAGACAAGCAAAATCTAAGAGAGTTCAGCACCACCAAACCACCTTTACAACAAATGCTAAAGGATCTTCTCTAGGCAAGAAACACAAGAGAAAGAAAAGACCTACAATAACAAACCCCCCAAAATTAAGAAGATTGGAATAGGAACATACATATTGATAATTACCTTAAATGTAAATGGATTAAAAGCTCCCACCAAAAGACACAGACTGGCTGAATGGATACAAAAACAAGACCCATATATATGCTGTCTACAAAAGACCCACTTCAGAATTAGAGACACATACAGACTGAAAGTGAGGGGATGGAAAAAGATATTCCATGCAAATGGAAACCAAAAGAAAGACAGAGTGGCAATTATCATATCAGACAAAATAGACTTTAAAATAAAGACTATTAGAAGAGACAAAGAAGGACACTACATACTGATCAAGGGATCGATCCAAGAAGAAGATATAACAATTGTAAATATTTATGCACCCAACATAGGAGCACCTCAATACATAAGGCAAATACTAACAGCCATAAAAGGGGAAATCAACAGTAACACATTCATAGTAGGGGACTTTAACACCCCACGCTCACCAATGGACAGATCATCCAAAATGAAAATAAATAGGGAAACACAAGCTTTAAATGATACATTAAACAAGAGGGATTTAATTGATATGTATAGGACATTCCATCCAAAAACAACGAATACACATTTTTCTCAAGTGCTCATGGAACATTCTCCAGGATAGATCATATCTTGGGTCACAAATCAAGCCTTGGTAAATTTAAGAAAATTGAAATTGTATCAAGTATCTTTTCTGACCACAACACTATGAGACTAGATATCAATTACAGGAAAAGATCTGTAAAAAATACAAACACATGGACGCTAAACAATACACTACTTAATAACGAAGTGATCACTGAAGAAATCAAAGAGGAAATCAAAAAATACCTAGAAACAAATGACAATGGAGACACGACAACCCAAAAACTATAGGATTTAGCAAAAGCAGTTCTAAGAGGGAAGTTTACAGCAATACAATCCTACCTTAAGAAACAGGAAACATCTCAAATACACAACCTAACCTTGCATGTAAAGCAATTAGAGAGAGAATAACCAAAAAAACCCAAAGTTAGCAGAAGGAAAGAAATCACAAAGATCAGATCAGAAAAAAATGAAAAAGAAATGAAGGAAATGATAGCAAAGATCAATAAAACTAAAAGCTGGTTCTTTGAGAAGGTAAAAAAATTGATAAACCATTAGCCAGACTCATCAAGAAAAAAAGAGAGAAGACTCAAATCAATAGAATGAGAAATGAAAAAGGAGAAGTAACAACTGACACTGCAGAAATACAAAAGATTATGAGAGATTACTACAAGCAACACTATGCCAATAAAATGGACAACCTGGAAGAAATGGACAAATTCTTAGAAAAGCACTACTGGTCAAGACTGAATCAGGAAGAAATAGAAAATATGAACTGACAAATCACAAGCACTGACATTGAAACTGTGATTAAAAATCTTCCAACAAACAAAAGCCCAGGACCAGATGGCTTCACAGGCGAATTCTATCAAACATTTAGAGAAGAGCTAATACCTATCCTTCTCAAACTCTTCCAGAATATAGCAGAGGGAGGAACACTCCCAAACTCATTCTACGAGACCACCATCACCCTGATACCAAAACCAGACAAGGATGTCACAAAGAAAGAAAACTACAGGCCAATATCACTGATGAACATAGATGCAAAACTCCTCAACAAAATACTAGCAAACAGAATCCAGCAGCACATTAAAAGGATCATACACCATGATCAAGTGGATTTTTTTCAAGGAATGCAAGGATTCTGCAATATATGCAAATAAATTAATGTGATAATCATATTAACAAATTGAAGGAGAAAAACCCTATGGTCATCTCAATATATACAGAGAAAGATTTGACAAAATTCAACACCCATTTATAATAAAAACCGTCCAGAAAGTCAGTATAAAGGAAACTTTCCTCAACATAGTAAGGCCATATATGACAAACCCACAGCCAACATCATCCTCAATGGTGAAAAACTGAAAGCACTTCCACTAAGGTCAGGAACAAGACAAGGTTGCCCACTCTTACCATTCTTATTCAACAGAGTTTTGTAAGTTTTAGCCACAGGAATCAGAGAAGAAAAGGAAATAAAACAAATCCAAATCGGAAAAGAAGTAAAGATGTCACTGTTTGCAGATGACATGTTACTATACATAGAGAATCCTAATGATGCTACCAGAAAACTACTAGAGCTAATCAATGAATTTGGTAAAGTAGCAGGATACAGAATTAATGCACAGAAATCGCTGGCATTCCTATACACTAATGATGAAAAATCTGAAAGTGAAATCAAGAAAACACTCCCATTTACCATTGCAACAAAAAGAATAAAATATCTAGCAATAAACCTACCTAAGGAGACAAAAGACCTGTATGTAGAAAATTATAAGACACTGATGAAAGAAATTAAAGATATACAAATAGATGGAGAAATAGACCATGTTCTTGGATTGGAAGAATCAACATTGTGAAAATGACTCTACTACCTAAAGCAATCTACAGATTCCATGCAATCCCTATCAAGCTACCACTGGCATTTTTCACAGAACTAGAACAAAAAAATTCACAATTTCTATGGAAACACAAGAGACCCCGAATAGCCAAAGCAATCTTGAGAATGAAAAACAGAGCTGGCGGAATCAGGCTCCCTGACTTCAGATTATACTACAAAGCTACAATAATCAAGATGGTACGGTACTGGCACAAAAACAGAAAGATAGATCAATGGAACAGGATAGAAAGCCCAGAGATAAACCCATGCATATATGGTCACCTTATGTTTGATATAGGAGGTAGGAATGTACAGTGGAGAAAGGAGAGCCTCTTCAATAAGTGGTGCTGGGAAAACTGGACAGGTACATGTAAAAGCATGAGATTAGATCACTCCCTAACACCATACCCAAAAATAAGCTCAAAATGGATTAAAGACCTACATGTAAGGCCAGAAACTATCAAACTCTTAGAGGAAAACATAGGCAGAACACTCTATGACATAAATCACAGCAAATTTAGTTTTGACTCACCTCCTAGAGAAATAGAAATAAAACCAAAAATAAACAAATGGGACCTAATGAAACTTCAAGGCTTTTGCACAGCAAAGAAAACCATAAACAAGACCAAAAGACAACCCTCAGAATGGGAGAAAATATTTGCAAATGAAGCAACTGATAAAGGATTAATCTCCAAAATTTATAAGAAGCTCATGCAGCTCAATAACAAAAACAAACAAACAATCCAATCCAAAAATGGGCAGCAGACCTCAATAGACATTTCTCCAAAGAAGATATACAAACTACCAATGAACACATGAAAGAATGCTCAACATCATTAATCATTAGAGAAATGCAAATCAAAACTACAATGAGATATCATCTCACACCAGTCAGAATGGCCATCATCAAAAAATCTAGAAACAGTAAATGCTGGAGAGGGTGTGGAGGAAAGGAAACACTTTTGCGCTGCTCGTGGGAATGTGAAGTGGTACAGCCACTATGGAGAACAGTATGGAGGTTCTTTAAAAAACTAAAAACAGAACTACCATATGACCCAGCAATCCCACTACTGGGCATATACCCTGAGAAAACCATAATTCAAAAAGAGTCATGTACCAAAATGTTCATTGCAGCTCTACTTACAATAGCCCAGAGATGGAAACAACCTAAGTGTCCATCATCGGATGAATGGATAAAGAAGATGTGGCACATATATACAATGGAATATTACTCAACCATAAAAAGGAACGAAATTGAGCTATTTGTAATGAGGTGGATGGACCTAGAGTCTGTCAAACAGAGTGAAGTAAGTCAGAAAGTGAAAGAGAAATACTGTATGCTAACACATATAAATGGAATTTTAGAAAAAAAAATGTCACGGAGAACCTAGGGGTAAGACAGGAATAAAGACACAGACCTACTAGAGAATGGACTTGAGGATATGGGGAGGGGGAATAGTAAACTGTGACAAATTGAGAGAGTGGCATGGATATATATACACTACCAAACATAAAATAGATAGCTAGTGGGAAGCAGCCTCATAGCACAGGGAGATCAGCTCAGTGCTTTGTGAGCACCTAGAGGGGTGGGATAGGGAGGGTGGGAGGGAGGCACACGCAAGAGGGAAGAGATATGGGAACATATGTGTATGTATATCTGATTCAGTTTGTTATAAAGCAGAAACTAATACATCATTGTAAAGCAATTATACTCCAATAAAGTTGTAAAAAAAAAAAAAAGAAAGAAAACAGTCCCATTTAGAACTGCAATAAAATACTTAGGAATAAAGATAACTAAGGAGGTAAAAAGCCAGTACTCAGGAAACTGTAAGACACTGATGAAAGCAACTGAAGCTGTCACAAACAAATGGAAAGATATACTGTGTTTGTGGATTGGAAAAATTAATATTGTTAAAAGAACCATACTCTCATGGGTTTCCCTGGTGGCGCAGTGGTTGAGAATCTGCCTACCAATGCAGGGGACACTGGTTTGAGCCCTGGTCTGGGAAGATCCCACATGCTGTGGAGCAACTAGGCCCGTCAGCCACAACTACTGAGCCTGCACACCTGGAACTTATGCTCCACGACAAGAGAGGCCATGAAAGTGAGAGGCCCACGCACCACTATGAAGAGTTTGCCACTGCTCGCCACAACTAGAGAAAGGTCTTGCACAGAAACGAAGACCCAACACAGCCAAAAATAAATATAAATAAATAAAAATTTTAAAAAAACATACTCTCCAAGGCAACCTATAGTTTAAATGACATCCCTATGAAAACACCAACGACAGTTTTCAGAGGACTAGAACCAAAAATTCTAATATTTGTATGGAAACAAAAAAGACCCTGAAGAGCCAAAACAGTCTTGAGAAAAAAGAGCAAAGTGGAAGGTTTTATGTTCTCTGATTTCAAACTACATTACAAACCTACAGTAATCAAAACAGTATGGTACTGCCACAAAAACAGATACATAGGTCAATAGAACAGAATACAGAGCCTGAAATGAACCCACACTCATACAAGCAATTAACCTACTACAAAGGAGGCAAGAATATATAATGAGGAAAATACAGCCTCTTCAATAAATGGTGTTGGGAAAACTGGACAGCTACATTCAAAAGAATCTTGCTGGGCTAATTTTTCACAGTATGTACAAAAATAAACTCAAACTGAATTAAAGACTTAAATGTAAGATCTGAAACCATAAAACTCCTAGAAGAAAACATGAGCAGTATGCTCTTTGATCTTAGTAATATTTTTTTGAATATGTCTCCTCAGGCCAGGGAAGCAAAAGCAGAAAGAAATAAATGGGACCACATCAAACTAAAAATCTGCACAGCAAAAGAAGGCATAAACAAAATGAAAAGTTCACCTACTGAATGGGAGAAGATATTTGCAAATGCTATGTCTGATAAGGGATTAATATCAAAAATATAAAAAAATCTCATACTACTGAACTTAAACAAACAACCTGATTTTTAAAAAGTGAGCAGAGGACGTGTATACACATTTTTCCAAAGAAGACATACAATGGCCAACACACACATGAAAAGATGGTCAACAACACTAATCATGAGGGAAATGCAAATCAAAACCACAATAATTTATTACGTCATATGTGTCTGAATGGCTATCATCAAAAAGACATCAAATAACAAGTATTGGCAAGGATGTGGACAAAAGGGAACCCTCATGAACTGTTGGTGGGAAAGTAAATTGCTGCAGCCACTATGGAAAACATTATGGAGCTTCATCAAAAAACTAAAAATAGAGCTACCATAAGATCTAGCAATTCAACTTCTGGGTATTTTTTCCAAATAAAAGAAATACACAAATTTAGAAAGATAGATGCACACCTATGTTCACTGCAGCATCATTCACAATAGCCAAGATATGAAAGTAACCTAAGTGCCCATCAATAGATGAATGGATAAAGAAGATGTGAGATTTTATATATATATATGTGTATATATATATATATATATATATATATATATGAGGGAATATTACTCAGCCATAAAAAAGAATGAAATCTTGCCATTTGCTACAACATGGATGGACTTAGAGGATATTATGCTAGGTGAAAGACGGCAGACAGAGAAAGATAATGTATGATTTCACTTACATGTTGAATCTAAAAAACAAGATGAATGGACAAACATAACAAAACAGAAACAGACTCACAGATAGAGAATAAACAGATGGTTGCCAGAGGGGAGAATGTTGGGTGGAGAAGAGAAATAGATGAGGGTAATTAAGAGGTACACACTTCCAGTTACAAAATAAAGAGTCACAGGGATGAAACATACAGAGTGAGGAATATAGTAATAATAATGTAATATCTTTGTATGGTGACAAATGGTAACTAGATCATTTTGCAATGCATAGAAATACCAAATCACTATGTTGTGCACCAACTATGAACTAACATAGTGTTGTATGTCAACTATACTTCATAAAACATGCAAACTTATAAAGAGATCAAATTTGTCATTACCAGAGGTGAGAGTGGGATGAAGGGGAATTGGATGAAAGTGGTAAAAAAGTACAAACTTCCAATTATAAGATAAATATGTTAAAAAATAAAATTTAGGGGCTTCCCTGGTGGCGCAGTGGTTGAGAGTCCACCTGCTGATGCAGGGGACACAGGTTCGTGCCCCGGTCCAGGAAGATCCCACATGCCGCGGAGTGGCTGGGCCCGTGAGCCATGGCCACTGAGCCTGCGCGTCCGGAGCCTGTGCTCCGCAACGGGAGAGGCCACAACAGTGAGAGGCCCGCGTACAGCAAAAAAAAATAATAATAATAAAATTTAGGAATAAACATAGAGGTGTGTTGCTTCTTAGGTGGGTTCCTCCCATTTAGAATTATTCCTCCCCTCTCTTCACTTTTGTCATATTCTGTTGTCTAGAAGCAGACTCAGGTTCCATCCACACTCAAGGGGAGGGCCTTATAGTGTTGGAACACCAGGGGCTGGGAATCATGAGGACCATCTTTTCCTCAGCTTGAGGGCAATCTGCCCGCCGGCCTCAGTGATTCATGTCCCTCCCATATGAAGGTATAAGCATCAACTAAAGTCCAAAATCTTATCATTTTAATCAAGTCAAGGTGTGGATGAGGATCCTGGGGCCTCAACTGATTAACATACATTAACATATAATCTGTTAAATATAGCTCCTGTGGAAAAACTCTGCCCCTTCTGTGGACCTGTGGACTAGGGAGACAATGGATCGTGTGGGAAGAATTTAGGGTAACAGTTCTATAAGACCTGTCACAAAGGGGAAATGGAAGGTTAAGGGAACCACTAGGCTGCAGCAGTTCTGAAATCCAGCCAGGCAAATATCAGGAGTTTCTTGATTAGGTTTCAAGTCCTGGGCATAACACTCTGTGATCCTCATCTCTACCTTTTGTGCTCTTGGTTCTGCTTCCTGAATAATCCTTCCTTTTTAATAAAAGATAGTGTGTGATTGCAGTGATTTGTACTGAGCAGTTTTATCAGCTTTTTCATGGCATTGCCTACATGAGTGAAATGTATAGAGATTCTTAAAGTGCATTTTCTATCCACCCTTCTTAGGTTTTCACCTATAAGGAGATATCTGGCATTATAACACAAGAGATAATATTAGTTAACTCTTTTAACTACAATAAATTCAATAAAAAGTTTGAAAGGATAGCACAAAAATGAGAAAAACAATTTCAACCTCATTTATTTATTTATTTATTATTTATTTTTGCGGTACGCGAGCCTCTCACTGTTGTGGCCTCTCCCGTTGCGGAGCACAGGCTCCGGAAGCGCAGGCTCAGCGGCCATGGCTCACGGGCCCAGCCGCTCCGTGGCATGTGGGATCTTCCTGGACCGGGGCACAAACCCATGTCCCCTGCATCATCAGGCAGACTCTCAACCACTGTGCCACCAGGGAAGCCCTCAATCTCATTTATTAATAGAGGTAAAAATGTTAAATAAACTATTTGCAAGTGAACTTATATATACAGTGAACAATAATAACACCTATCTAGTGTTTATTCCAGGAACATGATAGTATAACATCATATTCTCAGGGAAAGGGAGCAAATCTAAGAGATCACCTACAAAGTACACTTGAAACCATTTGGTAACCATTTGGGGGTTTTGTTTTTAAGTAAAATAGGAGTAGAATGAGATCTTACTATGATTTTAAATTTCTCTCTCAAATCAACATCACTGATATGCTACTCTGGAAATGTTAGCCAATATGATTAGAAGTAAAACAAGTTATGAAGTATCATTTTGGAAGAAAGATAGTGAAGTTATTAGTGTGTGCAGATGATATTTTGATAATCTGGAATAAGCAAGATATTTTAGTGTAAAACTATTGCAGACAAGTGGATTGAGTGAGATAGATGACTTCAAAACACACATGGCAAAATCAATAGCTTTCTTCTCTTCAGGTTCGTAATTAGAAAACATGGACCTTCCACTTCCAAGACAAAATCCCACTGAGATGACAAGGGGTGTGTGTGTGTGTGTGTGTGTGTGTGTGTGTAAAATTCACATTGACGCTGGGAAAAATAAGAAGTGAGGCTGTGAGGTATAGAGAATTTTTGAGCTTTTTTCTTTTTTTTTTTTTGGTAACATTTAAAAGGAAATGGGATCAGACTTTTTGGGGAACCAGGGCTAAGAAAAGAAGCCAGGCCACTCCCTGCCTCCTGCTGCTTCAAGTAGCTCCCTTTTACCTCTAGCCTCTGGGGAAGTGCCCTGCTGCCCATCATTCAAATCACAGCACAGGTGTGGGCCAGGTGCAATCAGGGTAATTAGTGGAATGACTGTAAGTCACCTGATCCATTGAATTTGCAACATGAGGGCTGCTGTCATTTCACAAAGACTCTGTTTCCCCAACTCAAGCACAGCATTTAGGACAGAGTAGCCAAGTAACTAATGTGCTTGATTGAATAAATCAATAATGAAAGAATGTTTGATGGATGCCATTCTCTCCTCCTTCTGAAACATTTCCTGTGTCCAGCTCTACATAGGAAAACACTAACACTATCCCCTGACAGGGCTCAGCTCTGATACTGCCCCAGACATAAAACAGTCTCTATTTACCCCTCCTTCCTGTGATTGAAACCAAGTCCCCACAAAACCGAATTCCCATGCTGAGTTCATGATTAACCTCACTATCCCAAACTTTATTCCCTTTCTTGTCCTTCCCCTGTTCCCCTCAGGATTGAGGCATATCAAAGAAAAGGGGGCATTGAAACTAAGCAGGACCCATTGGGTCCTCCTGGATACAAAAGCCCCTCTGTGACCCCCTTTTCTTGTTTGTCTCCTAGGCATTCCCTGAGTTCCAAAGAGCAGACAAGCAATTACTAATTAGGGGTGAGGGAATGCAGAAACAAAGGAAAGCAGTTAAACAAGGAAAGTAATAATGATAGTTCAGCGATAAAACAGAGTCCTAATTCCTCCTCAAGGGATATAGATAACAAAGTGACACACACCTTTGAGTTGTTCTACAGGAACTAAGACCCCCCAACCGGATGGAGGATGGTGACTACATGCTGAGCACAAGCACAAAGACCCTAGACTGGTGGGAACCAGAAGTTTGATGATTAAGATTCCTAAAGCATCACCCTGTTGCCTCACCACCAACCAATCAGAAGAAAGTCATGTACCCTGCAGCCCTCACCCCAAATGTTGCTTTAACAATCCTTCCCTGAAAGCCATCAGGGAGTTTGAATTTTTTTAGCACAAGCTGCCCATACTCTTGCTTGGCACTGTACAACCCAGTGCTTAGTAGATTGGCCTTGCTGCATGGTGGGTGAGCAGACCTGAGTTCAGTTCAGTAACATGAGAACTTTAGCTCTCTGCCATTCCAATGTTTATTAAATATTCATTTATGAAATAGTTAATGAGTTTCTGCCATGTGCACAGCACTGCGTGTATGCAATAGAGCCACAGATTGTAATTATTTTCTGTAAAGATTTGCTTAAATGAGATTTTAAAAAATAAAAGTAGATTTTCTCTTACCTAGAGTACTTATAGATGGAATTGAAATGATAAATTTGCCAGACTCAAAGTTTTGGTTCTTTTTCAGGTCAAGCAGACTCTTTGCCCTTGACTGAAGCAGTTTGTGACTTTGCCAGGATTATAGAACATGGTGTTATATAAAAATAACAACAAAGTAAGTCAAAGACAGATGCCTCTAGAGTAAAATCTATGACTATCTACACTGACTTTTTAATTTTAACAGAATCCCATAGGGTGACTCAAAGGAAAGTCTTGAAGCAAACACAGGGCATTTGATACTTAAAATACTGGGAGATTATCATAAGGATAGTTTTATAAATAAGCCAAGGGACAAAAAGGTTTTTTTTTTTTTTTGCCATTAGAAAAATACTATGACAGGCAAGAAAGGTCAATGAGACTACCATGCATTTGTTGAATGAAGAAAAACATACAACTTAAAGTTGCAAGTTAAGTTTCATTCAAGTATATTATTGAAGACTCCAGTCTGAGAGGCAGCCTCTCAGATAGCTCTAAGGAACTGCTCCAAAAGACGAAAGGGAGGAGCCAAAATATATAGGAGTTTTTCCCTGGAAAAAAAAATGTAGTCGAACATTAAAAAATTACTGCTAATCACAAAGAACAGATATCTCAAGTCAATCATTTTAGTGCTTTTCTAAGTATGGGAAGATCAACTATACATCAATAAAAAAAAAAAATTGCATTCATTTGAATATTCAAAACTGGCCCAAAGTGAATCCTAGTAATTCCATGTTTGTTCTTCGAAGAACCAAATCAAGATAAACTTTTAAAAATGTGTAATTTTCAGGTTAAGTTATCCTCATCCCATTTATTCAATATGCATGGATTATCCTTCTTACAACACCACTGTTAAGTGGATATCATCATCCTCATTTTACCAATAAGAAATCCAGAGCTTGTACTATTAAAAAGTACAGGAAACTTGCAATATGAAAGGAGAGCAGTTGACCTAGGAAGCAATCGATCTAGATTCTATAATTTACTTGTCAGGAGACTGAAGGGAAGAAGGAGGGGAAGGGGGCACTCAGAACAGACAGTACCATTGAAAGGTTGGGAGACAGGAGATAAATATTACAAGAGTAAACAAGCAATTATAACTGAATGAAAAACATAAAACATAAAGGTTTCCAAGAAACCTGTGTTTCCAGTATGAATAAACTAGTCCATTTACAATAGAAACTTTAAAAAAGTTAGTATGATTCCAAACAAAAAGTACATATAAGTTAAACAATATAAGGAATTAGCTGAAAATAACGTTTTTTTCCTGTCAAAAGAAAAATAATGTCGGCAAATGGTCACTTCACTAAAAACAAAAATGTGTCAAACTCAAAGCAAAAACTGTATGAAATATAGCATAATTTCTAAGCAACTGCTGAAGTATAAGAAAGTCTTGAATTAATTGCATACTTGTTCTTCAGCTGGAGGAGAGCAAGGACTGCCTCTCTGCAGCTATAGATACAAACCCGTTTGCTCTGTGTTTATCACATCCTCTCTGCTGAAATCACATCCAGGGACTTATGCAATGGTATCCGGCAACATGGCCTTCAGAATAATGGGGAAAGTACCAGAAGACTTGAACATGTGTAATGGTTAATTTTATGTGTCAGCTTTGGCTAGGCTGTGGCGCCTAGTTTTTTTGTCAAATGCCAGTCTAGATGTTGCTCTGAAGGTGTTTTGTAGATGTGATTAACATTAAAATCAATTGATTTAAGTGAAGGGAGATTACGCTCAACAATGTGATGGGCCTCATCCAATCAGTTGCAGGTCTTTGTGGCAAAACCTGAGGTTCCCTCTAAAAGAATTGTTCTGACTCAAGGCTGTAATACAGAAATTTTGCCTGAATTTCTAGTATTCTGGCCTGTCCTAGGGATTTCAGACTTAAGACTAACGTCAACTTCTACTGGAATTTCCAGTTTATCGGCCTGCCCTACAGCTGTGGACTAGCCATCCTCCATAATCACATGAGCCAATTCTTTAAAATCAACCTCTATCAATCTATCTATCCATAGATAGATATAGATATCTCTCTATCTATCTATCTATCTCTCTATCTATCCATCTGTCTATATCTCCTCTTGGTTCTGTTTCTCTGGAGAATTTAAACTGATACACTGTGTTTCTAGGATTCTTCCCTGGGATTTACCTCATTTGGATTCAGAGAAGTGGCTTTTCCTCAGGTCCCAGGTTACTTGTGAGCAAGTCATACCTTCCAGCAATTTGGTTACATGAGCCTTGAGGGGATCACAGATCTGAATCCAAAGAAATGTAAGTCTGTATTCACAGAATTGCTTTCAAGAAGGATGTGAGGTATGTAGGAAGCAGGAAGAAGAGAAAGATAACTGGTTTCCTTCCTCATCCTGCAGACTCAACTCTTGTGGCTCAAGGTAGCCCCCTCCCCAAAGTACCTTTGCTTCTCTGTGGCCTTCTCACCTGATAGCCAGTGGTTCTTACTTTAACATTTGCTCTGGTAGCTTCTCCAGTCCACTCTCTACCCTTGCCCTTCTTACTGCCAGTAACAATGAGTAATGAGTGCTGACATATATTTACTTTCAGGGTTTTGTTTGTTTGTTTGTTTTAATTTCTTCTATAAACTTGGTTAGCCTGACTCATAATCCATTAATTATCCCTGGAGAATTCAGACAACTAGCAACTGAAAGATGAAGGAAAATTTAGGTGTCTTTTTACTTATTCTCTCTTAGCTCTGTCAAGTGTATGATATCAATAATTTTTCCCTATTTTTTCTAAATTTTTGAGAATCTATACCAAAAGAGACAAAGTATTCAACTTTTTTCATGCAAGTGAACTGGAATTCATACCTTCATGTTTCATTAGAGATCATGAGGCAAATTATAACTCATTTTTCCCTTGGGGTTGTTGAAATTTTTCTTTCTAGATCAACTCCCTCCTTCCTGTGAGTCCCACCCGAGGTCCCATCAAGATAAACCTGAACTTGCTCTATTGTCTGCAGCTCCTTCATAGGGACACAAAGGAAAAGCAACATGTTTCCCAGGAATGAAGGAGAGAGAAGCTACCAAGGACAAAACTCCGAACAGACAGGAGAATAGGGAGAAAATCACTACAAATCCTGAACACGAAATCGATGACTAAAACTGTACATCAGCAAGACAAACATTAGTGCATGAGCTACCCTGCTTGTTGCACAAATCTCAGGCCTGTTACCAATAGGGCTACAATTATTTTTGAATTCAAGTCACTTTAGTCTGTTTTGGATTAAAATGATACACAAGTACCACTTGTGAGTGGGGAGTATGACACTCACAGAAAAGCCTTGGAAAACCCTCTTGATTCTAGCCGTGGGACAGTTTCTAATGGCATGAGGCTTCTAGCATTCTGCTCCCATTTTCTTTATGCCCTGGAAGCTCTCTCAGGGCATCACTGCAGAAATGCCAATGTTCCCATGTGAAGAAGGTATTAGCAGGACTTTCTGCTTAATAGCTCTACACAAATTAGAAAAGCAGGAAGTCATTAGCATCATGGATTCTAAAGGCATGAAATCCAGCTGCATGATATTATTTTCATCTTGCACAGCTTTCAGAAAAGCTTAAGTGGATATATTTGCATGATTTAGGGCAGTAGTTCTCAAACTTTATTGAGCACAAGGCGCCTGGAGGGTTTGTTGAAAATATGATTTCAGGAATTGTCCTCTGAATGTCTGATTCAGTAGGCCTGGGTGGAGTCAGAATTCTAGCAAGTTCCAAGGTGGTGCTAATGCTGCAGTCTGGGGACCACACATTGGAACGACTGGTTTAGAGAAAAGCAGGCATTAAACTACATGCTATTCTTTTCATGGGATACAGAAGGAGATAGTATTCTATTTATAATAAAAGGAACAGTATTATGCTTCTCTCTTCAGAACTTTTTCATTTGTTTCAGGATTATTTAAGAGCTTACAGAAATTATAAAACCAGCCCTAATGAGAGGTTATCATTCTCTTGTTAATAATTCTTTGTTCCTTATTCTGGATTCCAGCTGGGGAGGCGATAGTGTTTAGGCATCTCCTCACTTTTCTGTTAGAATTACCTGAGTTTACCTTTGCCATAATACGACTAAATCACTGCTTGGAGGCTGCATTACTCTATTCCATATATTCCCAGAAAGAGGAAGAAAATCATTCTTTCTTTCATTTATTTTTTCTGCAATCAACTTATTTGTTGTTGTTGTTGTTGTTTTTTCAGAGAATAGTTTGGGTCATATAGAATACTTTTCATCATTTCCATTAGGGCAACTTTCAGTTTTCTCTAAAAGTGATCAACTTATTCACACATTCTGGCTATTGTGTTTGAGAAAATAAGAAAGAAAAATACCCACCAGTCCATTCCCTTAAAGAAGGCAGCATGGTACAAAGAGCAAGCCCCACCCATCAACAGTCAAGTTGATTAAAGTTTTACTGAGCTCTGTCCACCAGAGCAACAGTTACCTCTACCCAACACCAGTCCCTCCCATCAAGTCTCTTAGATAGCCTCATCCACCAAGGGTAGAAGCAAGAAGAACTACAATCCTGCAGCCTGTAGATCAAAAACCACATTCACAGAAAGATAGACAAGGTGAAAATGCAGAGGGCTATATACCAGATGAAGGAACAAGACAAAACCCAAGAAAAACAACTAAATGAAGTGGAGATAGGCAACCTTCCAGAAAAACAATTCAGAATAATGATAGTGAGGATGATCCAAGACCTAGGAAAAAGAATGGAGGCAAAGATCGAGAAGATGCAAGAAATGTTTAACAAAGACCTAGAAGAATTACAGAACAAACAAACAGAGATGAACAATACAATAATTGAAATGAAAACTACACTAGAAGGAATCAATAACAGAATAACTGAGGCAGAAGAACGGATAAGTGACCTGGAGGGCAGAGTGGTGGAATTCACTGCTGTGGAACAGACTAAAGAAAAAAGAATGAAAAGAAATGAAGACAGGCTAAGAGAGCTCTGGGAAAATATTAAACGCAACAACATTCACATTATAGGGGTTCCAGAAGGAGAAGAGAGAGAGAGAAAAGACCAGAGAAAATATTTGAAGAGATTTTAGTCGAAAACTTCCCTAACATGGGAAAGGAAATAGCACCCAAGTCCAGGAAACGCATCGAGTCCCATACAGGATAAATCCAAGGAGAAACATGCCGAGACACATAGTAATCAAACTGGTAAAAATTAAAGACAGAGAAAAATTATTGAAAGCAGCAAGGGAAAAATAACAAATAACACACAAGGGAACTCCCATAAGGTTAACAGCTGATTTCTCAGCAGAAACTCTACAAGACAGAAGGGAGTGGCATGATATACTTAAACTGATGAAAGGCATAACCTACAACCAAGATTACTGTACCCAGCAAGGATCTCATTCAGATTCGATGGAGAAATCAAAAGCTTTACAGACAAGCAAAAGCTAAGAGAATTCAGCACCACCAAACCAGCCCTACAACAAATGCTAAAGGAACTTCTCTAAGTGGGAAACACAAGAGAAGAAAAGGACCTACAAAAACAAACCCAAAACAGTTAAGAAAATGGTCATAGGAACATACATATCGATAATTATCTTAAACGTGAATGGATTAAGTGTTCTGGACAAAAGACACAGGCTTGCTGAATGGATACAAAAACAAGACCCATATATATGCTGTCTTAAAGAAACCCACGTCAGACCTAGGGACACATACAGACTGAAAGTGAGGGGATGGAAAAAGGTATTCCATGCAAATGGAAATCAAAAGAAAGCTGGATTAGCTATGCTCATATCCGATAAAATAGACTTTAAAATAAAGAATGTTATAAGACACAAGGAAGGACACTACATAATGATCAAGGGATCAATCCAAGATGAATATATAACAATTAGAAATATACATGCACCCAATATAGGAGAACCTGAATACATAAGGCAACTGCTAACAGCGATAAAAGAGGAAATCGACAGTAACACAATAATAGTGGGGGATTTTAACACCTTACTTACACCAATGGACAGATCATCCAAAATGAAAATAAATAAGGAAACAGAAGCTTTAAATGACACAATAGACCAGATAGATTTAATTTATATTTATATGACATTCCATCCAAAAACAGCAGATTACACTTTCTTCTCAAGTGCATGCGGAACACTCTCCAGGATAGATCACATCTTGGGTCACTAATCAAGCCTCAGCAAATTTAAGAAAATTTAAATCATGTGAAGCATCTTTTCTGACCACAATACTACGAGATTAGAAATGAATTACAGGGAAAAAAAAACGTAAAACACACAAACACATGGAGGCTAAACAATACGTTACTAAATAACCAAGAGATCACTGAAGAAATCAAAGAGGAAATCAAAACATACCTAGAGACAAACGACAATGAAAACACGATGATCCAAAACCTATGGGATGCATCAAAAGCAGTTCTAAGAGGGGAGTTTATAGCTATACAAGCCTACCTCAAGAAACAAGAAAAATCTCAAGTAAACAATCTAACGTTACACCTAAAGGAACTAGAGAAAGAAGAACAAACAAAACCCAAAGTTAGCAGAAGGAAAGAAATCATAAAGATCAGAGCAGAAATAAATGAAATAGAAACAAAGAAAACAATAGCAAATATCAATAAAACTAAATGCTGGTTCTTTGAGAAGATAAACAAAATTGATAAACCATTAGCCAGACTCATCAAGAAAAAGAGGGAGAGGACTCAAATCAATAAAATTAGAAATGAAAAAGGAGAAGTTACAACAGACACTGCAGAAATACAAAGCATCTTAAGAGACTACTACAAGCAACTCTGTGCCAATAAAATGGACAACCTGGAAGAAATGGACAAATTCTTAGAAAGGTATAAGCTTCCAAGACTGAACCAGAAAGAAACAGAAAATATGAACAGACCAATCACAAGTAATGAAATTGAAACTGCGATTAAAAATCTTGCAACAAACAAAAGTCCAGGACCAGATGGCTTCACAGGTGAATGCTATCAAACATTTAGAGAAGAGCTAACACCCATCCTTCTCAAACTCTTCCAAAAAATTGCAGAGGAAGGAACACTCCCAAACTATGAGGCCACCATCACGCTGATACCAAAACCAGACAAAGATACTACAAAAAAGAAAATTACAGACCAATGTCACTGATGAATATAGATGCAAAATTCTTCACCAGAATACTAGCAACAGAATGCAACAACACATTAAAAGGATCATACACCACAATCAAGTGGGATTTATCCCAGGGATGCAAGGATTCTTCAATATACGGAAATCAATCATTGTTATACACCATATTAACAAACTGAAGAAGAAAAACCATATGATCATCTCAATAGATGCAGAAAAAGCATCTGACAAAATTCAACACCCATTTATGATAAAAACTCTCCAGAAAGTGGGCATAGAGGGAACCTACCTCAACATAATAAAGGCCATATACGACAAACCCACAGCAAACATCATTCTCAATTGTGAAAAACTGAAATCATTTCCTCTAAGATCATGAATGAGACAAGGATGTCCACTCTCACCACTATTATTTAACATAGTTTTGGAAGTGCTAGCCATGGCAATAAGAGAAGAAAAAGAAATAAAAGGAATACAAATTGGAAAAGAAGAAGTAAAACTGGCACTGTTTGCAGATGATATGATACTATACATAGAGAATCCTAAAAATGCTACCAGAAAGCTACTAGAGCTAATCAATGAATTTGGTAAAGTTGCAGGATACAAAATTAATGCACAAAAATCTCTTGCATTCCTATACACTAATGATGAAAAATCTGAAAGAGAAATTATGGAAACACTCCCATTTACCATTGCAACAATAAGAATAAAATACCTAGGAATAAACCTACCTAAGGAGACAAAAGACCTGTATGCAGAAAACTATAAGACACTGATGAAAGAAATTAAAGATGACACCAACAGATGGAAAGATGTACCATGTTCTTGGATTGGAAGAATCAATATTGTGAAAATGACTATACTACCCAAAGCAATCTATAGATTCAATGAAATCCCTATCAAATTACCAATGGCATTTTTTATGGAAGTAGAACAAATCCTCTTAAAATTTGTATGGAGATACAAAAGACCCCGAATAGCAAATGCAGTCTTGAGGGAAAAAAACGGAGCTGGAGGAATCAGGCTCCCTGACTTCAGACTATACTACAAAGCTACATAATCAAGACAATATGGTACTGGCACAAAAACAGAAACATAGATCAATGGAACAAGATAGAAAGCCCAAAGGTTAATCCAGGCACCTATGGTCAACCAATCTATGACAAAGGAGGCAAAGATAAACAATGGAGAAAAGACAGTCTCTTCAGTAAGTGGTGCTGGGAAAACTGGACAGCTACATGTAAAAGAATGAATTTAGAACACTCCCTAACACCATCCACAAAAATAAACTCAAACTGGATTCGAGCCCTAAATGTAAGACCGGACACTGTAAAACTCTTAGAGGAAAACATAGGAAGATCACTCTGACATAAATCACAGCAAGATCTTTTTTGATTCACCTCCTAGAGTAATGGAAATAAAACCAAAAATAAACAAATGGAACCTAATGAAACTTCAAAGCTTTTGCACAGCAAAGAAACCATAAAGAAGGCGAAAAGACAACCCTCAGAATGGGAGAAACTATTTGCAAATGAATCATCAGACAAAGGGTTAATCTCCAAAATATATAAACAGCTCATGCAGCTCAATATTAAAAAAACAAGCAACCCAATCCAAAAATGGGCAGAAGACCTAAATAGACATTTCTCCAAAGAAGACATACAGTTGGCCAAGAAGCACATGAAAAGCTGCTCAACATCATTAATCATTAGAGAAATGCAAGTCAAAAGTACAATTAGGTATCACCTCACACCAGTCAGAATGGGCACCATCAGAAAATCTACAAATAACAAATGCTGGAGAGGGTGCAGAGAAAAGGGAACCCTCTTGCACTGTTGGTGGGAATGTAAATTGATACAGCCACTATGGAGAACAGTATGGAGGTTCCTTAAAAAACTAAAAATAGATTTGCCATATGATCCAGCAATTCCACTACTGGGAATATACCCAGAGAAAACCGTATTTCAAAAAGACACATGCATCCCAGTGTTCATTGCAGCACTGTTTACAATAGCCAGGCCATGGAAGCAACCTAAATGCCCATTGACAGACGAATGGATAAAGAAGATGTGGTACATATATACAATGTAATATTACTCAGCCATAAAAAGGAACGGAATTGGTTCATTTGTTGAGACGTGGACAGATCTAGAGACTGTCATACAGAGTGAAGTAAGTCTGAAAGAGAAAAACAAATATTGTATATTAACGCATGTATGTAGAACCTAGAAAAATGTTTCGGAATATACCAAATGGTTTGCAGGGCAGAAGTCGAGACACAGATGTAGACAACAGACATATGGACACCAAGCGGGGGAAATCGCCGTGGGGTGGGGATGGTGGTGTGCTGAATTGGGTGATTGGGATTGACATGTAAACACTGATGTGTATAAAATTGATGACTAATAAGAACCTGCACTATAAACAAACAAACAAAACAACTAATACTAAACTCTCATTGGGTTATTTGTATGAAAATATGTTAATATAAATGCTTCAGACATTACATGAATTTCTAAAAATTTTATATGTTCTGGTATAATGTTATAAGTCATAACTCTAGTTATTACTTTAAAATGTATATCTCAGAAATAACTAAATTTCCTTGTCAATCGCATTATTATGAACTTTCATCAAATCTTTAACTGTGGTTATTTTTAAGTGTTTTGTCTTTTACAGACAGCTCTGGGTGTACTCTGATGCTTTTGCAAATATGTTCCTATAAAAGGGTTTCATCTTCGAGGAATTCATGGAAAAGACTCTGACAAGTACAGGTTTCTGGTAACTGACTATACTGCTGAACTGAATGAATAAGCATTTTCTGAATTCTAATGGAAAACTGATGAACTCATAAAAGTGCTAACAGAAGATCAAGATGAAAAAAAATTAATTACATGGGACTGAGTGAACTGATGAGGATGATTATAATTTTTGTGACTTTCTGTTTGAATAAAAAGAAAAAAACCCACAAGGACTCAGAGGTAAAAAATGTACAAATCAATTTTCACTGCAAAGTGAAGGAGCTGTTACAGTGGAGGACTGCTGGACTGAATGTCAATATTATGACATAGTGTGAGTGTGTTTCGTGTTTGGTAATTGCAGTCATTTTTGCTTTCGTTGTTCTCATCCATTTACAATGCTTGGTGTCAGTCTATTTATCTCTTGTAAAAATAAAATACAGTGTGTGTGTGTGAAAAAAGAAAGAATTTAGCCATTAAATAAATTAGTCATACATCACACCTTATGGTAAAACTACATCCCTGGAACTCGAAAAAGAGAGAAAAGGAAAAAATTCCTCTGAATTGCCAATCAGAAGTCATTAAAAATATTCCATAAAGCCCAAAAATGTTGTTCATTAACCATGGGCTTCAATTCTGCTCTGACCCTAATCCTCCAGATTCTGTGATGTGAAAGGTCACGGTGGCTAGAAGGAAAAAAAAGAGGAGATAAGAGAGAGGCTGTTTAAGGAAATTAACTGCTGCTCACAGCTCAACAGCAACAGCAAAGTAAGAAACCTGTAAAAAGCTAAAACAAGAGCTCAAAAAGCATAACATTTTGGACCAGTTGATACAGGGACAAAGACACATATTTTAATAAGACTTGAAATAAGACTTGATGGTTTTGTGTGTGATGAGTCACAGGGCTAACCTGGAAACATTCTATACAGACTGATTTTGAAAGCAGTGAATTGATAATGTATTTTGAATTATTTTCATTTTAAATGACTTATGCTGAAAAATGGTGACATGGAGTTAAAAGTAAACTTCCAAGTTTAACCGGTTATGTAGTGTACAAAATAATTTATCCTCCACACATTAAAAAAAAAAGTTTTATAGTGACTCCACCTGGGTTTTTTGAATATGTGAGAAGGGATTTCTCTACCTCATGCAAATTCTTACAATTTATTTGTCTTTCTCTACCCAAAACTCTCAACAAACCTGGAGAGAGGTAAGAAGTAAAGATGTCGCTGTGAGTAGCCTGATGGCATTTGATGTCTTGGGCTTACAATGCCTGTACCAGGTGTAGAATATAAACAAATGATGCACTAAGACTTGTGGGCTATGGGGCATAATGCAGGGCCTGAAACCCCAGCAATGAGAGGTCACAGGTGCCTCACTCTCTGTCTAGCACTTTACAAAGACAACTGTAGCCCTTACATGTACCTGGCTGCACTAGTACACAGAGGATACATTCTGATCATTCATGATGGATTAGTCTGCGGCTGTGATAAAAGGGCTATAAGGACAGGAGAGAGAAAAGCTATGAAGAACATACCATATATCCTTGAATACAGTAGTGGAAGGTCTAGTGGGCCCACATTGCTAACCAGGTCTTGTGGGCCCACATTGCTACCAGCTAGGTAGTTACTGAAGGAAAAGTCAGTAAAAAAAGAGGGAAAGTTCCATTAGCTGAGAATGAATTTTAAAAACCCTGAAGTGGCTTTACCTAACGAGAAACCTCCTCAAATTCACCTTCTGATTACTCTTTTTACAAATTTTTTCCAGGTTCAATGTCGTTCTTAATGAATGTTTGCTTTTTTCTTTTCCTTAACCTGTACTTACTTAAGGAATGGTGTCAAGAGTGATTAAAAAAAATTTTTTTTGTACTTATACCAATGGATGTAGACTTAAGAATACATTCTTTCCTGAATGGACGTTTACACTTAGAACACAGATTCAACAATTTCAAGGAAAACCAGACCAAGCTTTAGAGCTATCCCCCTAGCCACCCTTAGACCTTACAGTTACTATTTCATTATATCGTGACATTAGTGTCTTTTTTTTCTCCCCAGCCCTAAAATATAGGTGACACAGTCTTCTCAACTGTGAATAATTCAGAGTGAAGGAATGAATGAGGATTGATTAAGGGTAAAGAAAATGAGAGTAAATAAGTTCTCAGGCAAAACTGTAAGTACAAGGTTCTCTTCCTGCCTATCTGCATTATCTTACTGATACGAACGGTGTCCCTTGCTCTTCTCCTCCATGTTTTCCAGCATCCCCCCCCAGCCCCATCTTTGTATTTCCTTTGCTTTAGGATAACTGTGTAAGTGGTTTTCACCCAGGAGATATATCCCTTCCAACAGACCTGTTTTCTCCACACTCCACACTTAGGAAACATGTATTAATGATATTCATGAGTCTGGGTTCTTCAACCCATTCCCTTCTTGTCCCACCAGCCATCAGTAAAGCTCTGTGGGCTAAAATACACTTTAAAAAATATCTTGGTATAGTTAATATCTGTAGGATATAGAGTGATGCCTTCTTCTCTCCTGGTATGAGTCATTTCTGCCTTCTCTCTCCCTCTTTGTTTTCCTTGATTGGTTTTACCAGGAATTGATCAGTATTATTAGTCTTTTCAAAGAATCAATTTGTGTGCTTTGTTGATTCTAGTTGGTTATTTGTTTTTTTAAAAAAAATTTTATTGGAGTCTAGTTGATTTACCATGTTGTGTTAGTTTCTGCTGTGCAGCAAAGTGAATCAGTTGTGCATATACATATATCCACTCTTTTTAAAATTATTTTCCCATATAGGTCATTACAGAGTATTGTATTTTATTAATTTATATGTATTTTTCCTTTCATTCAATTTCACATTTTCTATTTCTTTTTTTAAATTGAGATATAATTGATACAACATTTCATTAGTTTCAGATGTATGATCGTTTGATATTTGTTTATATTGCAAAATGATCACCACAATAAGTTCAGTTAACATCTGTCACCATACATAATTATAAAAAGATATTGTGTGTGTGATGAGAACTTTCAAGATCCACTCCCCTGGCTAGTTTCAAATATGTAATAGAGCATTATTAACTATAGTCACCACACTGTGCACAACATCCTCATGATTTATTCATTTTGTAGCTGGACACTTGTTCCCTTTGATGCCCTTCACCCATTTTACCCCAACCCTGTCTCAGGCAACACCAATCTGTTTTCTATATCCATGAACTCAGACTTGTTTTTTTTTGTTGTTTTTTTTAGATTCCGCATATAAGTGAGACAATACAATGTCTTTTTCTTATTTCACTTAGCATAATGCCCTCAAGGTCAATTCACATTGTCACAAATGGCAAGATTTCATTCTTTTTAATGGCAAATAGTCCATTTTATATATACTACATCTTCTTTGTCCATTCACCCATCAATGGACATTTAGTTTGATTCCATGTCTTGGCCATTATAAATAAGGCTACATTGAACATAAGAGTGCATATATCTTTCTGAGTTCCTGTTTTAGTTTTCTTTGGATAAATACCCAGAAGTAGAATTGCTGGATCACATGGTAGTTCTATTTTTAATTTTTTTAAGGAGCTTCCACAACATTTTCCATAGTATCTACAACTAAATTGCTGTCCCACCAATGGCTCCCTTTTCTCCACCTTCTCACCAACACTGTTATTTCTTGTCTTTTTGATAGTAGTCATTCCAACAGGGATGAGAGGATATCTTATTGTGGTTTTGATGTGCATTTTGCTGATGATTAGTGATGTTGAGCAACCTTTCATGTACCTATTGGCCAACTGTATGTCTTATTTGGAAAAAATGTCTCTTCAGATCCTTTGTCAATTTTTAAAACCATATTGTTAGTTTCTTTACTATTAAGTTATATGTGTTCTTTATACACTTTGAATATTAACCCATTACCAGAGATATGATTTACAAATATTTTCTCCCACTTAATAGGCTGTCTTTCCATTTTGTTTATGGTTTCCTTGGCTCCACATAATTTTTCTTTTTAGTCTGATGCAGTCCCATTTGTTTATTTTTGCTTTTGTTGCCTTTGCTTTTGGTGTCAAATCCAAAAAGTCATTGCCAAGACTGATGTCAAGGAGCTTACCACCTATGTTTTCTTCTATGATTTTTATGGTTTCATGTCTTACATTCAAGTCTTTAATATATATTTTTAAACACCTTTATTGGAGTATAATTGCTTTACAATGGTGTATTAGTTTCTGCTGTATAACAAAGTGAATCAGATGTACATAAACATATATTTCCATATCTCCTCCCTCTTGCCTCTCCCTCCCACCTTCTCTATCCCACCCCTTTAGGTGGGCACAAAGCACCGAGCTGATCTCCCTGTGCTATGTGGCTGCTTCCCACTAGCTATCTATTTTAAATTTGGTAGTGTATATATGTCTATGCCACTCTCTCACTTCGTCCCAGCTTACCCTTCCCCTTCCCCATGTCCTCAAGTCCATTCTCTACGACTGCATATTTATTCCTGTCCTGCCCCTAGGTTCTTCAGAACCATTTTTTCTTTTAGATTCTACATATACGTGTTAGCATACAGTATTTGTTTTTCTCTTTCTGACTTACTTCACTCTGTATGACAGTCTCCAGGTCCATCCACCTCACTACAAATAGCTCAATTTCATTTCTTTTTATGGCTGAGTAATATTCCATTGTATATATGTGTCACATCTTCTTTATCCATTCATCTGTTGATGGACAGTTAGGTTGCTTCCATGTCCTGGCTACTGTAAATAAAGCTGCAATGAACACTGTGGTGCATGACTCTTTTTGAATAAAGGTTTTCTCAGGGTATATGCCCAGTAGTGGGATTGCTGGGTCATATGGTAGTTCTATTTTTAGTTTTTTAAGGAACCTCCATACTGTTCTCCATAGTGGCTGTATCAATTTACATTCCCACCAACAGTGCAAGAGGGTTCCCTTTTCTCCACACCCTCTCCAGCATCCATTTTGAATTAAATTTTGTGTCTGGTATAAGACAGTGGTTCAGTTTCATTCTTTTGCACGTGGAAATCCTGTTTTCCCAACACTATTGCAGAGACTATCCTTTCCCCATTGTATATTCTTGGCTCCTTTTTTTTTTTTTTCATGGATTAATTGTCCATATATGTGTGGGTTTACTCCTAGGAACTCTATTCTGTTCCATTGATCTATGTGTTTGTTTTTATGCCAACACAATACTGTTTTGATTACTATAATTTTTTAATATAATTTGAAATCAGGGAGTGTGATATTTCCAGCTTAGTTCTCCTTTCTCAAGGTTGTTTAGTTTATTTGGGGTCTTTTGTAATTCCATACAAATTTTAGGATTGTTTTTTCTATTTCTGTGAAAAGTGCCATTGGGAATTTGATAGAGATTTCACTTAATCTGTAGATTGATTTGGGTGGTATGGACATTTCAAAACTATTAATTTTTCCAATCCACGAGCATGAAATATCTTTTCATTTATTTGTGTCTTCTTCAGTTTCCTTCATTAATGTCTTATAGTTTTCAGTGTACAGATACTGGGTTGGCCAAAAAGTTCGTTCGGGGTTTTCCATAACATCTTATGGAAAAACCGAAGTGAACTTTTTGGCCAACCCAATATTTTACTGCCCTGGTTAGATTTACTCCTAGGATCTTTACTTTTTTTTGATGCCATCGTAAATGGGATTGTTTTCTTAATTTCTCTTTCTGATAGTTCATTATTAGTGTCTAGAAGTGCAACAGATTTTTGTATAATGATTTTGTACCATGCAACTTTACTGAATTTATTAGTCTAATTTTTTTTTTGGCATCTTTAGTGTTTTCTATATATAGTATCATGCCATCTGAAAATAGTGGCAGTTTTACATTTTCCTTTCCAATTTGAATACCTTTTATTTCTTTTCCCTACCTAATTGCTCTGGCTAATACTTCCAAAACTACACTGAATAAGCATTGTGAGAGTGGCCATCCTTGTCTTGTTCCTGATCTTTACCATTGAGTGTGATGTTACCTTTGAGCTTGTCATATATGGCCTTTATTATTTTGGAGTATGTTTCTTCTATGTCCACTGTGTTAAGAATTTTTATTATAATGGATGTTGAATTTTGTCAAATGCTCTTTCTGCATCTACTGAAATGATTTTATAATTTTTAATCCTTTATTTTGTTAATGTTGTACATCACATTGATTGATTTGTATATATTGAACTATCCTTTCATCCCTGGAATAAATGCCAATTGATCATGGTGTATGATCTTTTGAATGTATTGTTGAATTTGGTTTATTAATATTTGTTCATCAGGGATTTTTTTTTTTTTTCTTGTGGTGTCCTAGGCTGGTTTTGGTCTTATAGTAATGTTGGCCTCATAAAATGAGCTTGGAACCATTTCTTCCTCTTCTATTTTTTTTGTACGAGTTTGAGAAGGATTGATATTTACTTCTTCTTTGAATGTTTGGTATAATTTACCAGTGAAACTGTCTGGTCCTGCACTTTCCTTTGTTGGGAGGTTTTTTTTTTTTTTTTTTTTTTTGCAGTACGTGGGCCTCTCACTGTTGTGGCCTCTCCCGTTGAGGAGCACAGGTTCTGGACACACAGGCTCAGCAGCCATGGCACATGGGCCCAGCTGCTCCATGGCATGTGGGATCTTCCCGGACTGGGCATGAACCCGTGTCTCCTGCATCAGCAGGCGGACTCTCAACCACTGTGCCACCAGGGAAGACCCTGTTGGGTGGATTTTGATTACTGATTAAATCCCCTTACTAGCAATTGGTCTGATCAGATTTTCTATTTCTTCATGATTTAGTCTTGGTAGGTTTATGTTTCTGGGAATTTATCCACTTCTTCTAGGTTGTCCAATTTGTTGACATATAATTGTTAATAGTAGTCTCATATGATCCTTTGCATTTCTGTGATGTCAGTTATAAACTTTCTCTTTCATTTCTGACTTTATTTATTTGTGCCCTTGCTCTTTTTTCTTGCTGAGTGTAGCTAAATGTTTGTCAATTTTGTTTTTCTTTTCAAAGAACCAGCTCTTAGTTTCACTGATCTTTTCAATTATCTTTTTATTCTTTAATTTATTTATTTTTATTCTGATCTTTTTTATTCCTTCCTTCTACTAACTCTGGGCTTCATTTGTCCTTCTTCTAGTTCCTTGAGATGTAAAGTTAGGTTGTTTAAAATGAGATTTTTCTATTTCTTTTATCAATGTATGCATTTATCACTATAAATTTCTCTCTTAGAACTGCTTTTGCTACATCCCATAGGTTTTGGAATGTGGTATTTCCATCTTCATTTGTCTGAAGGTAGTTTTTTATTTCTCTTTTGATTTATTCTTTGTCCCATTTGTTGTTCAGTAGCATACTGTTTAATATCCACATATTTGTAAATTTTCCAGTTTCCTTATTGCAATTTTTCTAGTTGCATACTATTGTGGTAGGAGAAGAAACCATTGTGGTCGTGATATGATTTCAATCTTCTTAAATTTATTAAGACTTGTTTTGTGGCCTAACATATGATCTGTCCTGGAGAATGTTCCATTTACACTTGAGAAGAATGTGTATTCTGTTGCTTTTGGATGAAATGCTCTGTATGTATCTGTTAAGTCCACCTGTCCTAATGTGTTGTTTAAACCCAATGTTTCTTTATTGATTTTCTGTCTTGAAGATTTATCTATTGATGTAATTTGGCTATTAAAGTCCTCTAATAGTGCTTCCCTGGTGGCACAATGGTTGAGAGTCCGCCTGCCGATGCAGGGGACGTGGGTTCGTGCCCCAGTCCGGGAAGATCCCGCATGCTGTGGAGCGGCTGGGACTGTGAGCCATGGCTGCTAAGCCTGCACGTCCGGAGCCTGTGCTCCACAGCAGGAGAGGCCACAGGAGTAAGACGCCCGCGTACCGCAAAAAAAAAAAAAAAAAGTCCTCTAATATTATTGCATTGTTGTCTATTTCTCTCTTTAGGTCTGTTAATATTTACTTTAAATCTTTAGGTGATCATATATTGGTTACATAAATATTTATAAATGTTATATTTTCTTTTTGGACATAATGATATACTTTTGTAAACATATAAATAAATATATAAAATATACTTTTATTATGTTAAATTTCTGAAATTTAGGAGTTATCTACTATAACACTACCATCACCTTAAGTGACAGAGATTTGCCCTCAGATTCTAACTCTGATTGTGTTGTATATTGTTTGATACTCTAATAAGTTGACTTAAAGCCTCAGAGTTCATTTGAGAAGAATTGTAAGGAGAGCGTGGGAATCCAAGCAGGAGTTCATCTCAACTTTCTAGAATTATAACTAGTTCCACAGTTACTTTAGGCTCAATATGTGTGTTTTTCAATTTCATTTTTGGCCTTCATCAAGATGCAATAGGCATTTCATGTAATTGAATCTCTATCTTCTCCTATCCTGTTGCATTTGAGGAATAGAAGGGGATCTGAAGGAGAGATTTGGAAGTAGGAAGCTGGGATTCATAAATTTACCTCTAAAAAGAGATTTATTGTTGCCAAATGATACAGAGACATACAGTTTCCATTTCATAAGAGTATATCTGTGTCAAAGAAATATATTTCCATTTCTGGATGCACCTAAAGTAAATTGTGTGACTGTAATATGGTACAGTTTCTGAAGATACAATCCTTTTTAATATTTCTAAAGCATTCCTATTTTCGTAAAGTTCTCCCAGGAATAAATCAAAATGTTAAGTTTTATGATTTCATTCTCATTATGATTCATTTATGCAGGTAATTCTCCTTAATGAGATGATATCCATTGGACAGGCCACATTCGTTAGAGAAGCATCAGTGCTTGACATCTCTGCATCTCCTGAAAGTACCAAGGTCAGCGCTCTGTACAGGGACAGGGAGAACCTTCCTGTTTAGGTACAGGTGTGGGGTTGAGCCAGCCTGGGGATGTCAGCTAAGTGTAGGCTCCCGGCAGCTCTAGAACTTGATGGTGGGCCAGGGTATACTGCCTTCTGTGCACTGCACACTTGCCTCAGAGGGTCAGGGACTGAAAGCCAATCAGAGAAGGCCCAAGGGTTGTGGTAGAAGAAATAAACAGACAACAATCAGTTCATTTAGATGGAATTCAAAGTTAATATTAAATGGCTAACTCTCATGCCCCACCAAGACAGGTTTACTTCTGTGTTGGTCACATTCCAGCTTCTGGAATAGGGATGCTGGACCTGCCCTTAAGTGTGATGCCCCACATTGGCCTAAATCTCAGAGAAGATTGGAAGACAATATTTTGAAAATATCCAGCTATTCTGGGTCCTTCAGTTAAATGTCTGTGTGCCCCCCTATCTGTAAAAATGACAAGTCTATCTTCCGGTTACTTAAGCTGAAAACCTTGGGAGTCATTCTTTACACCATTATTCTTGGACGCTGTTTCTAATCCTGTCTACACTGCCTTCCAAATATATCCAGAACTGACCTCTTCTCATCATCTCCACAGCAACCACTCTGGTCTAAGTCATCAGCATGCCTTCCTGTATTATTGCAATAGCCTTCTAGGGATTGCCGGTGTCTCTGCTTTAGGTCTGCTTTCCCACAGTCTATTATTAACAAAACTGAAATCTATTAAATTTAAGAAAATACCCCTCCTTTGATCAATCCCCTTCATTGGTTTCTAACTCATTCAGGGTAAAAACAAATTCCTCACAATGGCCTCTAGGGCCCTAGCCTAGGGGGATTCCCTAATCTTGGGGTCACTCCTGCTGCTGCTCTCCTTCTTCATCATTCCACTCACCTCTTGCTGTTCCCAGCACTCTCCAGGCTCACTCCCAACTTGGGGTCCTGGCCTGGCTACTCTCTGTGACCAAACTGGTCTTCCTCCAGTCAGCCACACACCCTCTTCCATCAGAATATGAACTCTCTACCTGCACTCTCTGCTTTATTTTTCCCTTAGGACTTACCAATATTTTACATACTACATTTTTAACTTTTTCATATTCATCTCTTTGTAGGCATGTAAGGATGTAGAATTTTGTCTGCTTCACTGCTATATCCCAATGCCTAGAATAGTGCCTGGTGCACAGTAGGTGATGAGTAAGCATATATTCAGTGGACACGTTTTACCCACAAAAGGATTGCTATTGCTGCTATATGTGGTCAATGTCATAGTAGCAATTTCAGAGTAGGTATTTATATTTTACACGAATATTTGTATATTGCCTTAAAATATTTATATTTTACATAAACAAATATTTGTATACTTCTCTTAGGTTCAATTCTGTGATGGTTTTGTTTTACAGTAAAGTGAGGAGAGGGAAGAGGAGTGAAACTGTTATCTCTCAGTTTCCTGTGAAAATTGACATATTTTTGTACAGTCAGCTCAAACTAGTCTTCTGGAAAATTTTATGAAGTTTGAACTATTAGGTGTGGTACATGTGGGCGGTTTATCTTTTCAATCATTGTTTGCTGGTTGTTGTTGTGGTAGTGGTTTTGATTTGTTTTGAGTCTAGTCAGTCAGTGGATAATATTCACCATCCATCCACTATGTACCAGGCACTCTGTGGGACCCACGCAGAGAGAAGACATGGGAGATGCCAGGTCGATGAACATTCTAAAAGGGTAAATTGCTGCCATGCTTCACACACAAAGGCTGTGCTGTCTATGATCAATAAAATTCTGACTAGGGAAGAAGTTTTGGCAGCAAGTCTTCCTGGGAAGGAGGAGGTAGACATGGAGCAAATGATTCCTTTTCCTAATAGAATTATCTACAAGCAAACCAATCTGTGACAGGTTGGTTGTGAGGTAGAGGATAGGTGTATGATTGAATTCTGTTCTCCTAGCAGCATCGTCATTAAATTGTCAGATTATTAAAGCAGTGCTTCTTCCTGGAGGCCTCTCCTTTAAATGTATATACTGTTAATACATCAGTGTGAATTAATTATCAGTCCCTTTGAAATACTTTGAGTCCAATAAAACTGAAAGGGAAGACAAGTGATGAGAGAGACAGAAAAGACAGAGAGAGAAGAGCAAGACTAAGAGCCAATGGGTAGATGTTTCCCAAACCCACAAGAGCAAAGCGGAAGAGACCGTCCCACCTTGAAACTGCAGGAAGGAAAGAACTTGGGCCAAAAAAAGGCTGCTTTATCCAAGAGTAGTGGCCCAGGAAATTTTCACCACTACCTTTGAAATGTAATTTTTCAAAGTAGAATGCTTCACCCCTCCACTGTCACAGGCACTGACTTATGAGTGTTCTTAGGAGTCAATCTACTCCTGTTTGTATGAGATGGAAAATGTCAGTTGTGAGACAGGAATGAAAATCAAACTAACTTAACTAACTGGTCCTGTGTGGAAACCCAGGTTGACAACAGAGTTCCCACCCTGATTCCTTCTCCAGGGGAAGCACACACAGGGCTCCTGCTCACAGTGGCATCAGAGGTTGCTGTCAGCCTACTGTGTTTATGTCATACCAACACTGAGCAAGATGCAGGTGATATTCCAAAAATGCCCTCAGCACATGGTCATGTTCTGCTCAGCCACCGAGATAAGTGAAAGGAAAATGCAATGGTGTTGGTGTTCTATGAATACAAGAAGTATAGGTCTTCATCTCAAGTTCACCATTTCTAGACAGCCTGAAAGGGAAATAGTTGAGAAGTTGTTTTAGTATGTTTAATCCCGTGAATATTCACCTGAAAAATAAAGAAGTATTCCTATTATGTTGCTCTCCAAAAATATATGGATCACTTTTGATTTTTTGAGATAGAAATTAAACACTTCACCTACTAAAATAAAAATAGAACTTTAAACTAAAAAAATTTTTAAAAATAGTTTTTAACGTGTAATACCTGAGGACTTCTGGGTGCTTTTTACTAAAATGTATGATTTGTTGCCTCTCTCTTAGGCCTCCAAGAATGTGCTAACATACTCCCTAATACCTCATTTTTGCTTCTTTTTCATAAGAGCAAAAAACAATCTTTCCTTGTTATAAGTTATTATTTTTTTCCCAGAAAATAATGCTGTTACAGTATTGTTCAAAAACCTTTTGGTTACTGTGGTAGAAATATACAGATTTCTGTTACAAATGAAAGTGAATGGAAATATTAAATATTACAAACAAAAACTATACTCAAGTCTAAATATTTTCTGCCCCCAACCCTTATTCAGTGGTTCCCAGACAGATTTCCAGTTCTACCAACATCCCTTGACCATAAACCTCTAAAGGAATCCAGTAGACCCCACGCAATTACAGCTCACACACTCTTCTGTGAGGATTATTTCCACTGTAGTGTTTTGGATCATCTGCTTCTTCCCCAGAAGGAAAGTGTCACTGTCATTAGTACTGGTTTCTCTCTCTGCAAATGGCAGCCACTAATACTAATTATGGTTGACAGATGCCTTTTTGTAATTCAGATCTGCCTCTCTCTGGGTTCCCTGTTCTGAGACCTCCATCATCTTCATGCTTCAGCACATCCTGCCTTGCATAGTATTTTACCTTTCATAGAAAGAAGTGCTTCTTCAACACAGCTTTATTTGCCTGGATTATCTACCCGGATTCTCTTTAAGATGCTTTTAACTCTAGCAATTTTCTAGTATTAAAACACACCAAGTTTCATCCTCTTGATCTAAAACAAATAGACTGCCGGGTATTTCTCAAGCAAAATGTTTTTTTTGGGGATCTGCAGAGAACTGCAATTCAGGGTCTGCAACAATGGCGATCCATGTGCAAATCCCTGCACAGCAAGGGAAGGAGAACACTTTTATAGAGGGGAAAAGGAAGCTGGGAGGGCTGCAGTAACAAAGAGTCCACGGCTTTTCATTGGCTAAGTCCTTGCCAGGAAAAAGAGGAATCTTTCTTCCTGTTGGGATCTACTATAGTAGCTTGAGAGCTCCCCCTTCTTGTCTCCTGAATGTATTTAATTGATGTTGCTGTTTATTAATTTTTTACAGTCCATAGAAATGAAGATCCAAAGGACTTGGTCTGCCCCAGAAGAGAGCAGCCTAGGGCAGCACAAAGAGATGGGAAATCTCAGTGTTCTGGGGTGCAGGTCAGACTTAGGTAGTTCCAAATTAGTAATTATTTGTGGACAGAATAAAGAAGGATATTCAACCCCCAAAGTGGCAGGCTTCCCTAGTCACCCTAGAAGCTGACTACCATATACAAGTGGATCTGCCTCCAGCATAATGTCCACCTGGCACCAAGAGAAGCCGTCATACAAGATGTAGAGGAACACCTAGAAGGACAGAGAGCTGAGGGTTACTGAGCTTAGAGAACAGAATTTATGGCTATTCTGAACCTGCTTACTAAAAATAAGCATTCATACTGTACCTGTTTCTACATGTAGCACAACTTAGTCTGTAACCAGCTTTCACACCCAACATCAAGGTTGTGGGGAAAGAGACTTACAGACGTTGCCAATTTCTAACTATGGGTGCATAGAGTCATGCACGATTTATCTTCCCAGGTCAGCTTACAAGAGGCAGAGAGGACAGATAGCACCGCCAACAATGTTTTGTTTAGAGCTACCCCTACTCCTACATTACACCTCCTGGGACTGAATCAGACTCTTCTCCTTTGGAAGGAAGACAAACCATGTTATTTAAAGTGTTACCTGACCAGGAACCCACACAATAATAAGTTTTACTATTAATTAATGTTAACTGTTTCATGGTATGACAAATTTGTATGTTGTGCCAAACTTCTACCTAAGTCAAAGCCCGTTATTTTACTTCTCTTGTCCCACTATATCATACCATGGAGCGTAATCAAAGAAAAAGTCACCTTTATTTCTGTTTCTATTTTTAATAAGTCAATCTATTTTAACCAATCAATTATTATGTCACCTGACATTATTGGGCGCAACATGGTTAAACAGCCATTCCTGGGAGATTGAGATGAAGCCCAAGAAGGAAGCTGGCTTCTGGGATTTGTCATAAATAGGAAGCTCTTTTCAGTCTGGACTTCACGAGGGAGAGATTCTTCCCTAAATGCTGGCCTCAGACAGCTCTAACCTGAGCTGAATTCAGTGGATAGAATTCAGACACTACCACCCTCAGCTGGCCAGACAAGGACATGTGTAATGCTGGGTTTTCATCCACTTTAATCATGTTCAACCCCGGTTATCCTAGCTCTCACCAGCCATTTTACACAGTGGGTTTTTGTCTTCTTCTCCCATCTGTTAAGTCAAAGCTTCCAGCCTCTTCCACTACTTTAGTCACAGTATTTAAAGACAATTGACAAAGGGCTAAAGAATGAATATCATTCTACTAGATGGCACCAACATTTTACCTGCACCATGGTCTCTCTGGCCCTTCAGGCAGGGATTCAGAGTGTATCTGAGTTCTAGAACCTTCTCAGCATCAGGGCTGTATCATGGACTACGACAAAGAGAGAGATAAAAATGTCTCTCTCCCTTTTGTGTAAGAGTCTGTTGTGTTCTCCAAAAGATGCATTCCTTTTATATCAATAATTTATGGAGGGGTTTCCCTGGTGGCGCAGTGGTTGAGAGTCCGCCTGCTGATGCAGGGGACACGGGTTCGTGCCCCGGTCTGGGAAGATCCCGCGTGCCGCGGAGCGGCTGGGCCCGTGAGCCATGGCCGCTGAGCCTGCGTGTCCGGAGCCTGTGCTCTGCGGCGGGAGAGGCCGCAACAGTGAGAGGCCCGCAAACCGCAAAAAAAAAAAAATAAAAATAATAATAATAATTTATGGAGATTCTGGGCAACGGCCCTTCAGGTTTTTCTTACATTACTATGTGAAGCACATCTGTAAGTCAAATCCAAACACTACTCTCCAGAGGAAAAGAATTTCCCAGAGCTGTATTCCAACTGGGGGAAGGACATTTGTTCCCTTCCAACTGCCTGCAGTCTTCTTGCCTTTCCTAAAGGGTGGGAAAAAATAGTCAACTAGGATCAGGGCTTCAAGAAAATAGATGGGGGGGAACATGGCAGTCAGGGAAGGGAGTAGAAGGAAGGGGAGGAAAAAGCTAAGCTGATAGAGAAACACTTGTGAAGGTCACAGCCTGAGACAGAGCTCACTACAAGTGACATTTTATCACACAGTTATAGAGCACTCCTCCACCCCACACCCTATCACCACACCAACAGGGCACAAGAATCATAATATTTATAGAATATTCCATCTAGCAGCAGCATAAAACACATTCATTCATGCTCACATGGAATATTCAACAAGATAGACCACATTCTGGACCACACAACATACAAAATTAAAAGAAAAGACAGCATACACACATAGTATGTCCTAGACCACAATAGAATTAAACAAACAAAAAGTCAATAACAAAAAGCTAGCTGGATAATCCCTCAAATATTTGGAAATGAAACAGCACATTTCAAAGTAACCCAAATCAAAGGAGAAGTTGCAAGAGAAATTTTTAAATATTTTGAATTGAATGAAAAGGAAAATATAACAGTGCAATTTGTGGGGTACAGTGGAAGCAGTACATAAGGGGAAATCTATAGCATTACTTGTATATACTACAAAAGAAGAAAGATCTAAAATAAATAACCTAAGCTTTCCTTTCAGGAAACCAGAGATAAAAGGGCAATTTAAGGCCAAAAGAAGCAAAAATGAAATAATTTAAAATAGAGCAGAAATCCATGGGATTGAAAACAGGAAAACAATGAAGAACATCAAAGAAATCAAAAAGTTGTTTTTTGAAATTTCAATTAAATTAATAAACCTCTAGCCAGTCAAATGGTAAAATAAAGAAAGACACAAATGACCAATTCCAGAAATGAAAGAGATCATTAATACTGATCCCATGGATTAAAAGAATAATAAAAGAATACTATGATCAACTTGGCCAACAAATTTGATATTTTAGATGAAATGAACCAATTTCATGAAAGGCATGAACTACCAAAATGCAAACAAGAATAGATAACTTGGATAACCTACATCTATTAAAGAAATTGAATCAATAATTAATAACTTTCCAAAAAGAAAACACCAGGCTCAGATGACCTAACTGGTGGACTTTACCAAACATTTAAGAAAGAAATAATGCAAAATTTCCACAATTTCTTACAGATTACACTAATATCCAAACCAGATAAAGATATTACAGAGAGAAAGCTAGAATCCAATGTCTTTCATTAACATAGATACAAAAATCCTCAACACAATGTTAGCAAATTGAAGACAATAATTTTAAATTATACAGTATGACCAAGTGGGATTTATTCCAACTATGAAAGACTGGCTCAACATTCAAAAATCAGACAAACTGTTTCTAAAGTTTATATGAAGAAAACAAAAGACCTGGAAGACCTGGAATAGCCAACAGAATACTGAAAACCAGTAAAGTTGGTGGACCCAAAATATCTGATTTCAAGCTTTACTAAAAGGTACAGTAATCAAGTTATTGTGGTCATTGGTTGAGGAATAGACAAACAGATCAATGGAAAAAAATAGTGAGTCCAGACAAATATAGTCAACTGGTCTTTGACAAAGGTGCAAAGACCAATTCATGGAGAAAGAATAGTCTTTTTAACGAATAGTGTTGGAACAACTGTATGCCCATATTGAAACAAAAAAAACCAAAACAAACAAAAGCTACATGGAGACCTTACATTTTCCACAAAAATTAGTCCAAAATGGAACATATATCTAAATGTAAAACATCAACTATAAAATTTCTAGAAGAAAACGTAAGAGAAAATCTGCGTGTCCCTGGGTTTGGTGATAAGGTTTTGGGAAAGGGTGCTGACTTAAGAAACTTTTCAAATAAGTGGAGTCTGCAATATTAAAGGCAAAGGGATTATACAGAAGCACCATACTCTAGGTGAAACGTCTTTTCTCTCCCAAGGGTATGGGTTAACACTTCTGAAGCCACTGTATGCATAAAGCTGAAATTAAACAATTAAGTAACTAGACGATATATAGTGAGAGCCAGGAGTTTCACGGCTAGGAGTGAGAGGTTACAGATAAGAAAAGAGAGAAGGTAGAATAATCCATAAGGTAAGGACTAGTGGAGACATCAGTATGAACACATGTTTAGCTTTTTACTGATGTGTGTATATAGACCAGTTAGTACACACACATATGTTTCTGTGCTCTGTCTACTGAGAGGACATAAAACAATAATATGCCAGCAGCCATGAGCACACCCAAGTCTTTGTTTTGAACACCATTCTCCAGTAAAAGGAAGCAGAGGTCCTTGGAGAAATGGATGATTCCAGAACTGGGGCAGGAAATATACAAAATGAGGCTGGAGCTTCAAGATTGTAGGGCCAGAAAGTATAAACGTGGTCAAATATATATAAATAAACCCTCACCCACAATGATGAAGGTATGTCAAAGGAATACAGGAGCCAACTGAAAGAACTCCTCATGGCCAAAGCTGGAAAAATTTGAGCAAAAATAAATAAGTAAATAAATTAGTACTTGATTTTAACTCTAAAAATAAGATGTTGCATCATGAATTATTTTGCCTTGGACGGGAATGTTCAAGGACATCCTGCAGTGATGTATTCTCCACACAACCCTGATGAGAATTAATTCAGAAGTGATTTGAATGAAGCTATATGGGGCCTGCTAATGAGCTTTGTTGATGGCGGGAAGCAGAAAGGAATTAAGGATATCTTGAACAGTATAATACCAATGCAAACAAGATTTTCCCTCTATGGCGGTATGTTGGGTCCCCACTGAACTTCCAGTTCATTTACTCAGAAAGCATTAGAGAAACACCTACTATGCCTCAGGCACTGGAAACAGAAGTAAACAGGGCCACTGGGGGTATTTGCTTTCCAAAATACTACATTCAGTGGGTAACAAGACAGTGAGAGACTTTGGAGCAGGGGACTCTGACTACAGTGGTCAGCAAAGGCCTCTCTGTGCAGATGCTCTATAAATAACACCTTGATATGAGGTCAGATAGAGATAATCTGGAATAAGCATGGTTTAGGCAGGTGGAACAGTAAATGTGATTGACGAACAGACAGAAAAGTAGTATGACTGGAGCAGAATGAGAAAGGGCTAATGGAATAAATTGAGGACTGAATTGCTAAGATTGGCCAGAGGTGACAGATTATGTAGATCCTTGTAGGCTGTGTAAGGAACTGGATTTTATTTTAACTGGAATCAGGAGTCTTTAGTAGATTTAGGAAGGGGTAGGTGGGCTCTGACTTTTGAACCATAGTTCCCACCACAGTAAGCCCAGGATCCATGACTGTCCTTCTGTTTTAGAAAGGCTACTTATTTGTCTCTTGGTTTCCACGGATCCAAACCATTGACTGCCCATGATTTCTTGGATAAGTTTCGCCATTTGCCTTCTCTAACTCCCATCCTCCTTCATTTAAGATTATCTGAGGGAGTCCTTGCAACCATAAGTACCTACAACCATAGGAAGGAAATGACTAGAGAAAGTCTCCCATTGCTACTACTTCCAACAGTCATAAGGATCTCTCAGTTCAAAGGAAGCTCAGCACAAATGCCTTCATCTAGCATCACACTGGCAAAGATGTTTCATCTATTCAGGACTTGCTGTATTTGTTTGTTTGTTCGCTTTATATTGATTTTTATTATTCATAAGAAGTAACTTTTTTTTCAGGGATTGTGTTGTTATCTGTGCTTATCTTCCAAAAAGCATCAAAATGATTTATAATAAAAATATAAAATTTAAGTGGGTAAATTAAATAATTATGACAGGTCAGGCATTCTAGCACACCGCTCTTAATTTAAGTTGGACTTTGTACATTGCCCCTTTCCTCTTTAATGTGTTTCCCAGGGGGATTCTTCTCTGATGATGAAATAAATCAAGTCCATGTAACTATGGAGAGGTTATATAGTTTTAAAATTATTTCATTCTGTTCTACTCAAATGTTTGCCATCTTGTCAATGGAAGACAAGATGGCAACCCCCAAGAATGATTCCGGCAAAGATGCTGAATCGTGAGATGCTCTATCAGTGCTTGTCTGTTCAAGCTCTGCTGAGAAAAGAAAATTTAGAGACCATTTAGGTTTGAGTGACTGTTAATCCCTGAGTAATTGAATGAGATAACCTCAGGGTAGGTTATTTTTCAACAGGCGGGTTCCTATACCCTAAATTCAGTCTGAGTGCCTTAGAAAGGGAAAGGAGAGATTTTTAGAGCTCTGACCTTAAAAGGGAGTCCTTGAACAGCTTAACGCAACAGGAATGGCCTAAGTATTAGGGCAGATAAAAGGCTTATTAAAGTCTCTTAAAGTGGAAATGAGGCTGACTGGTGTCTGAGCTGGGAGGGTCAGGGGAATTTGAGTAGTTTGAGTCCATGGGAATCACACATTGCTAGAAGGTGGCTGCATCGAAGGCATCTTTGGCTTATAAATTAGAGGTTTCCTATCTACAGAGCAAGGCAGACACAGTTTTAGTTAGGAGGGTCAAAGCTTAGAAGAGCAATGTACATAATCATAAAAAAAAAACAACAAACAACACTAAAGCAAGTAACCTATTGCTACCAGATTTCAGGCACGGTTTGTCAGAATTCAGGCCGCATGTGTTCCATCTATTGTAGTATCAGGACTGTTGGCCAGCATGGGATCCCCCTACTTGGCAAATGTCTGCACACACCATGAACGCTGTATTCAGTGTGTGCACACTGACTTTAGGGAAGTGTCATATTTGGTGTGCCTGACAAAGATTAATTATTAACTTCACACGTATTAAATAAGGCTAAACCTCATAGAAGGTGTCGGTTCTGAAAGAAGGAGCAAGAGCACCTGCACCCAATGACTTGCGCTTCTAGACTAGCTGCTCTCAAACCTGAATGAGCAAGTGAATTACCTGGAGGGCTGGTCAAACCACGGTTTGTTGGCTTCCTCCCCATGATTCCTGTATCAGCAGATGGGGCATTGCTAACAAGTTCTCCAGGAGACTGGGTGGCTGGTCCCAAGACCACACTCTAATTACCACTGTTTTAGGCTTAGGGGCAGAGAGGGAGGGAGCTTGGAACAGAGCACCAGGCTAGCACCAGAGAGTGTACGTCAGGATGAAAGAGAGGTAAACTAAAGTCACTGCCTGACATCAAGAATGTTTCCTATTTGATGCATTTCAAATCAATTTTTATCTACCTCACTGGATTCTAAATACCTTAGGTAACTGGTATGAGTCTCATTTGCTTGATAAGTAAATGATTCAGAGTGCAAAGGTATGAAGCCAGTTTGGTATTAAAAATAATAACAACAACAATGGCAATGGGGACCTCTGATTACAGTGATTCTTTTGTTCCTAAAATGTGTGAAGTTTACGATCACTTTGAAATGAGAGAATAAAATTCCTCAATAAAACTATAGTTTCTGTTATTCATTTTCATTACCCTCAACATGGGACCTCCAATCTACAGAACAGTGAGCTAGTACATGGGTGTTATATTAAGTCACTAAGTTTATGTTAATTAGTTAAGCAACAACAGAAAAATAATACAGAAAAACTAAAGGACTCATCCTAAAGCTGAGGTTAGCCCTCTTATTAGAAAGAAGAAATCTTTGGATGGCTTTACATAGTTTTTAAATTTCAAGAAAATATCCCAAAGTTTCTTTTGGAGATACAACTTTTTTCTGCTTTACTTTGTGAGGATATAGGGGAATCACACTTCAACTGTGAGCATTTTCGTTGGAAACAAAAAATGTAGATTATTTGATTAATTAAAAGATCTCTTAATGAACCACCAGCATAGTCTGGATGAACGGTTGCTTCCTTCACTGTTATTGTAAACATGTGGTAAACACCACAATCCAGGCTAGAGTGTAAGAAATATGTCAAGGCTTGTGCAAAAATGGAATCATTTCTTGCCCAAGATGCCACAGTCACATACATATTTTATAAGAGGCACATGGAAAACAACATCCCGAAGGTAGAACACGGATGCTCCAAGGCAAGGGGTTCTGAGATTTTGCAAACAGATGAAGATGGAGATGAGGCTTCTTTCTCCTCCCACTAATATGAAAAAGATAACTTCTTGCCCAAGTGGTTCCACATAGGAGGAACCTCGAGAAAGAAGGTCAGAGAAGTGGGGAAGGAAAGAAGGAAACCAGGGAGAGGTAGGGAATAGAATAGGATTGCTCCTGAGTGGGAAAGAAACTTGATGAGCAAGCTTTCAAGTCAGAGCTGCTTTCAGCTTACTGTCCACACTGTTGACTGGGCTGAACACAAAGTTCTGTTATTTTATTTTTCCTCCTATGACCCAGGGACTCAGTAAATATGTGCTGGGTTGGGAGTAAGAACTGGGAGTTAAGGGGTGTGGGGAGAAAGAGAGATTTCAAGAATGAACGAGAGACAGATGAGAGAGAGCCTTAATGAGTTGAGTTGAATTTACACTTGGTGTTGGCAGCCACCATTGTGGTTGCTATTTTTTTTTTCTTTGAAAAAAAAATCTCTCAATTCACCTGACACCTGAAATCCCAGAGTTTATCACTACTTACAGCCTGATTTGTACAGTAGGAAGGAATAACACATTAGACAATGGATTCATTCTCTGAGACGATTTTATTTATTTTAAGCCCTCTTGGCTCAGTGGGGCTGAAGGAATAAGACACCACTTTTAGTGAGGGGTTCTTCTGGGACCTCAGGGAGTGCTGCAGAAATCAGAGGTGAAGGAACGACCAGGACCAACTCTAAGCCTATTCGTAATACTCCCTTACTCCTGACTTTAAGGAGAACTGGCAGGCTTACTCAGAATATACGGTAAGAGACCAGCTCTGAGGGAAAACGAACTAGGCTCACACACGTTGCTTTAACGCCCTAAATAAATCTAGCCGAGGACTTTACAGGCCTCCCACCAAGAGGACTCCATTTCCTACCCAAATGTGAAATCTGACACATATCAAGGTGAGAGAATTACTCCTTACAATAACTGTCAAAGTGCCTCATTAACCTGGCTGCTTAAGGAGAGTAAACCACAGAGCATTTAAGAAAAGAGGCTGTGCAAAAGCTTTTAAGTTTCATTAGGTCCCATTTGTTTATTTTTGTTTTTATTTCCATTTCTCTAGGAGGTGGGTCAAAAAGGATCTTGCTGTGATTTATGTCATAGAGTGTTCTGCCTATGTTTTCCTCTAAGAGTTTGATAGTGTCTGGCCTTACATTTAGGTCTTTAATCCATTTTGAGTTTATTTTTGTGTATGGTGTTAGGGAGTGTTCTAATTTCATACTTTTACATGTACCTGTCCAGTTTTCCTAGCACCGCTTATTGAAGAGGCTGTCTTTTCTCCACTGTATATTCTTGCCTCCTTTATCAAAGATAAGGTGACCATATGTCCATGGGTTTACCTCTGGGCTTTCTATCCTGTTCCATTGATCTATATTTCTGTTTTTGTGCCAGTACCATACTGTCTTGATTACTGTAGCATTGTAGTATAGTCTGAAGTCAGGGAGCCTGATTTCTCCAGCTCCATTTTTCGCTCTCAAGATTGCTTTGGCTATTCGGAGTCTTTTGTGTTTCCATACAAATCTAGAAACAATAAATGCTGGAGAGGGTGTGGAGAAAAGGGAACACTCTTGCACTGTTGGTGGGAATGTAAATTGATACAGCCCCTATGGAGAACAGTATGGAGATTGCTTAAAAAACTAAAAATAGAATTACCATATGACCCAGCAATCCCACTACTGGGCATATACCCTGAGAAAACCATAATTCAAAAAGAGTCATTTACCAAAATGTTCATTGCAGGTCTATTTACAATAGCCAGGACATGGAAGCAACCTAAGTATCCATCGACAGATGAATAGATAAAGAAGATGTGGCACAATGGAATATTACTCAGCCATAAAAAGAAACGAAGTTGAGTTCTTTGTAGTTAGGTGGATGGACCTAGAGTCTGTCATACAGAGTGAAGTAAGTCAGAAAGAGAAAAACAAATACCGTATGCTAACACATATATATGGAATCTAAGGGAAAAAAATGTCATGAAGAACCTAGGGGTAAGACAGGAATAAAGACATAGACCTACTAGATAATGGACTTGAAGATATAGGGAGAGGGAAGGGTAAGCTTTGACAAAGTGAGAGAGTGGCATGGACATATATACACTACCAAATGTAAAATAGATAGCTAGTGGGAAGCAGCTGCATAGCACAGGGAGATCAGCTCGGTGGTTTGTGACCACTTAGAGGGGTGGGATAGGGAGGGTGGGAGGGAGGGAGACGCCAAGAGGGAAGAGATATGGGAACATATGTATATGTATAACTGATTCACTTTGTTATGCAGCAGAAACTAAAACACCATTGTAAAGCAATTATACTCCAATAAAGATGTTAAAAAAAAGAGGCACATAATTAAGAAATTAAATGACAATAATTACTAGTACCTGTAACCTAAAGAAGACACAAGGGATGCTTAATCTCATTTGTAGGGTACATCTTATGGAAGGTGAGAAATTCTAAGGAAACCCAAATTCTAAAGAACAAATTTAATAGCCTAATAAACACATTTAAGGAAAAGATGTAAAATTGAACTGTATCATTTCCTATGAAAACAGAGTCAAATGACCACTGAAATTGTTATACTTATGTAATTTAACCATTTAGGACTTCTCCCAGTGTAACTACATAACCAACTCTCCAAAACATCCTGTTTGAAATGTCTTCTGCAGACAAATCCTTTAAAAGAGATATAACTCATGTATCTACAAATGGCAATAATCTTCAGGCAAATGAATCCATGGTTAGCAACTGAGTTATTGTTACAAGTTGCTTTGGGAAATTAAACAAAAGTTTTCATCAGCTTTTTGCATGATTTACTCTCCTTTTCCTTAGAGAATAGCTCCATGTTTCTCAGTAATATTGACAAAATTTTTTAAAATAACGTATTTTTTGAAAAACTAATACAATGGTAGTAAGCAAGCTTAAATCTGAAACCTGAATTAACATTCCTCAATTTTACAGTCTAAAGTTGTAACAGACAGATGAAGAGAATGGTTTTCAGAGGGTGGTGGTGATGGTGTTTTCCCAGGAGGTCCATGTAGTAGGAGGTGAAAGAGGAGGGGGAATAATAAGACCATCTGCTCTTCTGATGAATCTTAGCCCTGAGAGACAGGGCCACCCAGCCCATCTGGAGACCTCTAGGGGAGATGCTTCTTTTCTTCACCATGGTCTGCTTTCTCACTAGGCATCAGAGTCCATCCACAGATAACATATATGTCCTGTCCAACAGTTACCCTCTGGACACGGAGCAAAACAAGAAGGCATATCTGCCACTCTGTGGGTGGGAGAGGTCATCAGGACCTGGTGTGCACACTCCTGGGATTGTGAGAGTGGCTTGAATGGTCCGGCTGTACCTGTGGGCTGTTATTCTAGATGACGGAATCCCTCTGATGAGGGGCTGGGGGCGGGAGTGAGTAGGGAGTTACAGGGGAGAGGATCATGTGGTGGGTGCCGTTTCCTAGAAGTTGTGGAAGTTTCCTGTGAGGAGGCCTAAATAAAAACCACTCAGGGAGGACAACCCTGAAGAGAAAGGAGTCGGGGTTCACTGTTAGGAGTCACACAGCACAAATGAGGAGGCCCCTGTGAAAGGTTAGGGGGAAAGTCATTTTTAGCAAATAGACTTTAAATTTTTTTCATCTGTGGCAATTTAACTCTCCCTTCCCAGTGAGATGAAATCGACACTCCCTGTATGGTGTGGCTGCATTGCTGGCGACCTCCTCAAAGGATGCTTCTTTGGAAATTTCAGGATCATAATGAGGGAGACCGTGATCACAGGGTCGCATGCAGTAGCGTGATGAGGATGTCCCACATGGCAACCCAAGAGCCAACCGCATGCATTTCTCTGTGTGCAAAATGGGATCAGTGATGTCATGTTGGTGGCCTGAGGCTGAGTATAATGGGAGTATTTACACAACAGAAACAGGGAAACAGTAAAAATCAACTCTTTCTATCTCTTTCTTTTTCTATTTTTTTTTTTCCAGAGAGTACAGTTTACAAGCACACCACTGGTCGCATGTCCCTAGCTTCTCATTCATTGTAAAGAAGCTGGTGCTCTTCAGGTAAATATGGCTGGACATGGAATACAGAACAGACAACCAAAGAGCAGCAGCAATGTGAATAGTTTGGGAGCAGCTGTGAGACAAACCATGGATGGAGGAGGTCCTTCAGGGGACAAGAAAATGCCTCACAGTGAGATGCACAGGACTGAAGCAGAGACGGGAGGGAAGGGCTCTGGGGTGGAGAAGACAGCAGGACCCTTTGCTGGTGAATTATGGGAAGTGAACGTAAGCCAATGCAAGACAGAAAAGCCAGCCAACTTGGTGTCTTTTATGATAGAGGTTCCACTCAAAAGTACTCTTCCTGAAAGAGATATCCACATTTACTGAGCACCTATTAAGGGCCAGGTATTCCGCTATGTGTTGGGAATACAATGGTAGAAAGGCACACACGATCTTCTGCCTTCATGGAACCAACCATCAAACGGAGAGGGAATAGTTAATAAAATATTTAGTTATAGATGATTAAAAACTCACAAGGACACAGCAGAATCTCATGAAACATGCCCCGCCTCCCTGCCCCCCACCATCTCCTCATAGTTTACCCCCAGATCACACAGGGGTTCGAGGTAGGATCATATAGTGGGGACCCGAGAGAAGATGCCAAAAGAAGCTGGTGTGCAGCCTGGCTCAGCCGGCCCTGGCTGCATATCTTTGGCAAGTCTACATTCTCCATACCCAATTCCTATTCTTAAAAATGGCTTTAACAATATCTACTTTGCAGAATTGTTGTGAAAATAAAAGAAAATTAATAGGAAGTCCCCTCTAAGGCACCTGAGATTTGTTGGTGACTCAATAAATTGCAGCTCTATTGTTACCTTAGAACAAATTTTCCCCATCCCTCTAGTGTCTTATGAGCTGTCGCCTTTAGTGACTCAGACAAAGGGCAGGGAAATGTTGAAAATGGGATCAGATCTAGGGACTATCTGTTCAAGTGATTTAACAATTAACCGACATTGAAGTCTGGTCCAGGTAAGAGGACCTGAGCTTTAATCAAAGTGTTATTTCAGGAAGAACTTCCTGAGTATCAGGACAGAAAGCTTATTTTCTGTTGGGCAATATTGGCAAGAAAAACATAGGCATTTATTTTCCTGCACGATTTTAGAACTGAGCCTGATAAGTCTTTAAAGACTTTTCCAGAATTTCAACACAAAGGTAAGTCCTTCCTTAAGGTCTTTAACATCCGTTCCCAGACCTGCTGACTGTGCCAGGAGCAGCTCACTGACCTGAATGAATGTTTTATTAAAACTGTCCCCAACCACCTTGTTGGAAGAACTTGTGCCTAAGGAAGCATGGTTTTATATGCTTTCTTATGAACTCATGAAAAGAACAAAGGATGATATATGGGACACAAATCAAAAATTGGTGAGAAAAAGTCCAGGAGTCCGGTCTCACCTTATAGATGCTGTGAAGAGGTAGGAATCGGTAACACATAGACGATTACATTTCTTCCCCACTGAGCTGGCGTTTCTGTTCCTACGCAATGCTTCCTTCTTAACAAGTTCACAATTACGTACGCTATTTTTTTAAAGTATGATGTATTAAAATCTTTTTGTAAACCTCAGACCCCCAATGGTTACTGCAGAGGACTTGTTTGAAAATGCAAGTGAGACCTCCCTGATGACCCCCAGATATACTTGGATTCCAAATCTGTGCTGCGGTTAAACTCCAATCCACAAGAAGCCTGGACCGCCTACCCCTGGGCCCTTCCTGGAGCAGTCAGCTGCTGCGCCTCCTCTGAGTGCCCTTTGGGCGCCCTGCAGCCGGCTCTGAGTGCCCTTTGGGCGCCCTGCAGCCGGCTACTTTCATTCCTGCCTTTCTTTTCTCTGGCACCTCTTGGTCCAGCACTGCCTCCTTCCAGATGCCCCCTCCCTACCGGCTCATGCTGCTGGGGGCTGGGCACCCTTAGCATGAAGCCCACACTGGTCAGGGCACAGGATTTGGTCTCTGAAAGCAGAGTCAGGGCAGCTGTGCAATCACCCAGAGAGGGCAGTCAGGCCTTTATTTTTTTTCTTTTGATGGGCTGCACATTTGCCTAGGCAGACGGAAGGTGCTAGAGAGAAGCATCACAGGAAGCCCTGTGCCCCACACCTGTCCTCCCTGTGTGCCCTTTTCCTGGACTCTCCCACAGTCAGTAACTGCATCACCAGGGGCCTCAACAGGGATGCTGCCTTTGTATTCCAGCCCTTTTCTCTTTACTTCTAAGGAACCAACCGCCCCCGAGTCCACTCAGGGACCACTCTGGAATGTGGCCTGGCTGCAGGCCTCACTCCTCTCACTGTGCTACCACCTTAGTCTATTGTCACCAGTGCCTCCCTGTCTGGGCCCTCTTCCTACATGTGGCAAAGCCACTTTCAGTCAAAATCAAACTGCTCCACCTTTGCTGGAAAACTTCAGTTGCTGATCCATTGAGATCTAAACTCCTCTGTTGGCCCACAAATACCTTAACCCTCACAGTTTGCTTCCAATCTGCATCATGCGCTACGATCCTATCCCATCATCTCCATGATTAGGTTTCTCACAAGAATAGTGACTAAAACGAGGAAGCTGATTCTTGCTTGTAAGAAAATCCACAGGCAGGCAATGCAAGGATGGAAGTGTGACGTTGTTTCATGAAATGCTTGGAGAGCCATGCTCCTTCTCACTCACTGCTCTGCTACACCTCATGGTCCAAGATGATGGCTAAAGCTCCAGCCTTTACATCTGCATTCCAGGCAGAAGGATGGAGGAAGGGACAAAGAAAGTGTAACAGACTCAGGTCAGCTGTCTTTTAAGGAAACTTCAAAAAACCGGTATACAACACCCCAATATTCAGAGCTCAGAAAAAGCCTCATCAGAAAGGGAGGCTGGTTGTTATTCTGGGGCTTCTGTTACTATGGAATAAGTGGGACAGCAAGCAATTTCAGCCACACCCACAAACCTTCAACCACAGTGAACTTGTCACTATTCGCCCCCAAACACCACAGCCTTTGTGCATCCCATTTTTGCCAGACCATTATTTCTTTCAGGAATTTTCTAGTCTCCCTGCTCTGCCTAAAAAAAAAAAAAAAAAAAAAAAAAATAGCTAATTCATTCTTCACGACTCAGCTCTTATTTCCTTTCTTTAGTTAGCATTTACTACATGCCAGATGCAGTTCTAAGAACGATGTATACGTTAATTCTCTTCTCACGGCTTCCTCGTAAGATAGGTCTGTCATCAACCCCATCGCCAGCAGATGCGATGGAGTCATGAAGAGGTTGCAAATGTCGTGCATTGTCACAAAGCCAGTGCCTTGCCCACCACACCTCACCACTTCTCTTTCAGTCACACCCTTCTCTGTGGTCCTTCAGCACTGGGCTCATGTGTCTGTAATAGCATTTGTCTTTCGAGCTATATTTCACTCGGGTGCCACTAACCTGAAAGCTTACTGAGAGAAGGGATATATATGTATACATCCTCTGTTCAAGCACTTGTATCCTGTGGAAATTATTTCCTTTATTTCCTGAGGGACTGTAAACAACCTGGTTTGCCTAGAGACTCACCGAAAGAACAAGAGCACCATCATGGAGAAGTATAGACAAGACTAATTATGCCTGACCTGCACACTGGACAGTGTATGTCCAGTGTGTGTGTGTGTGTGTGTGTGTGTGTGTGTGTGTGTATCTAGGGGAGTGGGACAGCCCAGGGAGATGCAGGAGGAACTTCCTAACACAGCGTGGAGCCCTGGGTCAGAGCTACTTGCAGGAAGAGGGAAGGACTTGTAAAAGCAGGGGAAGAACCGGGGTAGGAAATGGCCATTGCTACTTGGTGGGTCTACTGTGACAGGCGCTGGGTCCCGGAAGAGAGCAGGGTTGCAGCCACGACAGGAGAGGCCAATGAGTGGCCAATGAGTACAGTAAAAACAACAGGCCACACACTGAGGGGGAAGCCTGGCAGGGAGACACCGTCTCTGAGATGACACCCAGCAGAGGCTTCAGATGGGGTATCACTGAGGATTCAGATTGCAAGCGACACAATCCCACTCTGGCCAAGAAACTAAACAAAACAAGAAGTAGTGTCCAGGAAGGATTTGAGCAATAGAGAAGGTGCAAGTGGAGCAGCCCTGTTCCTGAAAGACCTGGGAGCCCCTGGGCAGGCTGAGTGCTCAGCCAGGCATGGAGAACAGAGCAGTATTTCCTCAGGGCACCACCACCAGGCACAATAGCTCTACGGGGGACTAGGGTCTGTGCCTCAAGGACATTGAGTGGTGGACTCGCCTTGGGTCCCACCTTTGGCAAGGGGCATCTCACCTTGACTGATAGGCAAACTGCACACAACTGTAGCTGTCGAATTTCCAAAGAAAAATTGGGGTGCTGCTCCCTAAAGAATGGAGGGTACATGCCAGCCAAGAGGACATGACTGCTATTCACCAGAGATGGGAAAGATTTCTGCTGACCAGTGAGCAGGACATTATTCCAGTAACAGGAGTGAGATAAGTAAAGACAGAGAGATGAGAAATTGCAGGTGACAGGAAGGGAATGGTAAGAAGACCAGCTTGGCCAGAACCAGATGGCTATGGGGCTGAAGCACTGATTGGGCCAGAATCAGAAAAACAACCTGAGGGTCACACAAATAAATTTAGATGCCATTTTGTATACAACGGGAAGCCACTAAAGGGATATGATGAGCAGTGGTTCAAGGTTATTTTTAAAGGTCTTTGAAGGGTGGACCAAAGAGGGCAGGATTTGTGACCGGGAGATCTGTTAGGAGACCACTGCACTGCTCGAGGGAGATGGAATAAGGACTTAAGGCAAGTCCTTATCGTGGCAATGGGGGATGGCGCTGAAAATAACTGTCTTTTAAAGAGAGGAATTTAGGGCTTCCCTAGTGGTGCAGTGGTTGAGAATCTGCCTGCCAATGCAGGGGACATGGGTTCGAACCCTGGTCTGGGAAAATCCCACATGCCGCGGAGCAACTAGGCCTGTGAGCCACAACTACTGAGCCTGCGCATCTGGAGCCTGTGCTCCACAACAAGAGAGGCCGCGATAATGAGAGGCCTGCGCACCGTGATGAAGAGTGGCCCCCATTTGCCGCAACTAGAGAAAGCCCTCGCACAGAAACGAAGACCCAACACAGTCATAAATAAATAAATAAATATTTTTTTTTTAAAAAAGAGAGGAATTTAAAATTGTATCTTCTCAAATGAAGCCACTCCTCTGTTGCCCAAATTCAGGGCCACCGTGTCCAACCACAGACTGTGCATAGCCCAGGAAATGAATGGCTCTCCTAAAGCCGTGGGACAGGGCAGCCTTGCTCACAGGGTCTGAAATATGCATGTGAATAAATATCCACTGTTTTCTCATAGAGACCTCCAGCAATAGGATAAATCAAAAAGTCCCAGCAAAGCAAGGAATGGAAACAAAAAATATCGGAGACAGGCAAGGAGAGACCAGCAAACAAGGGACAAATAAAATAATAAGAAGGACTTTATACTCTGAGGTTGATGAATCTTGAGTTACAGATAAGAGGAGAGATGAATTATTGGAGGCAGAGCAGCTGCAGAAAGAGGAAATCAGTTATGCATGTTTAATCTAACAGTTCAGGAATTCCAGTTACCATGTTCATCCAAGCAGAGTGGTGTGCCTTGCTATTCTCAAGAAATTATTTCCTTTTAAGAGTCCCCCTGGCATGACTGTATCACTGTGGGAACGGCTCCCCACCAGCCATTCCCTGTCCCTTCCTTCCGTCCACTCTCCAGCCACAGCAGCCGAGAGCCAGGCATCCTCGCCCTCATCGCCCTGCTGCCAGCAGACCCTGAGGCCCAGCCACATGGAATGTGAGAGCCAGTCCACTAGGGGCGTGTGGGAAAGACGTTTCTTTCTCTATAAAATAGAGGATCTTTCTCATTGCCCTGGCACAACTGCTTTCTTGCCTGGCATGTTGTTATGTAAGGACATGACACCTGGAATTGTAAAAGCCACTTCACAACCATGAGAGAGAAGCAGGTGAATTACAGGGATTCTGACTCAGGTCCTGCCATCTTGGGGCTGCTGAGCCAACTTGGAACCCCTAGGCTTCTCATGAAATAAACAGTGTATGTTCTTATGGTTTAAGCCACTGCCAGTTGGGCCTTCTGTTACCTGCAGATGAATGTACCCTGAACTAATACAGTCCCAACTGAAGGATGTATAACATGCACTGCTTGTATCCCAAGTACTTGAGTCTGAGCTCGTCTTATCTACCCCCTGATGAGTATACTGTACTCAGGCAGTAAAGGAGTATTATTGACTGAGTCTTTCTGCAACATTACCTCCTGGAAAAACATATTTATAGAACTGATAAATAATTATGATAATAAATAATTATTTTCAATAGATGAATCAAAATCATTCATTCTGTCTAATTTCCAAACAGTACACAACATCTCTATTTTAACAAAACAAATGTAAACTTTTTGATGATATAAGTTTCAACGGTGGGTTACTTTAAGTTGATAAGTTTTTCATTTCCTAATGTATGACAACAAATCTATTTCAGGAATCGCTATATTCCTCTCATTTTTTGGTCTTTATTACTGAAATGAGGTTACTTGGAGCTGGCATGACAAAGATGTTCTGATTTTAAACAGTTAGATATACTGATCACAAGTACATTTTGAAAGGAGCAGGTTTTTAATTTCCTCAAATCTCTATGTTGCTATATACTTATGAGTTGTTTCAGGCCACGTCTTTAGCAGGCAGTTTATGTCAGAGATTTAATCACTAAAAGATGTTGAACAGGGCATTGGGATGGTGAACCTTGCTCAGTGAGATGTAGGCGTGCAGCTCCATTGATCCATTGTCTTACACATCAATATGTAAGATTTTAGCTCCTGGGGATTTAAAAGTTTCTCTTGGGTCTTGGCATATGCAGATCGTAACTCAAAAAAATCCATCTGTCAGTTTTTTGGAAATGAAGTTAATTCTACCAGCCAGAAGTAATCAATAATGGGCTTGAAGTTACATTTGTTAAACGGTCTCTTGAATTTGCTATTACACGTCTGTTCTCAGAAATTTATGCTCCAAAAAAAAAAAAAAACCTGACAGAACAAATTTACTTCAGCTCTCTCTTTACACACCAGACTTTGAGACCAACAGTATGCATCTCTGTCTCCCATCAGAGGTAACGGAAGAAGGCTGATGCTAGCGAAGGATGAACACGGCAGCAGCTCAGGAAAAAAGAAAAGACATAGCTGTTTGTAAGTGACCAACTACCACAGTAGACAAGAAATGTGGGAGACCTAGAATTCTGTAAACTGCAGGCCTATTTAAGATTTCTCTGTTTTCAAAGCTAGATAAGTTAGTCATAAAAATTTCCTGAGTGTTGATGCTGCTTGAATCGTACAATGGCCAACCTGGACTACAGGTTAGAATGACTGGGGGTGTCTGAAGAAGCACACCTTGGCTGCATGTGAGAAGCGCTTTGATACCTCCACTGTGTGGCCATGGCTGAGCATCCAGGCTGGTCTAGCACTCCCGCTTCAGTGTCATGCCCGTCACCAAGTAGTGATAGAAAGAGCTCAGTTGTTGCAGAAGAACACACGTCGGGCTTGTGAGAGCTACTCTGTCTCATTTCACATAAGCCTGATTTGTCTGATGCATTAGTATTATCCAGGAGGCGTAATTGTGATAAAGCTGTGTCTTCAAAAAGAGGGAGATTCTCAGAGGAAATGAGAGCCCACTTAGGACTCAGACTTGAATTACTGCTTTTGAAAAGGGGAAACAAATCTCTTTTGGAATATGAAGAGTACGTTTCTCACCTCTGGTTTACACCAGACAAACAACTCATCCTCCTGTCTCTTCAGTATTTGTGATGTTCTTGTCTGTATCCAGTGTGTGTGTTGTATCCAGTTGTGTGTGTTGACTCTGCACTAAAGACCAGTGTTGCCACACCATCTTCCAGGAATGACAAAAGGAAGTAGTGTTCAACTGTCAAGCTTACTAAGCATCAGAGGGCAGGAACCTGGCAGGCCTTACTTCTGTGTACTTCTGTTCCTAGTTTTTGAAAGCCTCAAGTGCACATACTACATGTAGCCTGAGCTGGGGAGGTGAGCAAGAGAGCAGGCCATGGAAGACAATCCCCCCACTTCTCCCCACCAACTGTGTGCTATGGGCTGAATGTTTGCGTCCCCCATGCCCCAAATTCATATGTTGAAATTCTATTCCCCAATGTAGTAATATTAGAAGGTGGGGCCTTTGGGAGGTAATTATGACTGTCTGAGGCCATGAAGTTGGAACCCCATGATGGGGTTAATGCCCTCATAAGAGTCACAAGAGAGCTTGTGTCCTCTTTTTGCTCTCCACCATGTGAGCACACAGCAAGAAGTCTGCAGTTTGCAACCTGGAAGAGGGCTCTCAGACTCTCAGCCTCCAGAACTGTGAGAAACTTCTGTTGTTTATAAGCCACCCAGTCTGTGACGTTCTGTTATAGCAGCCCAAACTGACTAAGACACTGTGTGATGAGAAGTTCCTTGCCTGCTGAACCTCTGTTTCCTAGTCTGCCAAAATGGGGTCACATGTTTCTATGAGGACTGTCTTAGTCCGCTCTGGCTATGATAGCAAAAATACCATAGGCTGGGTGGCTTAAACAACAAACATTACTTCATACAGCTCTGGAGGCTGTAAAGTCCAAGAGCAAGTCACCAGCAGATTCAGGGTCTGGTAAGAACCTGCTTTCTGGCTTGTAGGTATCTGTCTTCTCTTGTGCCCTCAAATGGTAGAGAGCAGAGAGTTCTCAGGTCTCTTTTATAAGAACAATAATCACATTCATGAGGGCAGAGCTTATCACCTATCACCTCCCAAATGCCCCACCTCCAAATACTATCATCTTGGAGCTTAGGATTTCAACAAATGAATTTTCAGGGGACATAAACATTCAGTCCATAATAAGGATTAACTATCAAAAACAAACAAACAAAATCCAAATATAGTACCTAGCACATGGTGGAAATAAAATGTATTATATTACTACTATTTACTAGTATTATATCTGCACTGTATTATCAACTGTAAAAGGCATCTCTTACTTAAGCTAATAAACAACTGTTCTCTAGGGAACTGTAGACTGGCTTCACATCATCTTCAGAATAAAACTCAATACTGTTTAATATAACAAAAAACCGTCTAGTACACATAAAAGGTAAAATTCACAGTGGCAGGCATCCAATAGAAGTGTACTTGTAAGTAAAGAAGGAGGAAATATGATCAATAATCAGGAAAAAGCAAGAGGGAAGAAAAACACAGAAGTGATGGAGAAGATGGGGGCTATTACAAGAGCTATTATAAATGTACTTCATATATTTAAGAGGAAGAAATGAGGACAAAAAGGACAGAATTTAAAACTACAAAATATTCAAAAGAAACTTGTAACTTGAAAAATACAATATCTAAAATTAAAAACAAACTGGATAGAATTAACAACAAATTAGATAGTACAGGAAAAAGATTAATGAATTTAAACACATTACTATAGAAATCAATCAAAAGGAAGCAGAGAGAGAAAATAATTGAAGAAAATGAATGGAGCATCAGTGAGTTATAAGACAACGTGGGACAATCTACAGGTTCATGGAACTGCAATAGCAGAAATAGAGGAGAGGGGAGGACAAGAAAGGAAAACATTTCAAGAAATAATAGCTAAAATTTTTCAGAAAATGAAAATTATAAATCCAAATATCCAAGAAGCTCAAGAATTATCAAGAAGACAAACCACATCAAGCAAATCATTACCAAACTGCTAAAAACTAAATATAAAAAGACAATCTTAAAAGCAACCGAAGGGAAAAAAATCATAAAAAAGATAAGAACTACAGAAGAATTTTTTTGTCATAAGATATGTAAACAGTCATTTGTAAAGAATTGAAAGAAGTACTGTCCACCTAGAATTATTTACTGACAAGAATACCTTTCAAAATTGAAGGCAAAACGACTCAAAAAAGATGTCCAAAAAGCACATGAAAAGATGCTCAACATCACTAATTATTAGAGAAATGCATATCAAAATTATGAGGTATCAACTCACACTAGTCAGAAAGGCCATCATCAAAAAAATCTACAAACAGTAAATGCTGGAGAGGGTGTGGAGAAAAGGGAACCCTCTTGCACTGTTGGTGGGAATGTAAATTGATACACCCACTATGGAGAACAGTATGAGGTTCCTTAAAAAACTAAAAATAGAGCTACCATATGATCCTGCAATCCCACTCCTGGGCATATATCTGGAGAAGACCATCATTTGAAAAGATACATGCACCCCAATGTTCACTGCAGCACTATTTACAATAGCCAGGACATGGAAGCAACCTAAGTGTCCATCAACAGAGGAATGGATAAAGAAGATGTAGTACATATATACAATGGAATATTACTCCGCCATAAAATAAGAATGAAATAATGCCATTTGCAGCAACATGGATGGACCTAGAGATTCTCATACTGAGTGAAGTAAGTCAGACAGAGAAAGATAAATACCGTATGATATTGTTTATATGTGGAATCGAAAACATGGTACAAATTACTTATTTACAAAACGGAAATAGAGTCACAGATGTAGAAAACAAACAGGGTTACTGGGGGAAAAGCGGGCTGGGGAGGGGAGGGATAAATTGGGAGACTGGGATTGACATATACACACTACTGTATATATAGAATAGATAACTAATAAGGACCTACTGTAGAGCACAGGGAACTCTACTTAGTACTCTGTAATGGCCTATATGGGAAAAGAATCTAAAAAAGAGTGGATATATATATATATGTACAACTGATTCACTTTGCTGTACACCTAAAACTAACAAAACTAACACAGCTAACACATCTATACTCCAATGAAATTTTTTTAAAAAGTGAAAAAACAGAAAATAACATTTTAAGCAAATAAAAAGCTGAGAGGATTTATCATCAGAAGAATTGCACTGTAAGAAATATTAAAGGAAACTTTTCAAGAAGAAAAAAATGGTACAAGATAGAAATTTGGATCTATACAAAGGGATACAGAACACTGAAAATGGTGAATTTAGGGATAAAAGTAGACAACATTTTTTTTCTCATCTTTAAATATTTCTAAAAGATCATTATTCGAAGCAAAAATAGTAATATTTTAAATTGGGATTTATAACACATGCATAAGTAAACTACATGGACATAATTACACAAAGAATGGAAGGGGGAAAAATGGAAACATTCTGTTGTAAGGTTTTAAAACCACTGGTGAAATAGTGTAGTATTATTTGAAAGTAGATTGTAATCAGTTAAAAATGTACATTGTAAAACCTGAAGAAATCATTAAAAAATAAAATTAAGAGTTAGCTAAAATACCTGTAATGATGATAAAATGGAATTATAAATGATAATGCAAGCATTATAAAAGAATCCAGAGTCAGGAAAAGAGAAAAATAGGGGGAACAAAGGACATACAAATAAAATAGAAAACAAATATCGATAAGGTAGATTTAAACCCAACTATATCAAAGTTACAGTAAATGTTAGTGATCTAACACGTTAAGACAGATATTTTCCTATTAGATGAAACTCAAGACAGAACTATGTGCTTTCTATAGGAGATGCACTGTAAATATGATGAAAATAGGTTACAAGTACATGAATGAGAAATATATACTAAGCAAACACTAACCAAAAGACAGATGGCTACATTAATATCAGTGTAGCTTTTAGAACAAGAATTCTGAGAATTGTAAGAGACATTATCTAGGCTAGAGGGGGTCACTTCAATAAGAAGATATAACAATGATAAATGTGTATATGCCTCATAGCAGAGTTTTGAGTTACGAGAAGCAAGCACAGATTGAACTGAAAAGAGAAATGGACAAACTCACAAGCACAGAAGTGTTCAACATTCCTTTCTCAGTAATTGATAGAACAAGTAGAAAATCAGTAAAAATGTAAGGACATGAACAATGCTATCAACCAACTTGATCTCAATGACATTTGTAGAAAATTCCTACCAAGAACAGCAGAATACACATTCTTTTCAAATGCCATGGACCTTATGGACCATATTCTGGACTACAAAGCAGGTCTAAATAATTTTACGAGAGTAAAAATAATACAAAGTTGTATAACTGATTAAATAAAAATTGGTAATTTTAATTTATTGGATTATTAATTTTTAAAAGAGTACAATAAGTGAAAGAGATCTGGAAAAAATATTTGTACATTAATCAGCATGCTTATCAATAATGCTTGGGATAAAGAAAAAGTCACAACATATTAAAATTTGTGTAATGTAGCTAAAGAAGTGTTTAGAGTGAAATTTATTGCCAAAAATTCTGATATTAGAAAAGAAGAAAAGTCTCAAGTGGATGATTTATTTTTCTCCTTAAAAAAGTTAGAAAGAAAAGATTAAATTAAAAGGAAACTAAGCAGAGAAAGGCAATAATAACAAAAGAATAAATCAATTAATACTTTAAAAGAATATATGAATTAGAAACACTGCTCCAGGAAAACTTGCTTTTCTAATCATAGTGGCAAGTACCTGGCTCATTCAGAAGTGAACAAGGTGAACGTCAGAAATTGTCCAAAAAGTAGTGCCTAATTTGGAGGGGACATGAAATCAACAAAAGAGCTCATCAAATGTTCCCTGGGTAATCCATTATTAGTTCAAGTGTTACAATAAAGTTCTGACATTGACAGGTAAGTGTGTTTGGGAAAGAGCATTCTCTGATTCATTTAATTTCAATCAATGTTTTAATTTTAGGAGAGTGAATTTAATTACTCATTTTATAATGGTTAAAAATCTGGCATCTTTAAAAACAGGGACTGTTTGTTATGCATGTTGCTTAATCTCACTTCATCCTATAAAACAAAATGTCAAACTCATGGTCATTTAGCTGAAACTCTTATGACTGAGAACACTGCTTGTGTTGTTTCCTTAAGTAAATTTGGGGGATTTTGGTTGTTGTCATCAGGGAATACTTTATCATGGTTATTTATTGCATAGACATATACACCCACTTCATTTTTACAACAGAAAACCTCTGTTATATTTGAAAGTCTCTGCAGTTAACTTTGCAAAGACTATTCTAGGAAGATATAAAAATAAAATATATCCTTCTTTTTAAGCCAGTGAAACATACTACAGTTTCCCAATACTATAAACAAAGATTTTTGTAAAATTCTCCATTTCTTAGTTTTGGATTATAATTTCTAGAGATTGTAGATGATTATTCATAAGCCCTAGAAGCATAATTTTGAAGGATTAATTCCTATAATGTATCATTTTCTTTTTTCCCTTCTGTGTCATGCATCATTTTTATACTTGATTGCAGAACTGCTGATGCTAAATTTTAGAAAATGTATAGTTTTGTGGCCATCTGCTATACCACATGATCATGTGTACTGATATTATCTTTCTCAAGACACTCAAACTCCCTTTAACAAAATTTGACATTTTCACTCTGACAATCTTTCATATTTACAAGCTCTTCACCATGATGTTTCAAAAACCTGAAAGCAGATTTCGCATTTCCATTCTTATGAAGATGGATTATCATGTTTAATCTAGGATAATCATAGATCCTTTCCCTTGCACAGAAATATTTGGAAACTTAAGTGAACACATTTAGAAACGACTGTGCAATTACAGGGTTTGTTTTGTGACCTTTTTGATGAAGGCCAGTATCATTTGTTGCTTTGGTAGTAACCTGTCTCATAAAAACCCTTAGATCATCTCCACCAGACACCATATAAGAGTATAAAGCAATCAATAAGGAAGAATATTTCTGCTAATCAGCATGTGAGTGAGTTTCCCCAAACTATGTATCTCATAATAGAAGGGAAGGAAAGGGAAGAACAAAGCTGAGGAGGGTTTCCCACCTGCTTCCTCTGGCCTTGGGGATCTGGGATTTCAGGGGCTTCTGAGGAGCAAGGTGATGAGGGGAGGGAAGGTGCATAGAAGATAGGATGATTTGGGCTCAAAATGGCTTAAACCCCAGTGGACTTTTCATGTCACATGTCACATGCCTGGGTGGCTCCTGGGCAGAAGGGCTCAGCTTTGCTTTCTGTTTTGCTCCTTCACCCCTTCCTCCCAGAGCCTGTGTCCCTACCCTGAGAGCAGTACATGGGCTGTAGTGGTTGTAGCATCACATCCTCTACACGCCAGCATCGAGAAGAAGAAAGGAGCCCTCCTTGCATCTTCTAGCAGCAAGGGCACTTGCTAGGAGTGCCTCAGGTCTCACTGACCAGGATGACCTGTAGGTTGGATAATGGCCATACAAATAAAAATGCCTGATGCAAGATACCACATCGCCTCCATCACCTGGGATTTCAGCTGCAGCCAAGGAGGACAATCGCTGCAGAGTTAGATGTGGGCTGCATTGTCCATCTCAAGCACATGCCTTACCTCCGGTTGCTTTCCTCCCCAGAACCTCTCTGCAGCGTCAGGAGTTCATCCCAGGACACATGTCAACCAGCGGGGATCCCATGAAGGGACACTTCTAGGAAGCTTCTGCATCCCTGTCAGCAGTCCTGGAGGATGGAATTTCACAGCCACAGCAGACATCTCCTGATAGGATATCTCCTTCTTCCCTGCTTCATCCCCTCATCTTTCCCACCTGATGCTGTGCAATCATCTCCCAAATAAACTATGTGATCTAAGCCCTTGTCTCAGGCTCTCTACGGGAAGCTCAAGCTAAAATGCCAGCTTGCCCTTCTCAACAAGGGCAGAGCACTCATGATGCAGAATGCAGTTCACAATGAAGGCTGGCACTCTGCGTGCTTCTGAGGCTTTGAAGAACTCACTGAGTTTTCTTGTGCGGCCACCAAAGGGGTGCTACTAACATCTACACAATTGTGGACAGCCCCTTAAAATTATGCAGTGCACAACCTGCACATTGGATGCAGAGAGGGCCCAGAGAGGGACTGGAGTAGGCATCCCTTCTCAGGTGCTTCTGGGTACCAGGGGCATCTCCAAGAATCCTTCCTCCTGGATTCTCAGTTACATGAAGCCACCAATAGTTGTCTGTCGTTCTCAGTAAGGCTCTAAAAGGCTTTTCTTCAGCTTTTGGTTTGGATGATTCATTTTATCACATTTGCTGTGGATCATAGTTAACTGGAGGAAAACAAGTTGATGTTTCTGTTTACATTAGAAAAATTGTACTTTTTTGCCTATATTTTTTAAAAGCTTTATTATTTATTTATTTATTTTTTGGCTGCATTGGGTCTTAGTTGCAGCATGCGGGATCTTCGTTGAGGCATGCAGGATCTTTCACTGTGGCGTGCTGGCTTCTTGTTGTGGTGTGCAGGCTTCTCTCTAGTTGTGGTGTGTGGGTTTTCTCTTCTCTATTTGCAGTGTGCAGGCTCCAGGGCATGTGGGCTCTCTAGTTGTGGCACGTGGGTTCCAAAGCTCGTGGGCTCTGAAGTTTGTGGCACGCGGGCTCTAGTTGAGGCGCTCAAGCTCAGTAGTTGTGGCGTGCAGGCTTAGTTGCCCCACGGCATGTGGAATCTTAGTTCCCTGACCAGGGATCAAACCCGCGTCCCCTGCATTGTAAGGTGGATTCTTTACCACTGGACCACCAGGGAAGTCCCTCCATTCTTTTTTAGATTATTTTCCCATATAGGCCATTGCAGAGTATTGAGTAGAGTTCCCTGTGCTATACAGTAGGTTCTTACTAGTTATCTATTTTATATATAGTAGTGTGCATATGTCAATCCCATTCTCCCAATTTATTACTCTCCCCTTACCCACTCGTAACTATAAGTTTGTTTTCTACGCCTGTAACTCTATTTCTGTTTTGTATATAAGTTCATTTGTACCCTTTTTTTAGATTCCACATACAAATGGTATCATATGATATTTATCTCTGTCTGACTTACTTCACTCAGTATGAGAATCTCTACGTCCATCCAAGTTGCTGCAAATGGCATTATTTCATTCTTTTTTATGGCTAATGTTCCATTGTACATATGTACCACACCTTCTTTATCCATTCCTCTGTTGACGGACATTTAGGTTGCCACTATGGAGAACAGTACGGAGGTTTCTTTAAAAATTAGATATAGAGCTACCATATGATCCAGCAATCACACTCCCGGGCATATTTCTGGAGAAAACCATAATTCAAAAAGATGCATGCACCTCAGTGTTCATTGTAGCACTATTTACAATAGCCAGGATGAGAAAAATTGTACTTTTAATTATTTTTCTAATATTAGATGGGGTCAGAGTGCTGTGGAGACACCTGTGGCCTACTGAGTCCACAGTTGAATAACTGAATAAAATTCATTAAATTAGTTACAGCACTTAGTGAGCTGCTGTTCTATATGAGACCCAAGAGTGGGGTGGACGCATGTGGGGCACTGGGGGTGCTGGTGTGGAAAACGTCTGAAGCAACACCTACCACCTCGCCTATCAGCTCCTTGAATGACAGAGAGAATAAGAGAGATCATTCAGCAACCCAGTCATCCCAATGTATGTCAAACTTCTGTCTTCCCACTTGCAAGTAAATATAGCACAGAAAATGAGATGTGGTTTAATGAATAACAGTAATAAAATAGTTAACTCTGAGCATTTATTATGCTTTGTAAACCATGGTGCTAAGTTCTTTACATGGATAAATTTATACAATATTAACAAAAACTCAACAAGGTAAGTTCAGTTTCCAGATGAAAAATTAATATCACAGAGAAGTCAAGGAATATGCCCAAAGTCACACAGTGGGGCAACCCTCTAAGCCTAAGTTTGGTCAGTACCTTCAGAGAAGAAACATTAAAACATCATGGGAATTTTGAGTTAATAAGTATATATTAATATAATGGCATAAAATGTGAGATCCAAATAATGGATTGCTAAATTTTCAAAATGAAAGTAATAAATGTAAAGTTATGTAACTATTAGCTAGGTATATGGTGTTTCTAATATATGATATTACTTGTAACATGTTTCTCATGGAATATACAATATAGTATTCCATTTATTATTGCTTATGTAATGCTGGAGTATATTTGAAATCTACAAATATATGATGTTGAGTTGCTGTCTTGCACAATTGAAATAATCAATTAAAACTGATTATAAAACAACTTGGAAAAAGTCCATTAACCCTCGAAGGCATTTTAATATGAGTTTGAAAGGCTCCAGTCTCTTCCCACCTTCCTTCTCAAGGCTTCCCCCTTTCCCCTTGAGACGCCATCAAAGGCTATGTGGGCCATGATGAATGTTCTCCAGTTGCCATGTGTCAGCTCTGGACAGTATTACTGCAACTCAGCAGACATTCAATGCATTTCCAGTAAAATACTGTATATGCAAGAACGTTTTGGAGAAAGGCCTTTTAAAAATAATTCTGCTAAAATAACCTTGAAAAAATCTTAAAATGTTGATATGTTTATTTCTTCCCATGGCATCAATTAATCATAACTATTGAAAAATTATCAGTGTCAGAAGTTGGATTCCAATGTTTGAAATAAAACTTCTACATAATATTTAAAATATCTTCAACTTATGGAAGACATCTTTGCTTTTTATTTGTTCAGGCATATTTTAAAAATAATAAATGATTGTTGGGAAGACCAGAGGTTAATTTGAGAATCCAAATCTCCAAAAAGAACATGGTAAGGCTTTTTGTAGATAATGACTTAAAAAAGACTCATGAATCTCAGAAAGTTTTTTTCTACTAACTATGCTTTTTAAAATTTAGCCAGGTCATGTCTTGTTGGCCTGAGGCAAATTCACCTAAAGCTTTTCAGAAAAAAAAGATTGAAGGTAAAGCAAATCAAAAATTACCTTTTGGGGCTTTTTAACAGTCCTGTTTTGGTGTGATATTTCCTCTGACAAACTAATTTCTCAGTGCTTGTTCCTGTATTTTCCCGAATCAGCCACAGCATCCAGGGGAGAAGAGCCCTTGGCATGAGAGCTGGAATGTAGGCTTTGCTTTGTAAGCTGTGGGGTTTCAGATAAGTGACGAGGTTTCTCTGGGTCTCAACTTCCTCATCTGGAAAATTAGGACCATATAAGATGAGAGAACCTTTTCAAAAGCATTTGGTAAGACCCTAATGTGCTAAACAAGAATAAGGTACTTTGTAATATTGCCATTATTACTCATATCACAAATTTATTTAAGCTTACAATTACCTTTACATTTAGGCTTACATTTATCCTTGGTGGTATTATTTGACACAACTTATAGTGCAGCTTATCGATTTTGATTAGCCTTCCAAGAATCCCTGTGCCAGCATGTTTTGGTTTTAAGGTCTTTCTTTATGACTTTCTCCAAAATTTACAAGCAGCTCATGCAGCTCAATAACAAAAAAACAAACAATCCAATCCAAAAATGGGCAGAAGACCTAAATAGACATTTCTCCAAAGAAGATATACAGACTGCCAACAAACACATGAAAGAATGCTCAACATCATTAATCATTAGAGAAATGCAAATCAAAACTACAATGAGATATCATCTCACACCAGTCAGAATGGCCATCATCAAAAAATCTACAAACAATAAATGCTGGAGAGGGTGTGGAGAAAAGGGAACCCTCTTGCACTGCTGGTGGGAACGTGAATTGGTACAGCCACTATGGAGAACAGTATGCAGGTTCCTTAAAAAACTACAAATAGAACTACCATATGACCCAGCAATCCCACTACTGCGCATATACCCGGAGAAAACCATAATTCAAAAAGAGTCATGTACCAAAATGTTTATTGCAGCTCTATTTACAATAGCCCAGAGATGGAAACAACCTAAGTGTCCATCATCAGATGAATGGATAAAGAAGATGTGGCACATATATACAATGGAATATTATTCAGCCATATAAAGAAATGAAACTGAGTTATTTGTAGTGAGGTGGATGGACCTAGAGTCTGTCATACAGAGTGAAGTAAGTCAGAAAGAGAAAGACAAATACTGTATGCTAACACATATATATGGAATCTAAGAAAAAAAAATGTCATGAAGAACCTAGGGGTAAGACAGGAATAAAGACACAGACCTACTAGAGAATGGACTTGAGGATATGGGGAGGGGGAAGGGTAAGCTGTGACAAAGTGAGAGAGTGGCATGGACATATATACACTACCAAACATAAAATAGATAGCTAGTGGGAAGCAGCCGCATGGCACAGGGATATTGGCTCGGTGCTTTGTGACCACCTAGATGGGTAGGATAGGGAGGGTGGGGGGGAGGGAGACGCAAGAGGGAAGAGATATGGGAACATATGTATATGTATAACTGATTCACTTTTTTATAAAGCAGAAACTAACACACCATTGTAAAGCAATTATACTCCAATAAAGATGGGAAAAAATTTAAAAAAATAAAAATAAATAAATAAATCTAAAAAGGATTTTTTTTTTTAAAGGGTCTTCTGTGGTCATTTTCCTAGATCAGGAAGATTCATATTAATTCTATGTCCCATGCTGATATCTTTGGTCATAGCCTTTGGCCAACCATTTTACTTTTTGTGTGAAATTTCAATAAGGGTATAATTTTGAAATACCAACACTATTTCGGTGTTTGTAATGCAATTGATGTATTTAGCCCAGCACTTATTTCTAATTCTTTAAACCTTTGAGGGAGACTTTGACTTATACCATATTGAGAAACTATTCTATTTACCTAGCATAAATATTCTCCTTCATATCATGTGTTGTAATTTTCAAAGGATTCTCCTTCATATCATGTGTTGTAATTTTCAAAGATAAAACTTCATGGATTTTATAATAATTAACTTACAATGTTTATTAATTATTAAATATTATTTAATAATTAGTTACAATAATATAAAAATTCATGTTATGAGTTTCTCTTCAATTAAATTTCCTTGCTATTGATAATTACCTAATGTTCCTATCACTGTTAGTTGAATAGACCTTATCATAATATTATGAAGATCTGAGGATTTAAAGTGAATGAGTTTTTAAAAAGTAACAACAAGTAATGAGAGTAGGAAGAAAAACTCACACTAAATTGCTCTGAATGTGAGACCTTCTACCAGAACCTCACAGATGACACCACCTTTGACAAAGTGGCCCCGGGAGGGATGGACTGTTGTTGTCTCCTTCTCAGAGAAGGAGGCTGAATCTCAGAAATATCACCTGACTTGTTATCCAGCTTGATATTGATAAAGGATCAAATTTACAACTTGAAATTAAGAAATTACAATGCCTATACTTAGAGCTAGTTTCTATAAAAGACCACTTCAAATCAAACACACTTTGTGTCTGAAGATTTGCCAGCTGCAGCTAGAATGTACAAATCAATCATGCTACAAAATCTATGTGACTTTTTGTATGCATGTATGTAAGTATAGTTGATTTACAATATTAGTTTTAGGTGTACAACATAGTGATTCAATATTTTTATAGGTTATACACTATTTATAGTTATTATAAAATATTGGCTATATTTCCTGTGCTGTACAATATGTCACTGCAGCCTATTTATTTTAAACATTTGTACCTCTTAATCCCCTACTGGTGTTTCACCCCTACCCACTTCCTTCTCCCACTGGTAAACAGTAGTTTGTTCTTTATGTTTGTAAGGCTGTTTCTGTTTTGTTATATTCAATCACTTGTTTCATTTTTCAGATTCCATGTAAGTGATAACATACAATATTTGTTATTCTCTGTCTGACATATTTCACTAAGCATGACACCCTCTGGGTCCATTCATGTGGTTGCAAATGGCAAAACTTCATACATTTTTATGGCTGAGTAATATTCCATTGAATGCATATGCCACACCTTCTTTATCCATTCATTCATTGATGGACACTGAGGATGCTTTCATATGTTGGCTATTGTAAATAGAGCTACTATGAACACTGAAGGCATGTATCTTTTCAAATTAGTGTTTTTATTTCCTTTACATATATACATGGGAGTGGAATTGCTGGATCATATGGTAGTTCTGTTTTTAGTTTTTTATGAGGAACCTCCATATGGTTTTCCACAGTGGCTACATGAATTTGCATTCCTACCAAAAGTGTACAAGGGTTTCCTATTCTTCGTATCCTTTCCAGTATTTGTTATTTGTGCTCTTTTTGATGGTAGACATTCTGACAGGTGTGAGGTGATATCTCATTGTGGTTTTGATTTGCATTTCTCTGATGATTAGTGATGTTGAGCATCTTTTAATGTGCCTTTTGGCCATCTGTATGTCTTCTTTGGAAAAATGTCTATTCAAGTCTTCAGCCCATTCTTTAATAGGTTTGTTTTTTTTTTATATTGACTTTTATGAGCTGTTTATGTATTTTGGATATTAACCCCTTTTTGGTCATATCATTTGCAAATATTTTCTCCCATTCAGTAGGTTGTTTTTTGCTTTTGTTGATGGTTTCCTTTGCTGTGCAAAAGCTTTTAAAATTTAATTAGGTCCCATTTGTTTATTTTTGCTTTTGTTTCCTTTGCCATAGGAGACAGATCCAAAAAAATATTGCTAAGACTTATGTCAAAGAGTGTTCTGCCTATGTTTTTTTCTAGGAGCTTTATAGTTTCTGGTTTTACACTTAGGTTTTTATTCCATTTTGAGTTTATTTTTGTATATGATGTGAGAAAATGTTCTAATTTCATTTGTTTGCATGCAGCTTCTCCATTTGCCCAGCACCACATATTGAAGAGACTGCTATTTCCCCATCATATAATCTTGCTTCCTTTGTCATAGATGCATTGACAATAGTGTATGGGTTTATTTCTGGGCTCTCCATTCTGTTCCATTGATCTATGTGTCTGTTTTTGTGCCAGTATGATACTGTTTTGATTACAGTAGCTTTGTAGTATATTCTGAAGTAAGGGGGCATGATACCTCCAGCTTTATTCTTTTCTCTCAAGATTGCTTTAGCTATTTGGGGTCTTTTGTGTTTTCTATATAAATTTTAGGATTATTTGTTCTAATTCTGTGAGAATGTCATGGGCATTTTGATAGAAATTGCATTAACTCTGTTGATTGCTTTAGGTAGTATGGACCTTTTAACAATATTATTTCAATCTATGAACATAGGATATTTTTCCATCTCTTTGAGTCATTTTGAATTTCCTTCATCAATGTTTTATGGTTTTCATAGTGTAGATCTTTCTTCTCCTTACATAAGTTTATTCCTAGGTATTTTATTCTTTTTGATGCAATTTGAAATGATATTGTTTTCCCTTTCTGATAGTTCATTATTAGTGTATAGAAAAGTAACAGGTTTTTGTATTTAATCTTGTATCCTGCAACTTTATTGAATTCATTTATTAGTTTTAATAGTTTTTTGGTGGAGATTTTAGGGTTTTCTGTACATAATATCATGTCATCTGCAAATAGTGACAGTTTTACTTCTTCCCTTCTAATTTGGATGTCTTATCTTTCTGTTTTTCTTTTTTGTCTAATTTCTGTGCTTAGGACTTCCAATCCTATATTGAATAGAAGTGGTGAGAATGGGCATCCTTGTCTTGTTCCTGATTTTGGAGGAAACATTTTCAGTTTTCACCATTGAGTATGATGTTAGCTGTGGGTCTGTCATAAATGGCCTTTCTTGTCTTGAGTTATGTTCCCTCTATATGAGCTTTGATGAGAGTTTTTACCATAAATGGATGTTGAATTTTGTCACTTTATCTGCATCTATTGAGATGATCATATGATTTTTATCCTTCCTTTTTTTAATGTGGTATATCACATTGATTAATTTGCAGATATTGAACCATGCTTCCAGCCGTGGAGTAAGTCCCACTTGATAATGGTTTATGATCTCTTTTATATATTGTTGAATTCAGTTTGATAATATTTTGTTGAGGGTTTTTGCATCTATTTTCATCAGAGATATTGGACTGTAATTTTCCTTTTTTGTAGTGTTTTTTCTTTGGTTTTGGTGTCAGAAAAACGGTGGCCTCATAGAATAAATTTAGGGGTGTTCCCTCCTCTTCAATTTTTTTGGAATAATTTGAGAAGGACAGGTTTTAGCTCCTCTTTAATGTTTGGGAGAATTCCTCTGAGAAGCTGTCTGGTCCTGGACTTCTGTTTGCTGAGAATTTTTTGATCACTAATTCAATTTCACTACTAGTGATCAGTCTTATTCAGATTGTCTATTTTTTCCTGATTCAGTCTCTGAAGATTGTATGTTTCCAGAAATTTATCCATTTCTTATAGGGTACTCAATTTGTTGGCATATAACTGTTCATATAATTTTCTTATATTTTTGTTTCTCTATGATATAAATTATAATTTCTCTTCTTTCACTTCTTGTTTTGTTTATTTCTGATCTCTCTTGTTTTTCTTAATGATCCCAGCTACAGGCTAATCAATTTTGTTTATCTTTAAAAAAAAACCTGTTGATTTCATTGATCTTTTCTACTGTTTTTTATTTATTTCCCCTCCTGATCTTTATTACTTCCTTGCTTCTCCTGGCTTTGGGTTTTGTTTCTTCTGTTTTTCTAATTCTTTTAAATGGTAGGTTAAGTTGTTTATTTGAAATTTTTCTTATTTTCTGAGGTAGGTCTGTATCACTATAAATTTCCCTCTTAGAACTGCTTTTGCTGCATCCCATAGATTGTGAAAAGTTGTGTTTTATTTTTATTCATCTCAAAGTATTTTCTGTTACACTTTGATTTCTTCACTGACCCATTGGTTTTTTAGTAGTATGTTGCTTAGTCTCCACATGTTTTTTCTACTCCCATTTTTCCTCCTGTAATTGATTTCTAGTTTCATACCACTGAAGTCAGAAAAAATGCTTGATATAATTTCTATCCTCTTAAATTTGTTGCTGCTTATCTTGTGGCCTAGCATGTGATCTATCCTGGAGAACATTGCATGTGCACTTGAAAGGAATGTGTATTCTACTGTTTTGGGATGGAACGTCCTGTAGATATCTATTAATTCAAACTAGTGTAATGTGTCATTTAAGACTAGTGCTTCCTTATTGATTCTAGAGGATCTGTCCATTGATGTTAGTGAGGTTTTAAATTTCCCTACTTTTATTGTATTATTGTCAATTTCTCACTTCATGTCTGTTAATATTTGCTTTATATGTTTAGGTGCTCCCATATTAGGTGCATGTATGTTAACAAATGCTATACCAATCATCTTCTTGTATTGATTCCTTTGTCATTTTACAATGCCCTTCTTTGTCTTTTGTTATGGACTTTGTTTTAAAGTCTCATTTTTCTCATATGGGTATTGCTACCCCTGCTTTCTTTTCATTTTCATTTACATGAAATATTTTTCCATCCCCTCACTTTCAGCCCATGTCTGTCTTTAGCTCTGGATTATCTTGTAGGTAACATATAGATGGGTCTTGTTTTTTATCCTATCAGCCACCTATGTCTTTTGATTGGAGCATTTAGTCAATTGACATTTAAAGTGATTTTTGATAGGTATGTACTTATTGCCATTTTGTTATTTGTTTTCTGATTGTTTTTGTAGTTCTTTTCTCTTCTATTCTTTCATTTCTTTCCTCTGGTTTGATGATTTTCTTTAGTGGTATGATTGTGTTCCTTTCTTTCTAGTTTTTGTGTACCTCATTGTGGTTTTTGATATGTCATTACCATGGGATTCATATATGTTGCTCTATAAGTATATCTACTTGTTTTAAACTGATAGTCATTTAAGTTCACATTCTAAAAGAACTACATTTTTTACTCCTCTCCCCCATGTTTTGTGTTTTTGATGTCATATTTTACATCTTCATGTTTATCCTTTAACTATTTATTTTAGTTTTGACTGATTTTACAATTTTTGTCTTTTAATCTTCCTACTAGCTTATTTAAATTTTTGATCCCCAGTCTTTACTATATATTTGCCTTTACCAGTGGGATTTTTCTTTTCCTATAAATTCTTACTTCTTGTTGTATCCTTTTGTTTTACACTTAGAGAAGACCTTTTAACACTTCTTTTAGGGTAAGTTTAGTATTAATGAATTCTCTTAGTTTTTGCTTTTCTGAGAAGTTCTTTAACTCTCATTCAATTCTGAATGATGATCTTGATGGGTAGAATACTCTAGGTTGTAAGTTTTTTCTCTTTCTGCACTTAAATATATCATGCCACTCCTTTCTGTCCTGCAAAGTTTCTGCAGATAAATCTACTGATAGCCTTATAGGACTTCCCTTGTATGTGACTCTTTGTTTTTCTCTTGTTGCTTTGAGAATTCCCTCTTTAACTTTTGCCATTTTAATTATCATATGTCTTTGTGTGTGTCTCTTTAGGTTCATTTTGTTTGGGACCCTGTACTTCCTTCACCTGGATATATGTTTCCTTCTTCAGGTTTGGGAAGTTTTCAGCTATGATTTCATCTAATACATTTTTGACCCCTTTTTCTCTCCTCTCTTCTGGGACCCCTACAATGAGAATGTTATAATGCTTGATGTTGTCTCAGAGGTTCCTTAAACTATCCTCATTTTTTAATTTTTTGTTGTTGTTGTTGTTCTTTTCGAGTGATTTTCATTATCCTATCTTCCAGATCACTTATGTGTTTTTCTGTATCATCTAGTCTGCCGTTAATTCCTTCTATTGTATTTATCATTTCAGTTATCATATTCTTCAGCTCTGACTGGTTCTTTTTATCAAAATTTCCAGTTCCTTGTTGAAATTCTCACTGTGTTCATCTATTCTTTTTCAGTTAGCATTCTTATTACTAATTCTTTGAACACTTTATCTGCTAAATTATTTACCTCTGTTTCATTAGTTGCTTTTTCAGGATTTTTTCCTTGTTCTTACATTTGAGACAAACTCCTCTGTCTTCTAATTTTGTTTAACTTTTCCTGTATCCTATGAAATTAGCTAAAACATTTACTTATCCCACTCTTGAAAGGGTGTCCTTGTTTTCTATTGTCCCATGCAATCTGCAGGTGCCCAGTGTCTTTGGTGGGAGAGCTGGATTTGATGTGAACACAAGCCATGTCTTTCCTCAGGGTGTGCTAGTACCTATCACTTTGGTGGGAGGTGGGGCTGGAGACAGAGGAGCTACAGCCAGAGTCAGGTGTGGGCCAGGGTTTCTTGGTGGCCTTCATCACCCAATCAGGGGCAGGGTTGGGACCCAAGGTGCTGGAGCAGAAGCTTTGAGGGTTGGGCCCAAGCTGGTTCCATTCCCTCTAAGTCTGCACTCTCTTCTTTCCCAACAACAGCACCTTCACCCCAGAGGGAGCAGCACTAAAACAACAGAGGCTGCAGTGGGTACTCAGTGCAGACTGTGGTGCATGCTGGATGATCCCAGCACACCAGTCAGAGCTCAAGACAGCTTCAAATCCACCACCTCCACAAGCTTCAACAATGGCTGCCCTCACTTTGTTCAAATGCAGTTTCAGCTCCAAGTCTGTTCTGTCCACACAAGTGTGCACTCTTCTCAGCAACTGCAGTCTTTGCCTTAGTGGGGAACTGCGTGGGAGCTAGAGGGGCCAGGTAGGGTGCTCAGCATGGGCTGGGACACATGCTGGGGTGGCTACAGGGTAGACTAGAGCCCTGGGTAGTTTCAGTCTGCTTCCTCTGCCTTGTTCCTGGGAGTAAGCAAGTGTGTTTGTGTTCTTCCTGAACAGTCTAGGTTTCTTACAGCTCTCCTGTAAGCCCCACTGGTTTTCAACCCAGTCAAAGGGACTTGCCTTCCAGTGTTAGACCCTAGGGCTGGGATGCCCAATATGTGGCTTGAACTCCTAACTCCCTAGGGAGTTATAAGTCTATCCTATATATAATTTGGGTTCTTATATTTTTATATTAAAAAAATTAAATAAATGTCTCAGAATGCTATCAGACAACTTTTTTTAAAAACTCCAACAAATATTCAGTAAAGAACTAACTCTCCAAGCCTGTAATATCCCTCTCTTCTTCTGTGTCCCCTGCTAGTGGCATGAGTCCCAACCTGATCACTTCTTCCCCCTTCCTACCTAACTCTGTGTGGGTCTTTCTTTACAGTCTTGGTTGTAGAGGAGCCTTTCTGTTAGTCTCCACTTTGTTTTCAGTGAGAGTTGCTCCACATGTAGATGGATTTTTGATGTGTTCATGTGAGGAGGTGAGCTCAACATCCTCCTACTCTGCCATCTTGCTCTCCTCCTTGTGACTTTTCTTTTTAAATAAATTTCTTGGACATTTAATGGAGATAATACATTTTCCAAGCAATCTGAAGAAACTTAACTCATGCTTCAACTGTTCTACATTTATTAATTTACCTGAGCCAGCATTCCTGCCTTAGGCAAGACAGAAGCTGGAACAAATAAGGAAAACAATTTTTGTACTTCTACATAAGGAAATAGATTGATTGATTATGCCAATTACACCTGCTAGGAAGTAAACTCCAGTAGGGAGAAAAAGAACACAACCTAAAACCCCAACTAGAGTTATTAAAGACCTATGTAAAGTTCTCCTGGATTTAGAAACTGGTATTGCATTTATTTCATAAGCTATCTGTTATTAAATATAAATGCAAACAACATATTATTTAAATATAAACAACAAATTCAGCACCATCTTGAGGAAGTACTTAATCATTCACATTTATAATCACAAGAAAATATATGTATGTATATGAGATATGTTAGTTTTTCCTTAATATACTTTTTTGTTATAGTAAAATATCGTATGGGTGATACTGTTGAAGGCAATAAGCAATTATAAATGAATGATGTAAAATGCATTCAGATTTCTTAGTACCTCAACTTTCTTAGAAACTAAAGGCAAGAAGATTAAGAAGATCAACTCTGTTGGGTTCCATCCCTGTTGTTCCCCAGCAGATGAGGCAAATGTCCATGTGGGATTGTAGACCCTAGTCTCCAGACACTTGTTCAGGAAGCTACATGCTTCAGCAAAGAGTAGAGCTACCACACTGGGTTTATTTTCCTAGATCATGTGGGTGTTCATTATAATTACCATGAATTACCTTCACATTTATAAAAAGTTTTAAATTTGAGCATCTGAAAAGTCAATAAATATTTCGTCCTATATATAGACTAAGATTTTTCTTAATCCAAAGTTAGTTCAGGCTGACCTAGAAACAAGTGCCTCTATAATCAGTAATAGATTCTATTACGGCTACTACAATCTCTTTGCCAGTTTGAAAGGAAAGAAACGTAACTACAAATCCCGGTAACCGAAATCTCCTTGGATCAGGCATAGTATCTGATGAAGCACCTCTAACGTCCTCCTCTCTCTGAATTTCCCAAGGCTATCTGGGCTGTTTGATTTTTGCATCTCACAAAAAAGCTTTACAGCAGCGCAAAAACACTGTTCAACTTCATGAACCAAGGGTGCAAAGTACTGCAAAGACATACTGGAAAGATCAGGGAGGAAGCATGCCAAACCAGAGCTGCTCAGGCTGAACCTCTTCACCAAAACCACCCTACTGTCTCTGTATCTACTCTGCAGTGCCAGCACCAGGGACAGGTGAAAGCCCAGCAGCTTTCCATGCTTAGTCATTCTGGCAGCTGGCACAGGAAGAGCAACAACGGGCCTTTGGGAAGGTGCTTGCCCAAATGAAACTTTATTTGAGCAGTTCAGTGTTAAAGGAAATATGATCTGCGAAGGCAAAGAAAAATGAAGCCATAGATTGTGATTTATTTCCTCTGAATTAGTACCAATTTGCTCTGACTTCAGAGTTTTCTTACCCTCATAGTGTGTCAAGTTCATCCTGCATTCTATACCTTAGCATGGGCTTAGAATGGAAAGCTCCTTTCATTTTCCCAGACCAAATATTGTGTCCAGAATTAAGCACTCTAACATTTTTGTCATAGCACAGAAATCAGAACTGAGAAATTTCTAGGCTAGGTCTACTTAGCTTAGGAAGCCTATAGGCTACTCTGACCTTTCAATATTTCCCCTGGACATTCTTATTAACCAGAGAAATTTGTGTGATTCACAGCATCTAGTGTTTGCAGAACATCTTGTGTTTGCAGAGCATTCAGAGTTTGTAGAACACCTTGTGTTTGCAGAACATCTAGTGTGTGCTGACTCTGGACTCCCAGCTCTAGACTGTGGGCTGGGGATGAGGAGGGCTACTCACCACACTATAGCCCGCACAGTCAGGACCATTCTCGCAGGTTCTGTGGCGATCTTGAATGCCGCCTCCACACTGTGCTGGACACCATTCCCAGGGACCCCAGCCTGTCCAGAACATGTGTGGGGGGCACAGCAGATGCTCATTGCAGTATCTGTAATGAGGAAACCAAGAGGAAAAAGCAAGGGTTTAGTGGAACGTGAGGCCACAGGCTTTCCACTCTCTGGCCCTGCACGGGATGTTGAACCCATGGGCATGCTCCGCGTGAGGGGCGTTTCGTGTTCTGGGTGGTCACCCAGGGAAGGAGGCGGATGTGGCGCTGGCCATGCTGTGTGTGCACAGACAATGGGATGTGCGGGAGACAACGAGGAAAATGCTGGACTCACCATGCAGGATGGATCTTCCCGTGCAACCAATTAAAGGAGAAACAAACAAAAACCCCTTCAAACAGACACCCAAATGGGGGAACATATAGAAGAACATTTCATATAGAACATGGATATTCTAAACATGCAAATTAAAAACTAAGTTAGGATTAAAATATTAAACCAAGGGCAAAAGTGCTCCCTCTGTATATGTATAGGCATGCACACACACATATATTTTATAAAATATTTTACTATACATATATATATATTTCTATAATTAAAAAAAATGTAAACAGTGATTTTTTGAAGTAAGTCCCTCCTATATATTATTTGGGTTCTTATGTTTTATAATTAAAAAAAGTTAAATAAACATCTCAGAATACTGTCAGACAACTTTTGAAAAAAGTCCAACAGATATCCAAAAGAACTGAATTCCTACCTTTGAATAATGATCCTACTTTTAAATTTTTGAACATTCTTCTATGTATACTCCTTTATTTCCAGTTTTTAGTTATATATCTAAAGTCTTGTTTATCCTTATAATTAGGCATTCTCTACACTCTTTGGTATAACAAATCTAAAATGCATTTCAAACTAAAATTTCTATGTGAAGCATTGTGAAAGAAAAAACATTGTTCTCCAGTTCACTGCCTCTAGGGTTGAATAGGTTTGTCTGAATATAGTAAAATTCAGTGAAACACATTCAGTGATCGAAAGGTCTATTTAAATTTAATAGTTTGTGTACTAAGTCTACTAGGAATAGACTTCTAGGGAACAGTAGGACACCCTTTTCTCCCTTTTCCTTCCCAGATTATCCTCCTTTAGAAATAGGAGGCAAAGGTTCCTGTCTTCTAAGCTAGGTCAGTCACCTTTAATGTCATCATTGCCAATTATGGCTTAACACTGCAGGACACTATGCAAAGGAAATTGCAAAGATCTCTTCCTGACCACAGAGGTACATAACTCAAGATGAACACAAGGAAAAGGACAAAATCTCAGGATGTGCAGGACTGAAAACATTATGTTAGCACAGTAATACCATTTCACTGTGTACATACAAAGGAAATGCATCTTCAGAGTAGAATAAGGGAAAATGATAGCTAGTAACTACAAAAAGTAATTTAGGGTGTATAGTTTCCTGACAGTCAATCCAGGGAAGTGACAACTTCTTTTCCTTCAAATCAGAAAAACTTCCTTATAAAATGTAGAATGTAATGTCAAATTGAAAGTTATCAACAAGGTGGGGCATCTTGAGCATCAGGTGATGTTTTAAAGAAAAATGAAAGGTAGCAGTAGTACGAGTGAAGTGAAAAATGTTATTTAAGAGAAGAGAGAAAGAAAGGAAATGATAAATAAACTAGCATAACTGGTTTTTATGGTATAGTGAGGATGAGCTTGAACTTTAATTTTAAGGAATTGAGAAGGTTCCACAAAGCTCCAGAGACAAAATAGCTCTGTCAGCATAAACAGTGAAGGCTCATCCCCAGGAGTTGGTACATCATGTCCTGGTGCCCAAGAGCCCCGAGATTTCAGGAGCTGACCATTTCAGTGTAGGGTCTGAGCCTTCAGATAGATGAGGCCACCAGCTGGAAGAGCTCATGGAGCAAACATAAGCCAGTCTTTGATGTGGAACTTTCAGACTGAATCAAGAGACTAGAAACAAATGCCAAACACCAAATAGCAAGATTGCAATTTAACTGTGTGTTGACATAACCAAAATGGGGACTGTGTTGAAGCTGGAATCAGGGTGAACCAATGAATGGAGACCAAGGAAACGATGTTCAAGAATGTTGGTATTCCTGCTCACGTTAAGTATGAATGGCTCTGACAGTGGAGTATGTCCGCTGAGGCTTATATGTACAAGTAGAGGAGACATTACCACAATCAAAGTGAGAGATAACAAATACCCAGACAAATGTGATGGTTGTCATATGAGAGAGAGAGACTTAGGGCATATATTTTATACGGGGTTTGGTAAAAACAGAAATAAGATTTCTCACCTGTGTTAATATATTGAGTAAAACAAATCAAAAAAAGCAGTAATGTCAAAAATCAAGGTCTCACCTTGGAGGAGAGAGGGAGGCATTCTTAGTTTCAGAGAAAGATTCTTTAATATGTCACGGTTGAGGATCTTCTAGAACGCCAGAAAATCGATCTGGCGAAGAGATACCATATAATACGAGTGCATTTCTGTAAACACTTAAATATAGAAATAACCTATGTATATTGCCTAGCTACCTTTCTTTTCTCTCATCTTATATTTCTAAGATAAAAGAGAAACGTTAGACTTCCTTCTCAAGATAACTTATTCTTCCCTTGCCCCAAGTCCCCATGCCTAAGACCTTTAGACATTCTTATTTTCCTCTGTATCCTCGTGTACAAAGGAAGAAGGAAGTTTTTTTTCTAGTTAAGAGAGAGTAGTGTCTGGATAGAAGTTTTGAAGCCAGGTTATAAAAAAAGGCAAAATAAAATTAAAGATACAATTGATTGAAAGAATTTGACCTTAGGAGGTATATGCAAATGTGCATGCAGAGTTAGAATAAGTAAAACTTAGCAACTACTCAGTAAATATTAATATATGTGTTGGTGCATGGAGTATTCCAGGAGGAAATTGGGATTTATTTTGAGAATATTTTTTCAAGTCAGAAATGCTGACCAAACTCTCAGTGTTTATTTCCAAATATCCCTATGTAATTTCTCTCACTGTAATTAGAATAGGAAATAGAAAAGAGCCGACTCACCGTCATTTAAAAGGTATAAGTTGCCTAGATTCTATGACATTAATTTCAGCTTCAATAAAATAAGGGGTAAGGAGGGCAAATAATCATCTTTCTTTAAAATGCTCATAAAATTCTTGACTTTTAATAAACACAGGGCAGCTGAGCTACCATTTTCCCCATAGAAAAATAAACCACAGTGCACAAGTACCTTCTTACTGCCCACAGCAGGACATCTCTGAAAACACTAGACATCTTCTTATAGTTAAAAAAGAACGCCAGAATGAAACAAAACACAAACTGCAATATAACTCTGAAAGGGGCATGTAGCACGGAGTTTTCAGGAAGTTTTATTATCTATTAGGCTGCATTTCAAGCTTATTAAAAATCGCCTTTCTTTTTTTCCCTCTTCCTCCTTTTAGTTCCTTTTTTCCTTCAAGCCACGATTCTGCAGGAGTCCTCTGAAATAAGCCATAGAAGGATCTGTTAAAATGCCACCATCTGAAATTGCAGGATGTCTAGCAAGGAGGTCAGAAGGGAAATAGAAATTGCTAGATTAGCTCTGTCCTTTTGTATCAGGATTTTCACTCAAGAACCCGACCTAGGAGGGACTGCTCAGAGGCAAAACCCTTACAAGCCCTCAACCCTGGATTCTCCACACCTGTGAGAAAGCAGTTTCCCTCAGACCTCCTCTCCCCGCACCCCAAATGACTTGTGTTCCTGAGAGAGTGGTCTCAAGTTACTCTTGATCATAAACAATAGTGGGAATGGGAAGTTATTTACTTTAGAGACTTTGAAATTGCTTGTTTTGGGTTTTTTAAATTTGTTTAATAGACAAATATCTACACATTGGATAAGTTCTTGGGATTTTAGTCCTGCAGTCTTCTGCACACTATTGACTTTTACCAATTTTTTGAATTTTACTGGATCTCTTGGGCATCTAGCATTTTAAAGCATCGAAAGTCACAGATGCATTTCAAGATGCATTAAAAATTAAATTCTTAGTTTTGCTACATGATGGCTTATTTTCATTTTTCATTTAAAAGCAATTATTGTTTCTCCATAAATTATCCATCTTCTATAATCTTAGTCTCTGCTAAAGACACTATTTTTATAATCCCATAGGAACTAGATTTATCAACATTATACACATTTTATTTCATATTTCTTTATGCTATAAATTGTGTTTGGTTCTTATTCATCTCATTTGTTAATTAGATTTCCATTTTTCTTCCATTAATGAAATAAATTATAAATGCTACTGCTGTAAACAAGTAACATTCTAAACATATAAGCTCTTCAACCAAGCTCGCCATCCCAATTTTCCCTGAAGACAGCTTTATAGAGAGTTGCACATGGATAGCCAGCGTACACATGTACCTGGAGTAAGGGAGCTTGATCCTCACTTCATGGACCATTGCTCAGCCTGAGGAAGTTCATGGCAGGTTGATAGCAGGGAGAGTGTCCTGATTCCTGAGGCAGCCCAGCAAAGTGGGAGAGCACTTGCCTGACCTTCTAATATTTTAGAAGATCTCAAAACTTTTAACCAATCTTAAAATGTACAAGGTTCTTAAATAGCAAGGAGACGACTCAACCCATGAACAACTCTACTCATCAACTGGGATTAAAAGTGATGGACCTGGCATAGGACTGTGTCATGGGATTGCTTCACAAATAACAAACCCTGCTTTGTCAACATCATCCTTCTGTTTTACTTTTTACTAAAAAAGGAAAGACATCTTCATTGGTACCTGGGGAACATGGTGAAGAAAGAAAGGGCAGAGTCACTGGTTTATTTATTAGTTGTAATATATACCTAGTAAAGGTATTAGTAAATCTGTAGTTCTTGTACTTTGGAATATTAATCAAACATCAAATACCTGGTTGCAGTATTTATGTAAGAGGCTTCCTCAGTAAAGTGCCCTTTGAAGTGGTATCACCTGATACAGCATTAATACAACTTAATTAAAAGATCATTGTAAGCCATTTGCTCTTTCATTAATCAAAACAAAGAGAAGCATATATCAGTATAGCAGAATAAGAATCTTAAAAACGATGTGAAATTTATCTACACTAATTCTTAACAATAACCATAAACCATAATACACTGTAAACATACAGGAAAGAACTGAAATTCAAAACCACAATTTTGTGAGGTTGAAAACAAATGTTCTAATTTTATACAAAGGGACCAACAGTTAAATCCAAGCCTGAGCTTCAATGTCATCATGATGAACTGGGAAACAGGGAAAACAATCTCCCAATTTTGTTTATACTGCAGCTTAATTTAGGGCATTTTCAGTGAGAATGGTAGGTAGTTATAAAATATAACCAAAATCCTGAAAATGTTCTGGGATGTGCTGTAGCTGCTTATTTCATGTTAGCTGCTTTACTTCATCTGACTGTATCTTAAACCTGGAACTTTATTAGGTCGTACTCAGAATCATAGGTTTTGGAGATCTGTCTAGTTGAATTCTAAAGAGCATAATTCATTTTCTAGCAGACTCAGTTTTTGAATGTACAGGGAACACAGAGAGAAGAGACTTGGAACAGCGGTGCCTGATGAGGAAGAGCTCAGGTCAGCAAACACCGAAGGCACCACTCAGGTCCAGGAATGCTGTCTGCTTAGGTTTGAATAAAAGGATGGCAGAAAGAGAAGAGGAGGATTCAGCTCAACAGAAAAGGATGCCGTAGGTAAGCAAAGCTAGATCCACACCTCAAACTACAGGTAAATCGGTCCATGCTGGGAATGTGAGGATGGTGATGCTAGGAGCAGAGCGAGTGCCCACCTTTCCTCATGGTTCTGTCCCGTACACACCTGGCACATCTGGCAGCTGAACCCACAGGTGGCACCACATGGTTTCATGTGGACCATGAAATCCAGGGGTGCAGCATCAATTCCTGGGGGAGGGGGAAGCAATGAGATCACTCTATCAAAACTGGCTCAGAATCCAACCTGTCTCTCTACTTGCTCCCAAATTCACATGTTCCTGTATGTCTGAGAGTGAGGCTGTGTGAGAAACAAAGGAAGAAGAGTCATGGGACTGAATAGACCATGTCATCTCAGTTGCTGCACGGTTATTTGAAGTAGCTGGTTTTAAACTCAAAAGGGAAATTGAAAAATATATTTTAAAATGCATTGTAAATAATTCAAAAGAGTTACACTAGATACAATTAAAAAGATTAATCATGAAAAAAAAGAAGGCAAACCACATTGAAATATATTTAGAGATAATCCCCCTAAACACCAGATATTTTATTAATTCTGCCACAATTACTACACTTTTTATATAATGTAAGACAAAATCACATTTGAACAAAAAATCACCCAAACATATGTACAATCATTGTCCTAAAACCTTTTAACATTAGTACAAATCAGCAGTTCTTTCGACAGCAGTCACAGAAATAAATAGGTGTTGTCATAGTCAAGACCAGACAAAACTTTATGTAAAATGAAGGGACTATTTAAATTCAGACTTCTAATTATTGCTTTTCAAACTGACAATGATTCAAAGAACAGAATTAAGGAGTTCAAATTACATATATAGTATATTGATATAATACAAATGATCTTATAAGATATATTGATATAAAATAAACCATTAGTGATAGATATAGAAATTTGGCTAATATTGCATTTCTTCCTTTAATATTTACATTTAGAATATTTTAGAACTTAAAAATATCCTCTCAGTTGAAAGACTTTATTGAAATCTGTTTTATCCGTTCTTGTTTTGAATTTTATTTTATTTTTTTATACAGCAGGTCCCTATTAGGTATTTATTTTATACATATTAGTATATAAATATCAATCCCAATCTCCCAATTCATCCCACCACCACCAAGCCCCTCCTGCTTCCTCCCTTGGTGTCCATATGTTTGTTTTCTACATCTGTGTCTCTATTTCTGCCTTGAAAACTGCTTCATCTGTATCATTTTTCTAGATTCCATATGTATGCGTTACTATACGATATTTGTTTTATTCTTTCTGACTTACTTCACTCTGTATGACATTGTCTAGGTCCATCCACATCTCTACAAATGGCCCAGTTTCGTTCCTTTTTATGGCTGAGTAATATTCTATTGTATATATGTGCCACATCTTCTTTACCCATTCATCTGTCGATGGACACTTAAGTTGCTTCCATGTACTGGTTATTGTAAATAGTGCTGCAATGAACATTGTGGTACATGTCTCTTTTTGAATTATGGTTTTCTCAGGGTATATGCCCAGTAGTGGGATTGCTGGGTCATATGGTAGCTCTATTTTTAGTTTTTTAATGAACCTCCATACTATCCTCCATAGTGGCTGTATCAATTTACATTCCCACCAACAGTGCAAGAGGGTTCCCTTTTCTCCACACCCTCTCCAGCATTTGTTGTTTGTAGGTTTTCTGATGATGCCCATTCTAACTGGTGTGAGGTGATACCTCATTGTAGTTTTGATTTGCATTTCTCTAACAATTAGTGAGGTTGAGCAGCTTTTACATGTGCCTCTTGGCTATCTGTATGTCTTCCTTGGAGAAATGCCTATTTAGGTCTTCTGCCCAGGTTTTGACTGGATTGTTTGTTTTTTCAATATTGAGCTGCATGAGCTGTTTATATATTTTGGAGAATAATCCTTTGTCCATTGATTCGTTTGCAAATATTTTCTCCCATTCTAAGGGTTGTCTTTTTGTCTTTATAGTTTCCTTTGTTGTGCAAGAGCTTTTAAGTTTCATTAGGTCCCATTTGTTTATTTTTGTTTTACTTCCATTATTCTAGGAGGTGGGTCAAAAAAGATCTTGCTGTGATTTACATCAAAGAGTGTTCTTCCTATGTTTTACTCTAAGAGTTTTACAGTGTCTGGCCTTACATTTAGGTCTCTAATCCATTTTGAGTTTATTTTTGTGTATGGTGTTAGGGGGTGTTCTAATTTCATTCTTTTACATGTAGCTGTCCAGCTTTCCCAGCACCACTTATTGAAGAGACTGTCTTTTCTGCATTGTGTATCCTTGCCTCCTTTGTCATAGATTAGTTGACCATAGGTGTGTGGGTTTATCTCTGGGCTTTCTATCCTGTTCCATTTACCTATACTTCAGTTTTTGTGCCACCACCATATTGTCTTGATTACTGTAGCTTTGTAGTATAGTCTGAAGTCAGGGAGTCTGATGCCTCCAGCTCTGTTTTTTCCCTCAAGATTACTTTTGCTATTCGGGGTCTTCGGTGTCTCCATACAAATTTTAAGATTTTTTGTTTTAGTTCTTTAAAAAGTGCCATTGGTAATTTGATAGGGGTTGCATTGAATCTGTAGATTGCTTTGGGTAGAATAGTCATTTTCACAATATTGATACTTCCAATCCAAGAACATGGTATATGTCTCCATCTGTTTGTGTCATCTTTGATTACCTTCATCAGTGTCTTACAGTTTTCTGAGTACAGGTCTTTTACCTCATTATGTAGGTTTATTCAAAGGTATTTTATTCTTGTTGTTGCGATGGTAAATGGGATTGTTTCCTTAATTTCTCTTTCTGATCTGTCATTGTTAGTGTATAGGAAGGCAAGAGATTTCTGTGCATTAATTTTGTATCCTGCAACTTTACCAAATTCATTGATTAACTCTAGTAGTTTTCTGGTGGCATCTTTAGGATTATCTATGTATAGTAACATGTTCTCTGCAAACAGTGACTTCTTCTTTTCCAGTTTACATTCCTTTTATTTCTTTTTCTTCTCTGATTGTCGTGGCTAAGACTTCCAAAACTATGTTGAATAATAGTGGCAAGTGTGGACATCCTTGTCTTGTTCCTGATCTTAGAGGAAATGGTTTCAGTTTTTCACCATTGAGAATGATGTTTGCTGTGGGTTTGTCGTATATGCCCTTTATTATGTTGAGGTAGGTTCCCTCTATGTGTACTTTCTGGGAAGTTTTTTATCATAAATAGGTGTTGAATTTTGTCAAAAGCTTTTTCTGCCTCTATTGAGATGATCATATGGTTTTTATCCTTCAATTTGTTGATATGGTGTATCATATTGATTGTTTTGTGTATATTAAAGAATCCCTGCATCTCTGGGATAAATCCCACTTGATCATGGTGCATGATCCTTTTGTTTTTGTTTTTGTGGTACGGGGGTCTCTCACTCTTGTGGCCTCTCCTGTTGCAGAGCACAGGCTCCAGATGCGCAGGCTCAGTGGCCATGGCTCACGGGCCCAGCCACTCTGCAGCATGTGGGATCTTCCCTGACCGGGGCACGAACTCGTGTCCCCTGCATCGGCAGGCGGACCCTCAGCCACTGCGCCACCAGGGAAGCCCTATGATCCTTTAATGTGTTGTTGGATTCTGTTTGCTAGTAGTTTGTTGAGGATTTTTGCATCTATATTCATCAATGATACTGGTCTGTAATTTTCTTTTTTTGTAGTATCTTTGTCTGGTTTTGGTATCAGGGTGATGGTGGCCTCATAGAATGAGTTTGGGAGTGTTCCTTCCTCTGCAATTTTTTGGAAGAGTTTGAGAAGGATGGGTGTTAGCTCTTCTCTAAATGTTTGATAGAACTCACCTGTGAAGCCATCTGGTCCTGGACTTTTGTTTTTTGGAAGATTTTTAATCACAGGTTCAATTTCATTACTTGTGATTGGTCTGTTCATATTTTCCATTTCTTCCTGGTTCAGTCTTGGCAGCTTATACCTTTCTAAGAATTTGTCCATTTCTCCCAGGTTGTCCATTTTATTGGCATAGAGTTGCTTTTAGTAGTCTCTTATGATGCTTTTTATTTCTGCCATGTCTGTTGTAACTTCTCCTTTTTCATTTCTAATTTTATTGATTTGAGTCCTCTCCTTCTTTTTGTTGATGAGTCTGGCTAAGGGTTTATCAATTTTGTTTATCTTCTCAAAGAACCAGCTTTTAGTTTTATTGACCTTTGCTATTGTTTTCTTTGTTTCTATTTCATTTATTTCTGCTCTGATCTTTATGATTTCTTTCCTTCTACTAACTTTGGGTTTGGTTTGTTCTTCTTTCCTTAGTTCCTTTAGGGATAAAGTTAGGTTGTCTATTTGAGATTTTTCTTGAGGTAAGATTTTATTTTTGTAAACTTCCCTGAGAACTGCTTTTGCTGCAATCCATAGATTTTGGATTGTTGTGTTTTTGTTGTCATTTATCCCTAGGTATTTTTTGATTTCCTCTTTGATTTCTTCAGTGATCTCTTGGTTATTTAGTAGCATATTGTTTAGCCTCCATGTGTTTGTGTTTTTTACATTTGTTTCCCTGTAATTGATTTCTAATCTCATAGTGATGTGGTCAGAAAGTATGCTTGATAAGATTTCAATTTCCTTAAAGTTACTGATGCTTGATTTGTGACCCAAGATGTGATCTATCCTGCACAATATTCCGTGTGCACTTGAGAAGAAAGTGTAGTCTGCTGTTTTTGGATGGAATGTCCTATAAATATCAGTTAAATCTATCTGGCCTATTGTGTCATTTAAAGCCTGTGTTTCCTTATTAATTTTCTGTCTGGATGATCGGTCCATTGGTGTAAGTGAAGTGTTAAAGTCCCCCACTATTATTGTGTTACTATCGATTTCCTCTTTTATAGCTATTAGCAGTTGCCTTATGTATTGAGGTGCTCCTATGTTTGGTGCGTATATATTTATAATTGTTATATCTTCTTATATATATTGTTATATATATTTATAATTGTTATAATTGTTATATCTTCTTGGATTGATCCCTTGATCATTATGTACTGTCCTTCCTTGTCTTTTGTAACATTCTTTATTTAAAGTCTATTTTATCTGATATGAGTATTGCTACTCCAGTTTTCTTTTGATTTCCATTTGCATGGAGTATCTTTTTCCATCCCCTCACCTTCAGTCTGCATGTGTCCCTACCTCTGAAGTGGGTCTCTTGTAGACAGCATATATTTGAGTCTTGTTTTTACATCCATTCAGCAAGCCTATGTCTTTTGGTTGGAGCATTTAATCCATTCATATTTAAGGTTATTATTGATATGTATGTTCCTATTACCATTTTCTTAATTGTTTTGGGTTTGTTTTTATAGGTCTTTTCCTTCTCTTGTGTTTTCTGCCTAGAGAAGTTCCTTTACCATTTGTTGTAAAGCAGGTTTGGTGGTGCTGAATTCTCTTAGCTTTTGCTTGTCTGTAAAGCTTTTGATTTCTCCATCGAATCTGAATGGGATCCTTGCCAGGTAGAGTAATTTTGGTTGTAAGTTTTTCCCTTTCATCACTTTAAATATATCATGCCATTCCCTTCTGGCTTGTAGAGTTTCTGCTGAGAAATCAGCTGTTAACATTATGGGAGTTCCCTTGTATGTTATTTGTCATTTTTGCTTTGCTGCTTTTAAAAATTTTGCTTTGTCTTTAATTTTTGTCAATTTGCTTACTATATGTCTCAGCATGTTTCTCCTTGGGTTTATCCTACCTGGGACTCTCTGTGCTTCCTGGACTTGGGTGGCTATTTCCTTTTCCATGTTAAGGATGTTTTTGACTATAAGCTTTTCAAATATTATCCCAGGTCCTTTCTTTCTCTCTTCTCCTTCTGGGACCCCTATAATGTGAATGTTGGTGCATTTAATGTCCCAGAGGTCTCTTAGACTGTTTTCATTTATTTTCATTCTTTTTTTTATTCTGTTCCATAGCAGTGAATTCCACTATTCTGTCTTCCACGTCACTTATCCGTTCTTCTGCCTCAGTTATTCTGATATTGATTCCTTCTAGTGTATTTTTCATTTCAGTTATTATATTGTTCATCTCTGTTTGTTTCTTCTTTAATTCTTCTAGGTATTTGTTAAACCTTCCTTGCATCTTCTTGTTCTTTGCCTCCATTCTTTTTCCAAGGTCTGGGATCATCTTCACTATCATTATTCTGAATTCTTTTTCTGGAAGGTTGCCTATCTCCAATTCATATAATTGTTTTTCTGGGTTTTTTTCTTGTTTCTTCATCTGGTACATAGCCCTCTGTGTTTTCATTTTGTCTATATTTCTGTGAATGTGGTTTTCTTTTCACAGGCTGCAAGATTGTAGTTATTCTTGCTTCTGCTGTCTTCCCTCTGGTGGCTTTGGCTATATAAGAGGCTTGTGCAAGCTTCCTAATGGGAGGGACTGGTGGTGGGTAGAGCTGGGCATTGCTCTGGTGGGCAGAGCTCAGTAAAACTTTAATCCAATTGTCTGCTGATGGATAGGGCTCAGTTCCCTCCCTGTTGTTGGTTGGTCAGAGGTGACCCAGCGCTGGAGGCTATAGGATCTTTGGTGGAGCTAATGGTGGACTCCCAGAGGGCTCATGCCAAGGAGTACTTCCCAGAACTTCTGCTGCCAGGGTCCTTGTCCCTGTGGTGAGCCACAGCCAGCCCCTGCCTCTGCAGGAGACCCTCCAACACTAGCAGGTAGGTCTGGTTCAGTCTCCTATGGGGTCACTCCTCCTTCTCCTGGATCCTGATGCATACACTACTTTGTGTGTGCCCTCCAAGAGTGGAGTCTCTGTTTCCCCCAGTCCTGTCAAAGTCCTGCAATCAAATCCTGCTAGTCTTCAAAGTCTGATTCTCTGGGAATTCCTCCTCCCATTGCTGGACCCCCAGTTTGGGAAGCCTGATGTGGGGCTCAGAACCTTCACTCCAGTGGGTGGACTCCTGTGGTATAATTGTCCTCCAGTTTGTAAGTCACCCACCCAGTGGTTATGGTATATGATTTTATTGTGATTGTGCCCCTCATTGTGGCTTCTCCTTTGTCTTTGAATGTGGGGTATCAATTTGGTGAGGTCCAGTGTCTTCCTGTCAATGATTGTGCAGCAGTTATTTGTGATTCCGGTGCTCTCGCAAGAGGGAGTTAGCACGTGTCCTTCTCCTCCACCATCTTACACCAATCTCTGTTTTATCCTTATATTAAAAAACATATGGGTGATTTAAAGAATTTTAAATATTGAGGTGTGTATTAAATATAGAGTTTAAACCTTCATTCAGCCTATTTCATGCATGTAGAAATTATTTTTCTATCTGTGAATCACACATGCATTTCTATTATTACCTGTTGCCTTTATTTGTAGGATTTAGCGCTTTATTAATAAAATAAATCAACTGACATTAAATTCCATTTTTACTTTATATATTCCTTCAGAAATATGCAAGTCTATACCTGTACAGTTAAAGCTCCCAGTATAAACAATAATTTAAAGTTACAATTACTAAAAGAATTTCAAATAAAAAATTCTTCTGAGATATTTCTAAGTATATACAGTACATCACATTTATTCACTTCCTTTTCTGAAATTTAGCAATAACACAATTTTGTAATTACTTTGTATATGATAATATGATAAAATGAACCTGTCATAATTTAAACTAAGTAATCACTAAATGTATCTGGATAGTTCCCAATTTCCCACAAGGTTAATTAACTACCTTATTCTTCTCTGCTAGCTATTATTATTTTAAAGTTATGCAAGTCATCCATTAAAAGATGTGGGAAAAAAAAGAACCATTTCCAATAAAAATGAAGTAGTGCTTTTATTTTTTTTAAGTCTTTAAATATGACCAAGATCTTAAAGGATACTGAAACTCCTTCCAAGTGATTCCAAATGAGCTTGGAGTATTTAAGTTACCTAACATCTTTAACAACATGTAATTATATGAAATATTCTGTTTATTATATATGGGACATGTATATAGAGAGGTAGATTTACAAAATGTATATGTATATGTGATGTATATTATATATGTCATAAATATGCAAAACAAGTAGGAATACAATAAGCAAGCAAGTTTATATGCACACAATTTTAAATGGCAGTGTTTTTATATGTCCCTAAGTTTACATACTGTTAAATGCTGCTTTAGAGGCAGAACTAGTTGAAGACAAAGAAGTAACATATTTAAACATACATCAGCAGATGGATAATTTTTATAATAAATAAAGTTCAGAATAATTCACTGATGTATCTTGAGTATTACTACAACTAGTTTGCCAAGTTGATTTTTCATCTTATAATACCAACTTGTATCACACTCCTTTTTAGAGATAGAAATATCAACTAAAACAGAGACAAAAACATATTAATAAACACGTTCCCCAGGCTATACTTGGTGGTTCTTTCCTCCATCAAATGATATACAAGAATGTACTATTTACTCTTGTGATCCTGAATTAATAATATTCAGCAACATATAAAGTCTCTAGGAGGTATCAGTAGAAAACTTCTGACTTATAAAAATAATACAAGACAGCTTAGACTCTTGGTATTTTCAACTGTGTATTAGGTGATAACACAAAATAATCTCATCTCTTAGCCCTGATTTGCTCTGTGAATATCATTTCAGCGTTGTAGTGGTATCCAAGTGGCTTATGGAAAACATAGAGTGAATATGCCTTTTGCCCCTTCACTTACTTTCTTGACAAAGTAAGAAGTAATTTAAAGTAAGTTGCCTTCTTTCACTGTACTCTCTGATACCTGCTCCACCCCATCTTCTGGACCTTAGATTCCTGCCCTGAACTCTTCATTACATTTGAAGAGATTCATCGTTCAAGGAGAGACAACTCCATGGTGAGACAAGTTTGCTCCTTCTGGGCTACAAATGAGTCCTGTACTCCATCATTTAATAATAATGCCGACACCCTATTTTGTTCATGAAAATACAGGCAAACTTAGATTTGCTCCATTTCTCCAAAAAGAACAGGAAACAGTCAAATGTTAAATGTGTACTTTTTTTCTGATATATCTGGTTGGTCATATCCTTGGTTCAACTGCTACATTTATGATTCTCTCCTTCCTCCTTTCTTATCAATACTCTAATATTTTATATCCACAAAGGCTGATTAAATTGTAAATTCTCTACCATGGCTGGCTCTTTCTATAAGAAGCTGTGACATAAGAGAGAGAGTGGAACTCCCTCATCTGCTGAGGTGACTCAAAGTGACATGCTGGAGTGTGGACGAACTTACAAAATCACCCTTCTCCTGAGAAAAATGAGTTTTCATAACCTCTGTAACCTCCCTGTCCAGTGGGAAGAAAGTCCACCTCCTACTCTCTCCAAAAAGTTCCCTCGAGACCTCAGTATTTTTGTTAAAGAACCAAGTCCAGAATGGTAGAATGATTCAAACAACTAATTATTTATCTAAATTTCTTAAAGCATTAAAGTCCCTGCCACTGGGGTTTGCAACTTCAATCTCCACCTGTTTAACAGCCTCCCTCTTGCCTCTTCTCCAAAGGCCTCTTGTGTAAGATAAGGGGTCAGGAGATAACAGATATCTGTATTTACCATATTTATACCAGCCTTCCTGGGATGTAACATGGGATGAAACAGGATTTGGACAGTCCTGTTCCATGTTAATAATTAGTTGTGCAGTACAGTATTCAAAGTGTAAATATACTGCAGTATGCATATTTGACTTTTTATTCTGAAATAATTTTGGATTTACTGAAGATTCCTAAAGAGAGTACAGGATTCCTGTACATGCTTCACACAGCTTCTCCTAATATTAACATCCAACATAGTACATTCTTCACAACTAAGAAATTAACATTGCTGCAGTACATGGAGTTGTACACACTGCTTCATTTCTGCTTTTACATAATATTTCATCATGAGACATTTTCATGTTAGTTAGTATAGAATCTACCTCACTCTTTTTAAAAGCTGCAGAATATGTCATTACAAGAATGAGCCTAAGTTTATTCAGACAATCTCCTATTAAAGGAAATTTAGGTTATTTTCAAATTATCATTACTATGGGTTGCAATGAACGTCTTTGTATAAGTTACTGTAGGACAAGTAAAATTCTGAGTTAAAAGTTAGGGTTATGTGATAGCTAATTTTATGTGTCAACTTGACAGGATCTCAGGGTACCCAGATATTTGGCTAAACATTATATTTGGGTGTGTCTGTGAGGTTGTTTCCAGATTAAATTAGCATTTGAATTGGTAGAAGCAGTAAATCTGTTTGCACCCCACTCGCCCCCTATGTGGGTGAGTACCATTCAATCTACTGAGGACCTAAATAAACAAGAAGATGAAGGAAGGAAGGATTTGGCACTTCCTGCCTGTCTCTGTGAGCTGGGACATTGATCTTCTTCTGCCCTCAGATCTCTTGATTCTCCAGCCTTCAGATCTGGATTGGAATGTATATCATTGATGCCCAGAGTTCTCAGGCCTTTGGACTCAGACTGAACTACATCACTGGTTTTCCTGAGTCTCCAACTTGCACATGGCAGGTCATGGGACTTCTTGGCTTCCATAATCACATGAGCCAATTCTTTATAATAAATTTCTCCATATATATATATATATATATATATATATATATATATATATATATATATATATATATATAATCTCCTGTTCTCTTTCTCTTGAGAACCCTGACTAATATAAGGTATTAATTTTGTACCAATCTACAACAGGGCAGTGTCTATCGACACCCTCTCTAATGCTGAATGTTGTCATATTTTTTTAACTTTTCCTTCTCTGATGGATACATAAAACAGAATTCCCTGTAGTTTTGGCCAGGCACCCTCCTGCAAAGCTGTTTATATAACTGATAAATCAGCAGTGTTCAATAGCAACAATTTAAGCTGTTTCAAATGAAAAGCTGCCTGCAATAATATTTCCTTTTTCTGAATATGTCACTAGTTGTTCATGTTCTTAAAATTCCTCTCAGAGCTTAAAATCAGTGCGTTTTTTCTACCCAAATACAAAAGCCTACCCTATTAAAGAATACAATATATTTTTTTTCTTGAACAGAATATTTTATACTATGGGAAAACTTTTGATCACTTTAACATTTATTATAAATTAATAAAAAATGGTTAATTATTTCCATGCTCCAAAAAATTATTATTTTTGAAAGATAGATTTCTTAAGAGTAAACATATGAAAATTCACAGACATCTTGTTACAACAGGTATCATGAAATCAAGGGTCATACATAGCCTTCTTTATTCCACTTTGTATTACCCTCTGTGATGAAAATATTTTATGAAGTTCTTGTCTTATCATTTCAAGTTGGAGAACTCAGACTATTCTCATTTTTATATTCTCTTGGCTTTTAAAAGTATCAGAATTCAGAGACTGCTGTTGGTTGGAATATTAAGATTTAAAACTTAAAACAATTACTGAGATTATGTTTTTGAATTAAATATATATTTAGAGGCAGACCTTTGTACTAGAAGAAGGAAATATTTCTATTTTTCTGTTTTTTTTAACATAACAAGGATACTCATTTTTATTTTGGCTTTACATTTAAAATATCTAGTTATGTTTTATCAACTTGAATGTATTAATAAGATGGTAAGATCAGTTTTAAAAAAAGTAACAACTTTTCACTGTATTCTTGGGAATTGTATGATCTCCTTAAATATTACATTACCTAAGTATCAATTGACTTTATTGGGCTTGTTTTACATTGCTGGTAATTGGTGGGTAGAGGGCCAGGGCTGCTGGTAAACATCTTACAATGCACAAGACAAGTCCCAGAACAAAGAATTGTCTGACTCAAATGTCAATAGTGCTCTGGTTGATAAAACAGAGTTTTTATAAAATAATGCTGAAGATGCTCCCTGTACCTTTCATTTACAAATCCACAGACATTCTTGGAAATATGGCTTTTTGGCTGTGGACAAAATTAATACGTATCAAATCCCCATTGGGCATTCTAAGAAGAAATGTGATACAGAAAGAAAGAAACAAACAAAACAACGCATTAGCTAAATCTGTATAAGGAAAACAGTAAGTCAAGTTAAAAAAGCATGATTCAGCATAGATACGAATATTGCATACCCAGAAAACATCTCAGGTAATATTACAAATATACAGCCATTTTAAAGGTAGACTATGGATCATTATGGGAACTAATGTAGTTGTGGTATTAAAAATAAGCCCACTTTTTAATCAAGTTGTGTGTTTTCTTATTGTTGAGTTTTAAGAGTTCTTTGTATATTTTGGACATCAGTCTTTTATTAGACAAGGCTTTTGCAAATATATTTTCTCTATGGCTCATCTCTTCATTCTTTTGACAGTGTCTCTCACTGAGCAGAAACTTTTAATTTTAATGAAGTCCAGCTTATCAATTCTTTCTTTCATGGATCATGCCTTTCTTTTTGTATCTAAAAATTCATCATCAAACCCAAGGTCACCTAGATTTTCTCCCTCCCTGGAGAGGCTGCCTCCAAGCTGGAATGATTTTCAGATCACAGTAGGCTGCACTTCCATCAGTGCCCACCTTAATGGCAGCCCTGTTTGCTCAGATCTCTGCTTCCAACTGTGCTGTCTCAGTGCCTACAGGTCAGCATTCCTGCTGTACTGTTTCTATGTGCTTTTAATGTGTCCAAAGTAAACTTATAGCTGCACTGAACTGCCACGTCCTCTCTCCAGGTACTAGTAATTGTTTTTCTGGGTAACATAGTTTCAGGGTGGCAAAGGTTTTGAGCGGCTTATTGGTCCTATGAGTCATGCTGATTTTAGTGTGAGGTTTTACAGAATGTAAAAATTTTTCAAGAATCATGTACGGTGTTATAGCAGAAACACCTGTACATGATTTTGTGTGTGTGTATGTGTGTACGTGCATGCATACACACAAACACAAAGACATATTTACATACCTGCAGACAGAAGAAAAATAGCAATTAAAAAACTTTTTAAATGTTTATACGTAGTCTCCATACTTGTTTTCAAGTTTCCAATCTAATAAATGTGATAACATAGTTTACTAAACATTTCCATCCTTTTGGATAGTGTAATTACCTTTATTTATTTCCTATCTTAAATAAAGAAACATGTACCTTCATACAAATGGTCACTTAATTCAATTGAGTCATTTTCTTAGGAAAGATTCTAAAAGTAAGCTTATATGTTAAAAGCATGAACTTCTTTATGGCTATGACTATCTATGGCCATATATTTTTACAAAAGTTCTGTGTCCACACCCTCCTTCACGGGCCTGTGCCATCTCCCATACCTTGTCTAAATGAAAGACCAACTTCTGGACCCAGGGGAAAAAGTAAAGTAGCCAGTTATTATAGAAAGAAACTTAGGCAACAATTGACTCAACCAGTCTAAACACAATAAAAAATTATTTTAAGGAAAGCTTAGGTAGCCAAAGACTTACAAGTTTAAACCTTTAAAAAATCTTTCGTTTCATTTTATTGTGATTACACATTTTATCATTGTAAACCTATTGACTAAATATAATTATCATTACCATGGAATTTTGCTGTTACCTCTATGGTAGTTGCAATGGGAACAAGAAATGCAGCAAGACACCTGGAAGTTGCAGACATGGCTAAAGTGATGCTTGCAAACTTCACAGCACTTCCCAAATAATGTGGAAAGGCCACATGTAAAATGTATTTTTTTTTACATTGATACTATAATTATAATAGTAGTGGTATCTATTAATTTATATATGTATGAATTGTACTTCTAATTCCAAATAAGATCTGAGGTGGCTTATTCCCCAACCCCATGTAAGCATGCACTTTGGAATCCATTCCTTTCTTTAAGTGCTACATTATTGTCATCATTTTACTAGAAATAAATTACAAAATCCCAAGACAGTAAATCAACAATATGGCTGAGAAACATATCCAAAGTTAGTCTTCAGTTTCCTCTTCTGTAAAACTGGAATGGTAATACCCAACTCACAGGGCTATTTTGAGAAATAAATAATAGTATGAATTAAATGAGAACAATACATTTCTTTGAGATTGAATGCATATAATTATTCTAATTTATGTCTCAACATAATTACAAATTACTGCATATTATGTACTTTCAGGGGTGTTTGTAAACATTTTACTCAGAAAACGCTGAATATGTAAATACCCAGGGCTCATTATTTAATAAAGCACTGTGAGATGTCACAATGTTTTCCATTAAGTAATGCAAAGCAATTCAGCTACATGTCTGAATCAATCAATGACTACTTGTATGTTTAAAACATAGTGGTGGGCTTCCCTGGTGGCGCAGTGGTTGGGAGTCCGCCTGCCGATGCAGGGGACACGGGTTCGTGCCCCGGTCTGGGAAGATCCCACATGCCGCGGAGCGGCTGGGCCCGGGAGCCATGGCCGCTGAGTCTGCACGTCCGGAGCCTGTGCTCCGCAACGGGAGAGGCCACAACAGTGAGAGGCCCGCATACCGCAAAAAAAAAAAAACAACAAAAACATAGTGGTACCTGTTCCACTGTGACACAAAGAAGAATAGAGATGAACTTGCTGTCTAGCAATGGAGGAAGAACACATTCACGAAGGTTGCCAAACAATGCAGGATAGCAGGAGATAAATATTAAATGAGAAGACCAAGCAGTAGTTGCAACAGGAGTTCTGGGGAGTTCAGAGGAGAGAGAGCATAGAAAGGAGTTACAGGTAAATGGGAGGTTTCAGCTGGCTTTTGAATGAAGGTTAAAGTTTAGCTGAGTGTGGAGAACATCTCCAGCATTGGGAACACAGGTCATACTTGCACAGCACAGTTAGGGGAAGACGAGCAGAGCAGCCTAGGTAACTTGTGCATTTGTCCACGATGTGAAAAAGTTGTCAAGGGGGCAACATCATAAGAAGAAAAACTTGGCTATGGTGTTTAGGATGTGTTGGACATGGCACAGTTAAAGGCAGTGAAGTCTATTAGAAGATTAATGCACAACTCCCATAAATATAAATGATTTAACTATAACTGTAATTATGTTATTTTAAATAAAGGCACATAGCCAATAAACAAATATATATTAACTCCAAAATACCTATTTATACTCATTATGTGTATCTTGCTAAAGACGCTCTAATTCATATCATATGCTATGAGTTGAAGATGATGTTAATAAATAGTATTTTAATGAATGACTTGCTTCTAATACATTAAAAATATTCATTATTGCTCTATCATACTCTAAGTTTAAAATGCAAAAGATATTTTTTCACATTTTAATTTGCTTTTAAAATACACCTCATTAACTGTTACAGACTGTCAGTATTATCAACCAAATGATTTTTAAGTTGAAATATTAATAGGTGGTTATAACACTGATATTCCTGCAAAATGTGTCTTAAAACCGATTGAACCTGATATGTTTACAATGATGTCTTTTGGGAAAAATGAGTAGTAAGATAAAGGCAGCAAAAGGAATAGAGGGCATTTGTACTCCAATCCAAATGTACTTTCTGCAATCTAGTAATTGGAATTAATTGATATTAGTTTTTGATATGATACAAACAACCCAGTTCATTCTCTCATCATGCACAGAATCCTCAGCTATTTACCTTGCCTTCCCCAAGGGCTTTAATCATCTCAGTCATAATCACAATCTTAAAACAAGCATAAAATCTTTCTAGAAAGTCCAAGCTGCTCCCAGGATGAAGCTTTCCAAGGAAGGCAGTCTCAGCTATGACCATTTTTGTACTCAGGGACAAAAACCAGGACAAAGAGGGCACAGGAATAAGAGTGGCCCAACCCGAGCCCTTCACAGCTCAGGGATGTTGAACTAATTGCTGGGAGTGCTGGTCAGAAAGCTCTGTGTCCATGTACCCAGGAGGGAAAGAAGAGAATCACTGGTCTCTTCATTCAGGGAAACGCCTATGAGTTTGGTATTCTATGTTCTCTATTATGTAAAATAAGGATAATTATAGGTTCCTCCAAGTCCACTATCTCACAGTCTCTTCTCCTCCCCGGTTGATCAAAGATAAAAATTAAGATGTAATTATTCTTTTTCCATTTCATGTTTTGTCATGAGAAATCCTTCTATGAACAAGCATTTAACGGGCAGGATCAGAAGACACAGGGGAGTCAACAATTATGTCTGAAGAATGCACAAGGTGTCAAGTAATAGATCTTAATTTTTACACAGAATTTTATGTGCCTCCAAAACATAAATATATCAATAGGATTCTATTGAATTTTGAAGGTTAAAAGAAGGCGACAAATACACAAATACCCCCCAAACTGGTACATCTCTGTATGTATTCAAATACTCAAAAATAAAATCTTTTATATTTATTCTGGAGTGAGTGTTTATTACTCAGAAGAACAGCTCTCAGTCTTTTTTTTGAGCACTATACTCAATAAAAATTGCACTTCACATGACAACCAGTACACACACATTCACAAAGAGAAACTGAAGTTTCAAGGACAACTGTTACCATATATATATGTTTATATGTAAAATTTATCATAGTATATTCTATTCTCTTCTCTTCATTGTAGTATTCATATCATATTTTAAAACATTTTCCAACTCATTAATTATTGATCATGAACCTCAACTTCCCATTTGAAAATTACTGAGTTAAAGTATCTCTTAAGTATATAAGTCATTTACTTGGATTCTGTTATGTAGAGATAAGAATTTATGAATAATCTGCCCTATTGGTTCACCAGTCAAAATCTGACCCTGTGTCCACAGCACTCAGAAAGAAAGCACACAAACTCCCATGGAGTATAACCAGTATGGCAAGAATTCAAGACTAGCTAGAGAGTCTGCTTTCACTTTATTTAATTTGTTACTACTAGTTGCTTCAATTATGCAATAGCTCATTAGGAACAAATAAAAGAGCATGTATGTGTGTGTGTGTGTGTGTGTGTGTGTGTGTGCGTGTGTGTGTGGAGTGGAGTGGGGTGTTTGGCCAAAGGTAGGGCAAGAAGTACATCAGTCTTCCAAGAAGCTGTTGTTTTTACTGTCTATCATGATAACAACACTTGCTGGAGGCCTATTTCCTATGGAGCAAAGGAAGCTGTGACATCAGGGCCCCTGACTTCATGAGCCCTGTAAGGACATGGGAGCAGATCTAGCAATGCTTTTTTTTTTTTTTTAATTTTCTTTTATTTATTTTTTTATACAGCAGGTTCTTATTAGTCATCCATTTTATACACATCAGTGTATACATGTCAATCCCAGTCACCCAATTCATCACACCCCCCCCACCCCCCCGCTGTTTTCCTCCCTTGGCGTCCATACGTTTGTTCTCAACATCTGTGTCTCAATTTCTGCCCTGCAAACTGGTTCATCTGTACCATTTTTCTACGTTCCACATATATGCGTTAATATGAAATATTTGTTTTTCTCTTTCTGACTTACTTCACTCTGTATGACAGTCTCTAGGTCCATCCACATCTCTACAAATGACCCAATTTCATTCCTTTTTATGGCTGAGTAATATTCCATTGTATATATGTACCTCATCTTCTTTATCCATTTGTCTGTCAATGGGCATTTAGGTTGATTCCATGACCTGGCTAATGTAAATAGTGATACAATGAACATTGGGGTGCATGTGCCTTTTTGATTTACGGTTTTCTCTGGGTATATGCCCAGTAGTGGGATTGCTGGGTCATATGGTAATTCTATGTTTAGTTCTTTAAGGAACCTCCATACTGTTCTCCATAGTGGCTGTATCAATTTATATTCCCACCAACAGTGCAAGAGGGTTCCCGTTTCTCCACACCCTCCCCAGCATTTGTTGTTTGTAGATTTTCTGATGATGCCCATTCTAACTGGTGTGAGGTGATACCTCATTGTAGTTTTCATTTGCATTTCTCTAATAATCAGTGATGTTGAGCAGCTTTTCATGCGCTTCTTGGACATCTGTATGTGTTCTTTGAAGAAATGTCTTTATAGGTCTTCTGCCCATTTTTGGATTGGGTTGTTTATTTTTTAATATTGAGCTGCATGAGCTGTTTATATATTTTGAAGATTAATCCTTTGTCCGTTGATTCATTTGCAGCTATTTTTTCTCATTCTGAGGGTTGGCTTTTCGTCTTATTTGTAGTTTCCTTTGCTTTGCAAAAGGTTTTAAATCTCATTACATCCCATTTCTTTATTTTTGTTTTTATTTCCATTTCTCTAGGTGGACCCAAAAAGGTCTTGCTGTGATTTATGTCAAAGACTGTTCTTCCTATGATTTCCTCTAAGAGTTTTACAGTGTCTGGCCTTACATTTAGGTCTCTAATCCATTTTGAGTTTATTTTTGTGTATGGTGTTAGGGAGTGTTCTAATTTCATTCTTTTACATGTAGCTGTCCAGTTTTCCCAGCACCAATTATTGAAAAGACTGTCTTTTCTCCATTGCATATCCTTGCCTCCTTTGTCATAGATTAGTTGACCATAGATGTGTGGGTTTATCTCTGGGCTTTCTATCCTGTTCCATTGATCTATATTTCAGTTTTTGTTACAGTACCATATTGTCTTCATTACTGTACCTTTGCAGTATAGTCTGAAGACAGGGAGTCTGATCCCTCCAGCTCCATTTTTTTTTTCGCTCAAGATTGCTTTGGCTATTCGGGGTCTTTTGTGTCTCCATACAAATTTTAAGATTTTTTGTTTTAGTTCTGTAAAAAATGCCATTGGTAATTTGATAGGGATTGCATTGAATCTGTAGATTGCTTTGGGTAGTAGAATCATTTTCACAATATTGATTTTTACAATACAAGAACAAGTTATATCTCTCTATCTGTTGGTATCATCTTTAATTTCTTTCAACAGTGTCTTATAGTTTTCTGCATACAGGTCTTTTGTCTTCCTAGGTAGGTTTATTCCTAGGTATTTTATTCTTTTCATTGCAATGATAAATGGGAATGTTTCCTTAATTTCTCTTTCAGATTTTTCATCATTAGTGTATAGGAATGCAAGAGATTTCTGTGCATTAATTTTGTATCCTGCAACTTTGCCAAATGCATTGATTAGCTCTACTAGTTTTCTGGTGGCACCTTTAGGATTCTCTATGTATAGTATCATGTCATCTGCAAACAGTGACACTTTTACTTCTTCTTTTCCAATTTGTATTCCTTTTATTTCTTTTTCTTCTCTGATTGTCACGGCTAGGACTTCCAAAACTATGTTGAATAATAGTGGTGAGAGTGGACATCCTTGTCTCATTCCTGATCTTAGAGGAAATGCTTTCAGTTTTTCACCATTGAGAATGATGCTTGCTGTGGGTTTGTCGTATATGGCCTTTATTATGTTGAGGTAGGTTCCCTCTATGCCCACTTTCTGGAGAGTTTTTATCATAAATGGTTGTTGAATTTTGTCAAATGCTTTTTCTGCATCTATTGAGATTATCATATGGTTTTTATTCTTCAATTTGTTAATATGGTGTATCACATTGATTGATTTGTGTATATTGAAGAATCCCTGCATCCCTGGGATAAATCCCACTTGATCATGGTGTAAGATCCTTTTAATGTGTTGTTGGATTCTGTTTGCTAGTATTTTGTTGAGGATTTTTGCATCTATATTCATCAGTGATACTGGTCTGTAATTTTCTTTTTTTGTAGTATCTTTGTCTGGTTTTGGTTTCAGGGTGATGGTGGCCTCATAGAATGAGTTTGGGAGTGTTCCTTCCTCTGCAATTTTTTGGAAGAGTTTGAGAAGGATGGGTGTTAGCTCATCTCTAAATGTTTGATAGAATTCACCTGTGAAGCCATCTGGTCCTGGACTTTTGTTTTTTGGAAGATTTTTAATCACAGTTTCAATTTCATTACTTGTTATTGGTCTGTTCATATTTTCCATTTCTTCCTGGTTCAGTCTTGGAAGCTTATACCTTTCTAAGAATTTGTCCATTTCTTCCAGGTTGTCCATTTTATTGGCATAGAGTTGCCTGTAGCAGTCTCTTAGCATGCTTTGTATTTCTGTGGTGTCTGTTGTAACTTCTCCTTCTTCATTTCTAATTTTATTGATTTGAGTCCTTTCCCTCCTTTTCTTGATGAGGCTGGCTAAAAGTTTATCAATTTTGTTTATCTTCTCAAAGAACTCCTTTCCCTCCTTTTCTTGATGAGGCTGGCTAAAAGTTTATCAATTTTGTTTATCTTCTCAAAGAACCAGCTTTTAGTTTTATTGATCTTTACTATTGTTTTCTTTGTTTCTATTTCATTTATTTCTGCTCTGATCTTTATGATTTCTTTCCTTCTGCTAACTTTAGGTTTTGTTTGTTCTTTTTTCTCTAGTTCCTTTAGGTGTAAGGTTAGATTCTTTATTTGAGATTTTTCTTGTGTCTTGAGGTAGCCTTGTATAGCTATAAACTTCCCTCTTAAAACTGCTTTGCTGCCTCCCATAGGTTTTGGATGGTCGTGTCTTCATTATCATTTGTCTCTAGGTATTTTTTGATTTCCCCTTTGATTTCTTCAGTGATCTCCTGGTTATTTAGTAACGTATTGTTTAGCCTCCATGTATTTGTGTATTTTATGTTTTTTTCCCTGTAATTAAGTTCTAATCTCATAGCATTGTGGTCAGAAAAGATACTTGACATGATTTCAATTTTCTTAAATTTAGTGAGGCTTGATTTGTACCCAAGATGTGATCTATCCTGGAGAATGTTCTGTGTTCATTTGAGAAGAAAGTGTAATCTGCTGCTTGGGGATGGAATGTCATATCAATATCAATTAAATCTGTCTGGTCTATTGTTTCATTTAGAGTTTGTGTTTCCTTATTAATTTTCTGTTTGGATGATCTGTCCAAACACTTGGTGTAAGTGAGGTGTTGAAGTCCCCCACTATTATTGTGTTACTGTTGATTTCCTCTTTTATCGCTGTTAGCCATTGCCTTATGTATTGAGGTCCTCCTATGTTGGGTGCATATATATTTATAATTGTTATATCTTCTTCTTGGATTGATCCATTGATCATTATGTAGTGTCCTTCTTTGTCTCTTGTAACATTCTCTATTTTAAAGTCTATTTTATCTGATATGAGTATTGCTACTCCAGCTTTCTTTTGATTTCCACTTGCATGGAATATCTTTTTTCATCCCCTCACAAATCTAATAATTTTTACTCATAATTTGGTATGAATAAAAATATTTGAAAAAGTAAATTGTACAATTGAAGTCACAGTCTGTGAAAGAAATTGCTGATAAGCTGGATTTCATGAAAATTAAAAAAAAACTTTTGCTCTACAAAGGTAGCATCAAGAGAATGAGAAGACAAGCCACAGATTGGGAGAAAATATTAGCAAAAGACACATTTGATATATGACTGTTATCCAAAATATACAAAGGATTCTTAAAAGTCAAAAATAAGTAAACAATCTGATTTAAAAATGCGAGAAAAAAGACCTGAACAGACACCTCACCAAAGAAGATACCCAGATGGCAAAATGATACACAGATGTATATAGATATGTCATGAGGGAATTGCAAATTTAAACAATGAGTTACCACTACACATCTATTACAGTGGACAAAATCCAAAGCACCAACAACACCAAATGCTGAGAATGTGAAGCAATAGGAAGTCTCATATGTTGCTGGTGGAAATGCACTTCAGTAGACAGTTTTGTCACTAAATATCCTTTTACCATATGATCCAGCAGTTGCATTCCCTGCTATTTACCCAAATGAGTTGAAAACTCTTGTACACATAAAAACCTGCACACATATGCTTATAGCAACTTTATTCATAATTTCCAGAACTCGAAAGCAACCAAGATGTGCTTCAGTCAGTGAATGGATAAATACACTGTGGTCTATACAGACAATAGAATATTATTCAATGCTAAAAAGAAAAGTGTTATCAAGCTATTAAAAGACAAGGAGGAACCTTAAATGAATATCATTAAGTGAAAGAAGCCCATCTGAAAAGGCTACATCCTCTGTGATTCTAATTCTATGACATTCTCAAAAACACTACAAAGATTAGTGGTTGTGGGAGATGTGGAAGGGAAAGATAAATAGGCAGAGCACAGAGGATTTTTAGGGCAGTGAAAATACTGTGTATGATACTGTAAAGAATGTATGTCATTATCCATTTGTCCAAACCCACAGAATATACAACACTAAGAGTGAACCTTAATTTCAACTATGGACTCAGGGTGATGTGTCAATGTAAGTTCATGGACTGTAACAAATGTAGCACTCTGTGGGGGATGTTGATGGGGGGGAGCTGTGCATTTGTGTAGGGAGGGGTCATATGGGACTGTCTGTATTTAACTTTGCTGTGAATCTAGAACTTCTCTAAAAAATAAAATCTACTTAGAAAAAAAGCAAGTTTCATAAACTCATGAATTATAAACTTCAATCCTCATAAAACCTAGATCAGTCCCAAATTATTATGGGACAAATACTAATATAACATGTTTCAAAATTTATCAAGTGAGTTAAAACATTTCAATGTTCAACCTTCTATTGCATTTCAAATAGTTCCTTAGCCACTCACCCCAGCCCGTAAGACTTTGGTAGCTACCTTGTGATCCTGGCAGTACAAGCCCTTCTCACTCAGTATCCCTATAATAATGTGCTAATAGCATCATAATTAGTATTTTGATGTATTTAGTTTCAATTTTTTGCTTTCAATTTTTAGTAGTTGTAATGATGGCATACCTATAATTCTGTCTTGTTTTCTTCAATCAACGTTATATCATGAGTATTTCTTCATAATCATCATAATGGCATCAAAATAATACATTGTGTGAATGTCCTATTTGACTAATAATGTGTTATTTGACTAATAATCCTCTTACTATTGAAAACTCAAGTTGATAACACTAGTTATTACTCAGTTATAGCTTTATTAAAATTTCGACAGATATACAAAGACAGTAGGTTAATTTGAGCCTACTCCAGAATTTGACTTTAACAATAAATGTATTTTAAGGTGAAGTCAACTCTAAGTTAATGTCAAGGCCCTTTAGGTATTAAGAAACTTTTATATATGTCATAATTTCACATTAAACTTTCAGCCCCACTGGAGCAGGGTCAGAGCTGTCTCCACCATCCCCAAACACCCAGGGCCTGGCTTGGTGCTGGGCACATATTAAGTTCAATAAATATGTGATGGATGAATTAACTAAAGGAAGGTCATGATCCATAGAGACTAAACCAAAGCCAATGCAAACAAAACCTCAAGATATTGAGATTTGAAAATCATTCAATTCATTTTGAAGGGAGAAGGTATATTTTGTAAAGTGAGTGCATGTCAAAACACCCTTCTGAATGTTCATGCAATTCATGCTGAATGACTAACGATGTGTTGCTTGGGCAATGAAAGACCTTGTGGAGATCCTGCAGTTTCTCTCTGTACATGTATGTTTCTCCCATCAGGCAGATGCTGTCTTCAGAGAATATTTAATTTATAAAAGTGCCGACCTATTAACTCCACCTTTTAAAACTTTGCCCTTTAAGACAATAATTGCTCTGTAGTTACCTAATTTTCATACTAATTTTCTTAAGGAGGTGTTACTTTTGTGGTCTAAATTAGACTATTAGAGACTAAATGAATTAATGGTGTCCAGATACACACTCACACAAATGCAGGAAAAAGTAAATTTTTTAATGGTACCTTTTTCTCCTACCGGATTTATAAAGGAAGATTTCAATTCATAAAGGAAAAACCAGGTAGGCAAGGTTCTTCCCATTCTCTGCTTTTCTTCTCTCCCTAACTAGTCAATAAAACAAAAACAAGGGTTTTCAAATTCATTTGCTACTATTGTATATCACTACCCTTTTCTGTAAAGGGAGAGTTTCTCCATCTCATAAGGATTTAGATGTTTTTTCCAAGTTATGAAGTAAAATAGCAGTGAGAAGAGGGGCCAAGGGCTCATTTGTTTATTGGACAAGGATTTACTGAGCCTGTCTTGGATGAAACACCATCTGGCGGCTGCAGAGAACCTGGGAATAAACAAGACATGAGCCGAATGAAGCCTAAACTGACAGAAAATACTCAGAATTCTAGTTACTGTTTGCAACCAACCAAGAAGGCTTAAAATTCCCCTCAACTTGACTGAACTGTCTTCTTCCTGACTCTAGGCCCCTGAGGTCCCTTTTCTCAGAAAATTTACCTTAGAAAACTTTAAATTACAAATTATTTCTCTGCCGCTTTTAGACGCAAATCTCCTTAGAGCTTTTGCCAGTTTTATGACAGAGAAATTTCTTTCTCAAGGACTTGGGAGCCATCCCTTTGAAATGTAATCATCAAGGAAGATAGGGTCCCACCACACACCTTAATCTTGGTGGACGGAATTGTGTACAGGTTTGGTCAGCCCGTCATGGGGCTGCAGGATCACGTCTAAAATATTTGGAAAATGCAGACCTGTCTAGAATGATCAAGTGGGTACAAAATCTCCTTCTGCTCTGATGGAGACACAGAACAAAATGAAAATGATCTACTCCTTATGGCAAAGCAAAATAAAGAAACTAATGGGAGGGAAAATTGACTAATTGCCAGTAGACCTGAGTTCTGTTTTCTCTGGAAACAAGTAATTCTTTCTCAGGAATCAACCACACCTGGAAAGTGAGAACATATAGCTCTTCTCTGCTGAAAGCAAGCCACCACACCCCCTGTGATAGAATACTTGAAAAGCTTCCCATTGTTCTCAGGATAAGATCAAAGCTCCTTTAACATCCTCTAGGGACCAGACTCCAGGCCTCTGTTTCACTCTCTTTCCTCTCATCTTCCTTTTTCCCCATCATTCCCTAATCTTCACCCACACCCATCATCTTCAAGGTCCTCAGGTCCTCAGAAGATGCAAGTTTCTTCCTTCTTCCCAAGTGCTGTTTCCTCTGTCTGCAACAATCCCCAACCTTCACTACCTACCACCTCTTACTCAGCAAACTCCTCTCTGTCTTAATTACTGGGGATAATTGCCACCCTTATAAAATGAGTAATTTCCCCAAACATCTTCTCTGAAACACAGGTACAATCTTACATTTATTTGTGTGATTATTGGATTAACCTCTCCTGAACTAGACCATATCTTCTCCCAAGCTAGAGCCAAAGCTCCCTAAGGGTAAAAAACATTTGCATTTTTTCTCCACTGTCATATTACCAATGCCCATCAGAGGTCCGGGCTCAATGAACATACTCTCTGTGGGTGTTGTGAAGAATAACTGCATTTGAGGTTCCCCAAACAATGTGTAGGGATTAAAAAGGTGGTGTGCACATCATAGTGACTGCAGTTGTTATTCCTGTGTGTACGGCAGGAACTAAGGTAGATGCTCATTTTCTCAGCAAAGAAGGAACTGCCATTTATTAATGATAGTCAAGAGTCATGGACCAATTCCAGTGAGCCAGGTGATGATTCAACAGTTATGCTTACATAAATTATTTAATCTTTACACAGCTTTGTGAGGTAAGTATTCATCCTAAGTTTATGTATGACAAAACTGAAGCATCAAGAAGTTGTCATTGTCCACAGAGCTTGCACAGCCCCATACACCATTTTATTCAATATTTAGAGTGGGAGGTAGGAAATAATTTAAATAGAGGCTTGAGGAGTGCAGTAGCTTATGCAAACTCATACAGCCAGTAAAGAATAGAGTTAGAAATTATACAGGCTCACCTGACCATGTAGCCCATACTTATGAAAATCATTTAAAAATATACTCAATCCAAAACAAGGTAGACAATGAAAAAACAAGGAGCAAAGAGCAGATATAACAAATAGAAAACAAAATGTAATATGGTAGATTAAACACAATCAGGTCAATAATCACATTAAAATAAATGGTAAAGGAATAAATTGCTAGGGTTGAATTAATAAACAATACCCAAATATAAGCTGTTTACAAAAAAAAAAAAAACCCACAACCCACTTTAAATATAAAGGCACCAATGGATAAAATAAAGTTATGGATAAAACGTATAGAAGCTAACACTAATGAAAAGATTATTGGAGTGGCTTAATTAATACCAAAGTGCATTTCAAGGCAAAGAATATTACCAGGGATTGAGAGAATCATTTCATTAATCAGACATGGTATTCCTAAACATATGCACAACTAATAACAGAACTTCAAAATTTATGAGCCCAAACTTATAGAGCTGCAAAGAGACAAATTCACAATTGTAGTTGAACATTTTCACACTGCTTTCTCAATAATTAATAGAACAATGTTATAGAAATATATTTTACAAAATATCAATAAGGATATTGATAGACTTGAAAAGTAGTATCAACCAAATTTATCTAGTTGGGATTTATAAAATCCTCAGTCCTACAACTGCAAGATACACATTCTTTTCAAGTGCATACGAAATCTTTACCAAGATAGACCATATTCTGTGTCCAAAACCCCCCTAATAAAGTTTAAACATTTCAAAACACACAAAGTATGTTCTCTGGACACAAGTGAACTAAATAAGTAATCAATATCAAAAACGTGGGGAATCCCCTAATATATGGAAACTAACACACTTCTCAATAATCCACTTATCATACCAAACGTTGGCAAGGATGAGAAGCAATTGGACCTCTCATACATTTCTGGTGGGAACTGAAAAAAACGGTACAATCACTGTGGAAAACAGTGTGGCAGTTTCTAAACATCTAAAGATATTTGTGCTGTATGATGCAGACACAACACAGCTATGTATTTCCCAAGATAAATGAAAACACATGTTCATAGAAAAACTTGTATTACATAAATGTTCACAGCAGTTTTATTTGTTACAGGGCAAAAATGAAAACAACCCAAATGTCTATCAGCAGGTGAATGGATAAATAAACTGCAGTATATTCATGCAATCAAATATTATTCAGCAGTAAAAATAATGAACTATTAATAATGCAAAAACATAGATGAATGTCAAAATAATTTTTGAGTGAAAGAGGACAGAAAAAGTGAGTAGGTACTGTATGATTCCATTTATATGAAATACAAACTCACCTAAAGTGTCAGAAAGCTGATCAGTAGCTGTTTAGGCACTAAGATGGATGGATGGGTGATGGATGTAGAAGGGGAAGGAGGAAAGGGTTGCAGTTGAGGATTTCTAACAAAGAAATAGTCATTGTCATGACAGTGTTGATGGTTTCACAGTGAATACCTGTGTAAAAACATATCAAATTGTCCATTTTAAATATATGCAGTACTTAGTATGGCTGTTACACCTTAATAAAACTATTTCTAAAAAATATACATATAAAAAAGACTATCGAGTTAGGGATATACAGTTCTATAACAAACAGAGGAAGAAGTGAGGATGTTTGATTCATAATAATTCATTGTTACATGTCTTTTTAATGTACTTTTCTGTATCTCTGTTACATTTTACAAGAGAAAGTTTAAAATTTAAAAAAAGAAAAAAATAAACATGTTACTCCCAATCTTGCAATTCCGTTTCCACACAAGAACAGGTGTGGCAAAAACTTGATTTAAAAAAATTTTTTACAACTTTTATGATTATTACACATAAAATGCAATATGTCATGGACCTATGTCTCTTAATAAGATTGATAGAGCTCCCCCATTTATGTATTTAGGAATACTAGTCTACTTTTTATGTATCAAATATTCTTTTTCATTTTAAGGACTTTTAATTTACTTTTTTTGGAGCAGTGTTAGGTTTACAGCAAGATTGAAAGGAGGGTACAAAGATTTCCTATATACCCACTACCTCCACCAGGAATAACCTTCCCATCACCAATATCCCCCCTATCAGAGTGGTTCATTTGTTACAGTCCATGAACCTACATTGATACATCATAATCACCCAAAGTCTATGGTACACCTTAAGATTCACTCTTGGTGTTGTACACCAAGATACCCTAAAATACCCTAAAAATACCCTAAAAGTCCTCTGTGCTCCACCTATTTATCCCTTCCCACTCCCAACCCCTGATATTTTTACTTTCTCCATAACTTTGCCTTTTCCAGGATGTCATGTGCTTGGAATCATACCGTACTTAGCCTTTTCAGATTGGCTTCCTTCATTTAGCACTAAGATTCCTCCATGCCTTTTCATGGCTTAATAGATCATTTCCTTTTGGCGCTGAATGATATTCCATTGCCTGGATATCCACAAAGTTGATTTATCCATTCACTGACTGAAGGCTGTCTCAGTTGCTTCCGGGTTTTGCAATTATGAATAAAGCTTTTATAAACATCACTGTTTAGGTTTTTATGTGGACATAAGTTTTCAACCCAGGGTAAATACCAAGTAACACAACTGCTGGATCATATGGTAAGAGAATGTTTAGCTTTCTACGAAACCACCAAATCATGTTGAAAGATTGATTTTAAAAAAAGTCATATCCAGCCCAATTATCTGTACTTTTATGTTTATCATCATTCAGAGAATTTAAAAAATCTAAAATGTTTTGACAAAGTATAATACCTATTGTTTCAAATGAAGTAATAAGGAAACATGCTCAGAGGTAAACACAGAAAAATCACAAATAAAGTAATAGTTCCAGAAGTAAGAGAAAGAGACACTATTTTAAAAAACAAGGTCACTGGGCTTCCCTGGTGGCACAGTGGTTGAGAGTCCGCCTGCTAATGCAGGGGACATGGGTTCGTGCCCTGGTCCAGGAAGATCCCACATGCCGCGGAGCGGCTGGGCCCGTGAGCCATGGCCGCTGAGCCTGCGCGTCCGGAGCCTGTGCTCCGCAACGGGAGAGGTCACAACAGTGAGAGGCCCGCGCACTGCAAAAAAAAAAAAAAAAAAAAAAAAAAGTCACTGCCACCAGACTAATGCTGAAACCATTAAAGGGTTTCACTGTGGGTTTGCCGGTGATAAGAGAACTCTCCTGGGCACAAATCTTCAGATTATGGGTCTAAACATTCATAGTATTGATTTTTTGCTGGTGAATAATGACGTTATGGAAGATGAGGAGCAAGTCTGATGGTGTGTAGAAAATGCAGAGGTGGAACTGGATTACCGTAATAACAGAGACGGCCATTTCAACTCAATAATCTCAGCCATTAGGAACATGATCAAAGGAAAAAAACAAAGGTCATCAATAAAAATAGCTTCCAGGGGTAAAGTTTGCACATTATCTCATGAAATAGTAGTAAATTCAATTTTAAAAATGACTGCTGGGGAAGAAATTTTGCACAAGACTTATCAAAAAATGGAGTGTAACCTGAAAAGGACATGAAGAAATTCCCACAAAGAATTCCAGCCACAAGCAATGACACATGAAACACTGAAGCTTGCTCTAAAACCTTCACCCCACAGGAAAATACATGCATGACCTTCAGCAAATGAGTTACTAAGCACCCTATGGGAAGAGTAACTGGAAAAAAAACTGTGTTTTTCAGCAGGAAATTTTAAAAAAGTATTTGAGTTTAAATGAAATGATATTCTTAGAGCAGAGTGTGGTAGTAAATAAAGCTGCCAGGAAAATTCCTAACGCATTTCACGAGAACAGCGTGACATGCACATGGGACCTGAGGAAGCAGCAACAAAGATCAAAATCCCCACAAAACCTTCAAGCACTGATGTCTGGAGGTGAGAGCTGACAGTTTCTCTAGACCAGCACTGTCCAATGGGAATATATTACACAGTCCACATAAGTAGTTTTTAATTTTCCAGAAGCCACATTTAGAAAAGTAAAAAAGAAACAGGTAAAATTAATTTTGATTATACATTTTATTTAAACCAACGTATAATAAAACATTAGCATTTGAACACATAACAGTTGTAAAAAATGAGTAATGAGATGGTTTACATTCATTGCTTCCTACTGTCTTTGAAATCTGATGCACTTTGTGCTTACAGAGTACCCCAATTAAACCTAGCCACATTCCCCGTGCTCGATAGCCTTGTGGCCAGTGGCTATGGTTTTGGTCATTGGAGACCTAGACCTTGAGGATGTACAGAGGTGTCCCAATGCTGCCCTGAGAACCAAGCACTCACCTCCCAACCAAACAGCTGAGATACACACAGTCTACAAGACAAACTTCATTTGATTGCATTTCACATATTGAAACTTGTCATAAGATTTTCTTTGAACAAAGTGTTCCATCTCCATAAATGTTTGATAATCCCTGCATCAGAGCTCCTACTGCAGGTAAGGTGATGCAGTCCTCAAAGGTTAACTAATGGATCATGTTTATCCAGCCAGTGAGTGCAGCCCTGGAACTGGAACCTGGTCCCTAACTCCTCACCTGGCCATCTGGCATCACCTGATGGCAATTTGCTCACAGACAAGTGACAGATGTCCTGTGAGAGTGAATGCAATTATTGCATAGGCTTACGGGTTGCTACAAAGCAATCATAACCATTAGTGAAGGTTCTTTCTTTCTGCCTTTGGTTCGTTGTAGAGTGGTTCTTAACTAGAGGTCAAGGTAGTCCCTATTTTCTTTTGAAGTGTAGCTTCTGTTGTCTCACATTTTTGAAATACAAAAAAAAAGATCTGACCAACCTTCCAAACCTGCTTGCTTCTTTTGCTTATTTTTAGAACTTTCATATTTCAAAACAATATACATTTACAAAAATCTGCAAAGATAGTATAGAGAGGTCTAGAGTACCCTTCACGTAGTTCCCCTCCAATGGTTACTTGTTACATAATTATAGTACAAAATAAAAACCAAGACATTGACATTGGTACAATGTGTGTGTATAGCTCTATATAATTATTGTCATTTGTGTATTTTTGTGTAATTGATACCACAGTGAAGATACAGAATCATTCTGTCACCACAAATATCTCCTTTGTGTCACCTTCCTCTCTTCCACCATCCCTAATTGATGGTAACCACTAATCTATTTTCCATCTTTATATAATTTTGTCATTCTGAGAATGCTTTTTAAATGGACTCATACAGTATGGAACCTTTTGAGCTTGGCTTTTCCATGCAGCGTAATGCCCCGGTCATCCATCCAAGTTGTTGCTTGTATCAATAGTTCATTCCTGTATATTGCTGAGTAGTATTCCCTGGTATAGAGTTACCATGGTTTGCTCAGTCATTCACCTATGGAGGGGCATTTATTGTTGTTTTCAGATTTTGGCTAATACAAATTAAACTGCTACGAACAATCATGTACATGTTTTATGTGGATATGTCTTCATTTCTCTGGGATACAGGCCCAGGAGTGAAACAGCTGGGTCGTATGGTAAATCTATGTTCAGTTTAGTTAGAAACTGCCAAATTATTATCCAGAGTGGTTATACCATTTTATATTCCCACCATCAACGTATGAGAGATCAAAATTTTTTGACTTTTTTCTCTTTTAATTTCTCCTTTTACTTTTGTTGTAGTTTAAGGGAACATTTACGCTTTCTGTGCACTAAATACTATGCAGAAATTATAGCTGATTATGGACAAACAGCCCTACTAACAATGGATATCTTTAACAAGGCATAGAGATTTGTTGTGGACACTGAGACTACTAACTCAGAAAGCTAAATTACTCTATTTCAAATTGTGTAGGGCCAGATCCCTGCTGCTGTATCTGAGAGAGACATTTTTAGCATTTGTCTTGTGGACCCAGAGTTACTGCAAAGTAAAAGGAAACCTTTTGTATTTGTATCTGTTATCTTTCCAAGCATTATCAGTGAGATAATTGTGAAATATCCTCTTCCAGTCCCTAGGCAGCACGTTACCATAGCAACAGATCATTCTACAAAGTTCATCAATTCAACTGGTCCTTACTCCAAAGTAGCAGACAGCTAATATGTTTCGAAAGTTTTTTCTCTTAAGTTGTAATTGAACAAATGAATTAAATTTGTCTTGGCACTGGGAGCTCAGTATCGCATTTATATAGTAAAGGGGAATTAAAAGAAGAAAATAGGCGTTCTTGGCAAGCGTATGCACAAAAGGGAGATTTTAATTAACTCAGTTTATCAGATTCAACTAGTGATTTATTCTTTTCTCAAAAAGGATATGTTAGCCAGCTTAAACATCCTAGTCATAAATTTTATGCAACATTCTTTTATCCCAAAGTATTTTAAACCATATTCCTGCATCCTAACCCTAGGCATATAAATTCCAGGTAATCAGGTGCTGGGGGACCTAGCCTGTCTTATTCACTGTGATCTCACTGGTGTCTGTGCCTGATACACAGTAGGTGCTCAAGCAGAGCACATGGTTCCACGTGAGGACCCTGGAGCCTGATGATCCAGGTTAGACTCCTGTCTCCAGGTCACCCACATCAATGTCTCCTTCACCCTGGGGCCCAGCTCACAGGCCAGGGGCCATGCAGTAAACTTATCTACGCAGAAGGCTTGGATGGTTTCTGGCAGGCAGGGTGCATTATGTAAGAATCACTGTTATTATTTTATTGCTATGTTTAGCTTAGAGATTATAAGCCCTACTCAAGTTTTGTCTAAAATGAGCAAGCTCCCTGCCTCTGTCAGTACTGGCCGCACATAAAGCAGAGGGGTGGATGATAGCTCTACTGCCTTACTGAAAAACAAAATGAAACACTCCTTTAAGTACTTTAAATTGTAAACTGATAGCTTAAAAGTAGTTTGCCAGTAAGTTTCCTGTGAACGGAAACCAAATTGTATTTAAAACAAGCGTGCAATCAATGGAGTCCTCTGGGCATCCTTTCTAAGCTCTCAGTCAGCCCTGTGGCTTAAATGTTACTCCAACCAGACTGAAAATCATTCTGCTAAGGAGGCAATTCAAGGTTCTGAAGGGAAATTACTTGCCTTAGATTTATTGTATCTAAATTACAAAACAGCCACCAATTGTCAAAGCTGGCAGCCCTTCTCTGACAGTCACCAGGCAGGAACACAGAGTCTAAATTACCTTCTCACCCCAGTGGTGAAACTTATACTGTGTCTGGTCCCATTAGTGTGAGTTGGAGTGGTTGAGAAAAATCTATGCAAAGCACTTCTCCACTGTTAGACCTGCGCGGTCTCCTAGGAGTTTCGACTCGCCCAGGAAACAACAAGAGTCGGAAGTCGATGCAAAACGCAAGAGGTTTATTGAAGGCCGGTGCACCGGGGTTCCTTGGTCCTCACGCAGGAGGTCGAAGAAGGAACCTTTTTGGGCGCGAATATGTCAGTTTTATAGGTTCCCACTTCCCCGTATGTAAATTATAGATTTGGTTGTGTTCTCCTGCTGATTGGTCCCGGCTTAGGCTCGGACCAGAGAGGGAACTTGTCCCCAGCTGCCTGATTGGTCTTTGACAGACACCTTTTTTACATTTTGTTATCTCCCTCCTTCTCCCCAGCTGCCTGATTGGTCTTTGACAGACACCTTTTTTACATTTTGTTATCTCCCTCCTTCTCGGAAGGGGGCCGGACATCCTGGAAATTCACCCATTGTCTAAGAAGCCCCTATTGTCTGGAGAGTTCTTAATCATTAGCTGGAACAATGTCTCTCGAGTCCCACATTCCCCCCTTTTTCTTGTGACTATTGATTCCAATCATGGAATCTCAACCTTCTGTTCGTAAACTTTGGTACTGTTGTCTTAACATTAGAACTTGTACAGTACTGATACGTTCTCTAATAAATGCTATCAAGCGATTTAGAACACATGGTCCAAAAGTTAAAATCAACAATAAAACAATAAGAGGTCCCAACAGAGTAGAGATTAAGGTGGTAAACCAGGGGGACTTATCAAACCATGATTGAAACCATCCTTTTTCGTTTTCTCTCTCCCTTTGCCTTTTATCTAAGCGTTCCCTTAGTTTATCCATGGTTTTGGTAATGGTTCCTGAATGATCAATATAAAAGCAACATTCTTCTTTTAGAGCGGCGCATAATCCCCCTTCTTTAAGAAACAGCAAATCTAGGCCTCTTCTATTCTGCAACACCATTTCTGAAAGTGAGGTGATTGATTCCTTTAGTTGAGTTATGGAACTTTCTAATGCTCGAAGGTCGATGTCTACAGCCTGTCTTAAACTTGCATAATACTGAGGTTGTTGTATGAGGGCTGTGGTTCCTGTTCCTATCCCGGCAGATATTCCTAGTCCTAGAAGGACAGCCAATGTGAGGGTTACAGGTTCTCTCTTCCTTCTTGTTTTTCCCTCGTATTCATCTAAGAAGGACGAATCTGAATGATAGATAAGTCTAGGAACTAATTGCACTAGCACACAAAAATCAGCTGAATTGTTGAGAACCTCTAGAGAGACACAAGGGGTGAGCCCCGTGTTACATGCCCACCATCCATCTTGGGGAGGTACAAGATATCCCGAGCCTGAAGGGAGGCTGAAATCATGACAAAGGTGTCGATGGGACTGGGGAGGTGTTCCTATACAAGTACCATTTCCAGAAACCGAAGACAGAGTTAATTTACTGTTCCCTTTCTGTTTCCATCGACAATGGTCCGGGGAGCTGACATTAGTATAATTAGAACTATATCCTATAGCATCATAATAAGGGGGAGGGGCAGCATAACAGAGCCAACATGATTTTGTAGCCTCCGGGTTTGTAGCATTAAGGACCGTAAAGGCTGCCTGCACCAAAGAAAGCATCCTATCCTGTGGAGTCCCAGGCTTAACTGTGGGTTCTTTGGATCCAGAGGTTTCATTAGTCTCATTCTTTGTTGACGTAGCTGAAGGGGCCGGGGGAAGCAAAGGGGGGCCAAGTACGGGATTTGGGCCTATTGATATAGGAGCAGGAGTCTCAATCTTTAGCTTAAGGGTCATTAATATTCCCAAATCATATCCATTCTTGTAAAATCTAATGCCCCATGAGTGGCCATTTACCCATTTTTTATCTCTTTTTCCAGGATTACTAAAGGAAATTTTGAGGGGGTGGCACCATCCTGAACATTCGGGGGCGATGGGTCGGGGACCCCTATAAGAAGTATGAGTGTAGTTGGCTGTTACTGTAATAAAATCCCAAGTTGAGGTGGGTCTCCAATAAGTATCTCCTGTGGTTTCACATCCCCAGTTTTGGCAATATAAATTTTCAGTTCCCCCACATTTATAATTCAGGGATCGGGGGCGATGGAACCCGGGGCATACATAGAAGGAGAGGGTTCTGAGCCAACTTCTTCGGACCTGGTTTTTACAACCCTCTCCGGAGTAATCAGCTTTAGTTAGAAGTTGGGACGGAGCATTATGCTGATCATAATAACTCTCTAGATCCCAAAAGGGAGCTCCTATGGCCAGTTTACAGACATCAGGAAAAAGGTCTGGCCACCAGGTCCAGGGAGGGGCAGTATGGCTAATGGACCAGGTTATATCTCCAGTTTGAGAAATTACCTGCCAAGTTAGACGTTGGGGCAGGTGAGGGCTAAAATCACTTACAGTCAGTAAAGGCAGTAAAACCAAAATTATAAGTCTTAGGTTCGTAGAAGCTTGAGTTTGAGCGGGTTGTCGGTTCTTTGGGCCTGCCATCCTGATGATGCCGCCGCTGGTGCAGCTTTCACGTGTGAAGCATGGATCCAGGCAGCGATGCCGTCCACTTTTATGGCCGTTGGGGTGGTTAGGAGGACGGTGTATGGTCCTTTCCATCGAGGTTCCAACGTCTGGGTTCGATGCCGACGGACGTATACGGAGTCCCCGACTTGGAAAGGATGAGTTTCTCCCGGTGTTCCCGGTTGGTAGGCCTCGGCGAGTTGGGACCATATCTCCTTTTGGACCAGTTGGAGTCCCAATAGCCTAGCATACAAGTCAGTGTTATTTTGACAGTCTGGTTTTATTTCTTCTCCTAAGGTGAGAAGGGGAGGTGGGGCCCCGTATAGCACCTCAAAAGGAGTAAGATGGTACCGGGAAGGTGTATTCCTAACCCGGAACAGGGCTAAAGGAAGGAGCACCGTCCAATCTGTACCGCCAGTCTCCAAGGACAATTTGGTTAGGGTCTCTTTTAGAGTTCTATTCATTCTTTCTACCTGACCTGAACTCTGGGGTCTATATGCACAATGTAATTTCCAATCAGTCCCCAAATATCTGGCCACATCCTGACTTACCTGGGCGACGAAGGCTGGACCATTATCAGACCCTATTACCTTTGGTGCTCCAAATCGAGGAAAAATTTCTTCTAAAATCTTCTTGGCTACTACAGCAGCTGTTTCTTTCTTTGTTGGGAAAGCCTCTATCCATCCTGAAAAAGTGTCTACAAAAACTAAAAGGTATTTATTACCGTACCTTCCAGGACGCACTTCAGTAAAGTCCACCTCCCAGTAAGTTCCTGGGCGGTCCCCCCTGAGTCTCCTTCCAGTTTCAAGTTTCCCTTTTTGAGCATTTACCTGTTGACATGGGACGCATTCCTGCACAATTTGTTCAGCTAATTTTGTCATTCCAGGGGTTTCGTACCCGGCTTTTTGTAACAAGGCTACCATCTTTTTAGTCCCCAAATGTGTCCATCTGTGCATCTGTTGTAACATGGATTCTGCTTGCTGAGGGGACAAAGTTCCTTTTGTTGTGGCCGGGATGATTTCTTCATCACGGCCTGGTTTTTCAGGAACTTTATCTGACAGTCCTAGAATGACTTCTCCCGATGCTATTTCTCGGGCCACTTGGTCAGCCATATTATTTCCCCTAATTATTGGGGTATTTCCTTTTTGATGTCCAGGACAGTGGATGATACTGACTTTAGTAGGAAGCATGAGTGCAGTCAACAAAGCCATGATTTCGTCTTTGTTTTTAACTTCTTTGCCACCTGAAGTTAGTAGCCCTCTCTGTTGGTAAATGGCACCGTGGATATGAGCGGTAGCAAACGCATATCTACTGTCTGTGTAGATGTTTACTTTTTTATTCTCTGCCATCTCTAATGCCCTCGTCAGGGCAATTAATTCAGCTCGTTGGGCTGAGGTCCCTTGTGGTAGCGCCGCTGCCCATATGACTTGTTTTCCGTCTACCACGGCTGCCCCAGTTCGACGCTTACCTTCCTCCAGGAAACTGCTCCCATCCGTGAACCAGGTGAAATCAGCATCAGGGAGGGGCAGGTCCATCAGATCTGGCCTACTGCCGTGTGCTTCGGCCAGTACTTCCTGACAATCATGTATGATGGTGGAGCCTTCCAAGTCAGGATCAGGTAGCAAGGTGGCTGGATTGAGTCCTGTGGCTGGAGCAAACTTGATGCGATCTGAGTTTAGCAACAGGGTTTGGTAATGGGTCATCCTGGCATTAGTTAGCCACCTATCCGGTGGTTGACGGACTACATTTTCCAGGGCATGAGGAGCTGTTATCGTTAGATTTTGTCCTAAAGTTAGTTTGTCAGCATCTTTGACTAGAACGGCCACTGCAGCGATTATCTTTAAACAGGTGGGCCATCCTGATGCCACAGGGTCCAATTTTTTTGACAAATAAGCAACTGGGCGATTCCAGGGACCCAATTTCTGAGTCAATACTCCTTTTGCAATGCCCTTATTTTCGGCCACATATAAATGAAAAGGTTTGGTTACATCTGGCAGTCCTAGGGCTGGAGCTGAAAGTAAAGCTCGTTTGATTTGGTCAAAAGCCTGTTGTTCCTTATCGCCCCAAACGAAAGGAGTGCTGTTTTTGGTTAGGGGGTACAATGGGGCTGCCAGCTCAGCAAACCCTGGAATCCATAGTCTACAGAATCCGGCCGTCCCCAAAAATTCTCTAACCTGCCTGGCGTTTTTGGGAGCCGGAATTTGGGCCACCGTATCCTTTCTGCTCTCCGTGAGCCATCTTTGCCCCCCTTTTAATAGATACCCCAGGTAACTGACCTGTTGTTGGCATATTTGTGCTTTCTTGGCTGAGGCTCTATATCCCAGGGTTCCAAGTTCCGTTAACAGTTTTTCAGTACCCTTGATACAATCTTCTTGGGTCTCAGCAGCTAATAAAATATCATCAACGTATTGGAGTAATGTTACCTGGGGATTTGATTCTCTATATAATGCCAAATCCTGATGGAGGGCTTCATCAAAGATGGTCGGGGAGTTCTTAAATCCCTGAGGTAGCCGTGTCCATGTCAGCTGACCAGACATTCCCGATGTTGGATCTTTCCATTCGAAGGCAAAGTAGGGTTGGCTCAGGGGAGAGAGTCTTAAACAGAAAAAAGCATCTTTAAGGTCCAAAACAGTATACCACGTATGTTGAGGTGGAAGAGTGCTCAGGAGGTTGTAAGGGTTTGGAACTGTGGGGTGGAGGTCTGCCACCCGTTTGTTTACCTCTCGTAGATCCTGCACCGGCCGATAATCATTTGTTCCTGGTTTCTTTACCGGCAGGAGAGGGGTGTTCCATGCTGATTGACATCTTATTAAGATGCCCAAGTCTAGTAGCCTCTGTATATGGGGACGGATACCGTCTTTGGCTTCTCTACTCATGGGGTATTGACGGACCATTATTGGGGTGGCAGTTGCCTTGAGTTCCACTAGCACCGGGGGCCGATTTTTGGCCATCCCCATTCCGGCAGTTTCTGCCCAGGCTTGAGGGAACCGAGTTACCCAATCTGTAACATTAACTCGTGAGGATGAAGGCTGCTCGTATAATTTATATTCATCTTCTAATTTCATAGTCAATATTTGAAGTAACCTTCCTTTATTATCAGTTATGGTGGAACCTTCTGGCTGAAAGTGGATTTGAGTCCCTACTTTGGAGAGTAAATCTCTTCCCAGCAAAGGATAGGGGCATTCCGGAATAATCAAAAATGAATGGGTTACTCGTCCAATCCCAAGATCTACTGTCCTTCGTGTGGTCCATGAATATTGTTTATTCCCAGTGGCTCCTTGTACCCATGACCTTTTAGCTGAGATAGGACCTTTTGAGTGGAGAAGGACGGAGTGCTGGGCTCCGGTATCTACCAAAAATTGAACAGGTTCCCCCTCCACTTTAAGAGTTACCCGGGGCTCGGGGAGAGGGTTCGAGCCCTGACTTTCCTAGTCTTCTTCTTCCAATGTTAAGATTTTGTTTCTGGTTGGCCTTCCTCCATTCTTTTTCTTAGGGCATTCTCTCGCCCAATGTCCTTTTTCTTTACAGTAGGCACATTGGTCCTTGTCTAATGGTCGCCTTCTGTCTGCCGTTCGCCCTTCCTGCCCATTTCTATCCCCTATATTTCTTCCTCCAACCACAGTGGCCAGTATCTTACTTAAATTCCTCTCTTGTCTCTTATCTCGTCTTCTTTCACGGGCTGCCTGCTCTTTCTGCTTTCTTTCTTCCTTCTCTTCCTCTGTTTCTCTTTTGTTATATACTTTATCTGCCTCTTTTACTAACTCCTGAAGCGAAAATCCCTGCAAGCCATCTAGCCTCTGTAATTTCTTCCTAATATCAGGGGCCGCTTGATCAATGAAAGCCATTGCTATAGTAGCCCTATGTTCCTCCGAAGTTGGATCATAAGGGGTAAAGCGTCTAAAGGCTTCCATTAAACGTTCCAGGAACACAGTTGGCGATTCCTGGGGCCCCTGAGTTACTTCCCTTACCTTAGCCAAATTAGTGGGCCGTCTGGCCGCTCCATGGAGACCCGCCACCAGAGCCTGGCGATACATTTTCAGGCGCTCCCTACCTTCCGGGGCATTGAAATCCCAGTTTGGCCTGACGAGTGGGAAACCAACATCAATCTCGTTAGGCAGCTGGGTAGGTTGCCCATTGGCGCCTAATACATTTTTTCTGGCTTCTAAAAGAACCCGTTGCCTCTCCTCAGTCGTTAGGAGAGTCTGAAGCAGCTGCTGACAATCATCCCATGTGGGCTGGTGGGAGAAAACAAGAGATTCTATTAAAGCGGTAAGGGCCTGTGGATTTTCGGAAAAAGTTGGGTTATGCATTTTCCAATTATAAAGATCTGCAGAGGAAAAGGGCCAATATTGGAGAGGTCTATTCCCTTGGCCGTCGGGGGGGCCATACTCTCTAAGAGGTAGGGCAGTGGAGTCCGGGGAGATAGCCCTCCGGCTCCTAGTGCCCGCTGAGGGACCCCTTTCTTCTTCCATCATGGATGGTTCCCTTGGTGCCGAGGGCAGTGGAGCTGGGGGTCCTCTAGGTGGTAGGGGATTTGGGGCCGGAGGATAAGGGGGTGGGGAATCCAAAAGAAGCAAATCGGACTGCGGGTCAGGATAAATCGCCTTCGGTGGATCCGGGGCGTCAGGTAGCTTTTCCGTGTTGGGGTTTTTCTTTAAGGCTAATATCTCCGACGCTGCTGATGTGTGCGCGGACGTACCTGTTGAGGAAACAAAGGGCCGGACCCATGGAGGTGGGGAGAGAATTAAATCTTCCCAGACCAAGACATATGGTACTTGGTCTGGATGTCCGTGGGGATCTATATTAAATATCTTAGACTTCAGCAGCTTAATCTTGTCTAATAAAAAGGATCCTTCGGGGGGCCATCCTATCTGAAATGTTGGCCATTCAGAGGCACACAAAGTCTGCCACTTTCCTTTCTTCACCTCTACCGAAAAATTATGGGCTCTGGCCCGAACTTCGGTCCAATGGCTTAGGGTAAGGGAAAGAGGAGTCGTCACAGTTTGTCCCATTGTCGTCCGTCAGAGAAAAAGAATAGACCACAATACAGAAACAGTTAAAACTCCATGAAACACATATACGCATGGGCCACCGCGAGCTCGCTTCAAAACCGAAACTTCTTCAGATGGCAGTTATCACCAAGGGAACTGCCGAAACCGAGTGAAGGGGAGACAGAGTTTGCCTCTCCTTCCAGATGAGCCACCAGGGCGTCCCCTAGGGCTCATGGACGCCGGCTATTAGCACGTCTGCCTAGCCAGAGGTCCGATACAGATTCCATAATAAGCCGATTCTTACAGCTTTCCTCCGATAATGGCCCACAAAGAACAAGGGACAAACAGACAATCAAGCTCGAGCTTACCTGGTACCTCCAACTCCCGATGTTCTTGTGGTCCGGGGCGAGTGGAATCCCGGACGAGCCCCCAAATGTTAGACCTGCGCGGTCTCCTAGGAGTTTCGACTCGCCCAGGAAACAACAAGAGTCGGAAGTCGATGCAAAACGCAAGAGGTTTATTGAAGGCCGGTGCACCGGGGTTCCTTGGTCCTCACGCAGGAGGTCGAAGAAGGAACCTTTTTGGGCGCGAATATGTCAGTTTTATAGGTTCCCACTTCCCCGTATGTAAATTATAGATTTGGTTGTGTTCTCCTGCTGATTGGTCCCGGCTTAGGCTCGGACCAGAGAGGGAACTTGTCCCCAGCTGCCTGATTGGTCTTTGACAGACACCTTTTTTACATTTTGTTATCTCCCTCCTTCTCCCCAGCTGCCTGATTGGTCTTTGACAGACACCTTTTTTACATTTTGTTATCTCCCTCCTTCTCGGAAGGGGGCCGGACATCCTGGAAATTCACCCATTGTCTAAGAAGCCCCTATTGTCTGGAGAGTTCTTAATCATTAGCTGGAACAATGTCTCTCGAGTCCCACATTCCCCCCTTTTTCTTGTGACTATTGATTCCAATCATGGAATCTCAACCTTCTGTTCGTAAACTTTGGTACTGTTGTCTTAACATTAGAACTTGTACAGTACTGATACGTTCTCTAATAAATGCTATCAAGCGATTTAGAACACATGGTCCAAAAGTTAAAATCAACAATAAAACAATAAGAGGTCCCAACAGAGTAGAGATTAAGGTGGTAAACCAGGGGGACTTATCAAACCATGATTGAAACCATCCTTTTTCGTTTTCTCTCTCCCTTTGCCTTTTATCTAAGCGTTCCCTTAGTTTATCCATGGTTTTGGTAATGGTTCCTGAATGATCAATATAAAAGCAACATTCTTCTTTTAGAGCGGCGCATAATCCCCCTTCTTTAAGAAACAGCAAATCTAGGCCTCTTCTATTCTGCAACACCATTTCTGAAAGTGAGGTGATTGATTCCTTTAGTTGAGTTATGGAACTTTCTAATGCTCGAAGGTCGATGTCTACAGCCTGTCTTAAACTTGCATAATACTGAGGTTGTTGTATGAGGGCTGTGGTTCCTGTTCCTATCCCGGCAGATATTCCTAGTCCTAGAAGGACAGCCAATGTGAGGGTTACAGGTTCTCTCTTCCTTCTTGTTTTTCCCTCGTATTCATCTAAGAAGGACGAATCTGAATGATAGATAAGTCTAGGAACTAATTGCACTAGCACACAAAAATCAGCTGAATTGTTGAGAACCTCTAGAGAGACACAAGGGGTGAGCCCCGTGTTACATGCCCACCATCCATCTTGGGGAGGTACAAGATATCCCGAGCCTGAAGGGAGGCTGAAATCATGACAAAGGTGTCGATGGGACTGGGGAGGTGTTCCTATACAAGTACCATTTCCAGAAACCGAAGACAGAGTTAATTTACTGTTCCCTTTCTGTTTCCATCGACAATGGTCCGGGGAGCTGACATTAGTATAATTAGAACTATATCCTATAGCATCATAATAAGGGGGAGGGGCAGCATAACAGAGCCAACATGATTTTGTAGCCTCCGGGTTTGTAGCATTAAGGACCGTAAAGGCTGCCTGCACCAAAGAAAGCATCCTATCCTGTGGAGTCCCAGGCTTAACTGTGGGTTCTTTGGATCCAGAGGTTTCATTAGTCTCATTCTTTGTTGACGTAGCTGAAGGGGCCGGGGGAAGCAAAGGGGGGCCAAGTACGGGATTTGGGCCTATTGATATAGGAGCAGGAGTCTCAATCTTTAGCTTAAGGGTCATTAATATTCCCAAATCATATCCATTCTTGTAAAATCTAATGCCCCATGAGTGGCCATTTACCCATTTTTTATCTCTTTTTCCAGGATTACTAAAGGAAATTTTGAGGGGGTGGCACCATCCTGAACATTCGGGGGCGATGGGTCGGGGACCCCTATAAGAAGTATGAGTGTAGTTGGCTGTTACTGTAATAAAATCCCAAGTTGAGGTGGGTCTCCAATAAGTATCTCCTGTGGTTTCACATCCCCAGTTTTGGCAATATAAATTTTCAGTTCCCCCACATTTATAATTCAGGGATCGGGGGCGATGGAACCCGGGGCATACATAGAAGGAGAGGGTTCTGAGCCAACTTCTTCGGACCTGGTTTTTACAACCCTCTCCGGAGTAATCAGCTTTAGTTAGAAGTTGGGACGGAGCATTATGCTGATCATAATAACTCTCTAGATCCCAAAAGGGAGCTCCTATGGCCAGTTTACAGACATCAGGAAAAAGGTCTGGCCACCAGGTCCAGGGAGGGGCAGTATGGCTAATGGACCAGGTTATATCTCCAGTTTGAGAAATTACCTGCCAAGTTAGACGTTGGGGCAGGTGAGGGCTAAAATCACTTACAGTCAGTAAAGGCAGTAAAACCAAAATTATAAGTCTTAGGTTCGTAGAAGCTTGAGTTTGAGCGGGTTGTCGGTTCTTTGGGCCTGCCATCCTGATGATGCCGCCGCTGGTGCAGCTTTCACGTGTGAAGCATGGATCCAGGCAGCGATGCCGTCCACTTTTATGGCCGTTGGGGTGGTTAGGAGGACGGTGTATGGTCCTTTCCATCGAGGTTCCAACGTCTGGGTTCGATGCCGACGGACGTATACGGAGTCCCCGACTTGGAAAGGATGAGTTTCTCCCGGTGTTCCCGGTTGGTAGGCCTCGGCGAGTTGGGACCATATCTCCTTTTGGACCAGTTGGAGTCCCAATAGCCTAGCATACAAGTCAGTGTTATTTTGACAGTCTGGTTTTATTTCTTCTCCTAAGGTGAGAAGGGGAGGTGGGGCCCCGTATAGCACCTCAAAAGGAGTAAGATGGTACCGGGAAGGTGTATTCCTAACCCGGAACAGGGCTAAAGGAAGGAGCACCGTCCAATCTGTACCGCCAGTCTCCAAGGACAATTTGGTTAGGGTCTCTTTTAGAGTTCTATTCATTCTTTCTACCTGACCTGAACTCTGGGGTCTATATGCACAATGTAATTTCCAATCAGTCCCCAAATATCTGGCCACATCCTGACTTACCTGGGCGACGAAGGCTGGACCATTATCAGACCCTATTACCTTTGGTGCTCCAAATCGAGGAAAAATTTCTTCTAAAATCTTCTTGGCTACTACAGCAGCTGTTTCTTTCTTTGTTGGGAAAGCCTCTATCCATCCTGAAAAAGTGTCTACAAAAACTAAAAGGTATTTATTACCGTACCTTCCAGGACGCACTTCAGTAAAGTCCACCTCCCAGTAAGTTCCTGGGCGGTCCCCCCTGAGTCTCCTTCCAGTTTCAAGTTTCCCTTTTTGAGCATTTACCTGTTGACATGGGACGCATTCCTGCACAATTTGTTCAGCTAATTTTGTCATTCCAGGGGTTTCGTACCCGGCTTTTTGTAACAAGGCTACCATCTTTTTAGTCCCCAAATGTGTCCATCTGTGCATCTGTTGTAACATGGATTCTGCTTGCTGAGGGGACAAAGTTCCTTTTGTTGTGGCCGGGATGATTTCTTCATCACGGCCTGGTTTTTCAGGAACTTTATCTGACAGTCCTAGAATGACTTCTCCCGATGCTATTTCTCGGGCCACTTGGTCAGCCATATTATTTCCCCTAATTATTGGGGTATTTCCTTTTTGATGTCCAGGACAGTGGATGATACTGACTTTAGTAGGAAGCATGAGTGCAGTCAACAAAGCCATGATTTCGTCTTTGTTTTTAACTTCTTTGCCACCTGAAGTTAGTAGCCCTCTCTGTTGGTAAATGGCACCGTGGATATGAGCGGTAGCAAACGCATATCTACTGTCTGTGTAGATGTTTACTTTTTTATTCTCTGCCATCTCTAATGCCCTCGTCAGGGCAATTAATTCAGCTCGTTGGGCTGAGGTCCCTTGTGGTAGCGCCGCTGCCCATATGACTTGTTTTCCGTCTACCACGGCTGCCCCAGTTCGACGCTTACCTTCCTCCAGGAAACTGCTCCCATCCGTGAACCAGGTGAAATCAGCATCAGGGAGGGGCAGGTCCATCAGATCTGGCCTACTGCCGTGTGCTTCGGCCAGTACTTCCTGACAATCATGTATGATGGTGGAGCCTTCCAAGTCAGGATCAGGTAGCAAGGTGGCTGGATTGAGTCCTGTGGCTGGAGCAAACTTGATGCGATCTGAGTTTAGCAACAGGGTTTGGTAATGGGTCATCCTGGCATTAGTTAGCCACCTATCCGGTGGTTGACGGACTACATTTTCCAGGGCATGAGGAGCTGTTATCGTTAGATTTTGTCCTAAAGTTAGTTTGTCAGCATCTTTGACTAGAACGGCCACTGCAGCGATTATCTTTAAACAGGTGGGCCATCCTGATGCCACAGGGTCCAATTTTTTTGACAAATAAGCAACTGGGCGATTCCAGGGACCCAATTTCTGAGTCAATACTCCTTTTGCAATGCCCTTATTTTCGGCCACATATAAATGAAAAGGTTTGGTTACATCTGGCAGTCCTAGGGCTGGAGCTGAAAGTAAAGCTCGTTTGATTTGGTCAAAAGCCTGTTGTTCCTTATCGCCCCAAACGAAAGGAGTGCTGTTTTTGGTTAGGGGGTACAATGGGGCTGCCAGCTCAGCAAACCCTGGAATCCATAGTCTACAGAATCCGGCCGTCCCCAAAAATTCTCTAACCTGCCTGGCGTTTTTGGGAGCCGGAATTTGGGCCACCGTATCCTTTCTGCTCTCCGTGAGCCATCTTTGCCCCCCTTTTAATAGATACCCCAGGTAACTGACCTGTTGTTGGCATATTTGTGCTTTCTTGGCTGAGGCTCTATATCCCAGGGTTCCAAGTTCCGTTAACAGTTTTTCAGTACCCTTGATACAATCTTCTTGGGTCTCAGCAGCTAATAAAATATCATCAACGTATTGGAGTAATGTTACCTGGGGATTTGATTCTCTATATAATGCCAAATCCTGATGGAGGGCTTCATCAAAGATGGTCGGGGAGTTCTTAAATCCCTGAGGTAGCCGTGTCCATGTCAGCTGACCAGACATTCCCGATGTTGGATCTTTCCATTCGAAGGCAAAGTAGGGTTGGCTCAGGGGAGAGAGTCTTAAACAGAAAAAAGCATCTTTAAGGTCCAAAACAGTATACCACGTATGTTGAGGTGGAAGAGTGCTCAGGAGGTTGTAAGGGTTTGGAACTGTGGGGTGGAGGTCTGCCACCCGTTTGTTTACCTCTCGTAGATCCTGCACCGGCCGATAATCATTTGTTCCTGGTTTCTTTACCGGCAGGAGAGGGGTGTTCCATGCTGATTGACATCTTATTAAGATGCCCAAGTCTAGTAGCCTCTGTATATGGGGACGGATACCGTCTTTGGCTTCTCTACTCATGGGGTATTGACGGACCATTATTGGGGTGGCAGTTGCCTTGAGTTCCACTAGCACCGGGGGCCGATTTTTGGCCATCCCCATTCCGGCAGTTTCTGCCCAGGCTTGAGGGAACCGAGTTACCCAATCTGTAACATTAACTCGTGAGGATGAAGGCTGCTCGTATAATTTATATTCATCTTCTAATTTCATAGTCAATATTTGAAGTAACCTTCCTTTATTATCAGTTATGGTGGAACCTTCTGGCTGAAAGTGGATTTGAGTCCCTACTTTGGAGAGTAAATCTCTTCCCAGCAAAGGATAGGGGCATTCCGGAATAATCAAAAATGAATGGGTTACTCGTCCAATCCCAAGATCTACTGTCCTTCGTGTGGTCCATGAATATTGTTTATTCCCAGTGGCTCCTTGTACCCATGACCTTTTAGCTGAGATAGGACCTTTTGAGTGGAGAAGGACGGAGTGCTGGGCTCCGGTATCTACCAAAAATTGAACAGGTTCCCCCTCCACTTTAAGAGTTACCCGGGGCTCGGGGAGAGGGTTCGAGCCCTGACTTTCCTAGTCTTCTTCTTCCAATGTTAAGATTTTGTTTCTGGTTGGCCTTCCTCCATTCTTTTTCTTAGGGCATTCTCTCGCCCAATGTCCTTTTTCTTTACAGTAGGCACATTGGTCCTTGTCTAATGGTCGCCTTCTGTCTGCCGTTCGCCCTTCCTGCCCATTTCTATCCCCTATATTTCTTCCTCCAACCACAGTGGCCAGTATCTTACTTAAATTCCTCTCTTGTCTCTTATCTCGTCTTCTTTCACGGGCTGCCTGCTCTTTCTGCTTTCTTTCTTCCTTCTCTTCCTCTGTTTCTCTTTTGTTATATACTTTATCTGCCTCTTTTACTAACTCCTGAAGCGAAAATCCCTGCAAGCCATCTAGCCTCTGTAATTTCTTCCTAATATCAGGGGCCGCTTGATCAATGAAAGCCATTGCTATAGTAGCCCTATGTTCCTCCGAAGTTGGATCATAAGGGGTAAAGCGTCTAAAGGCTTCCATTAAACGTTCCAGGAACACAGTTGGCGATTCCTGGGGCCCCTGAGTTACTTCCCTTACCTTAGCCAAATTAGTGGGCCGTCTGGCCGCTCCATGGAGACCCGCCACCAGAGCCTGGCGATACATTTTCAGGCGCTCCCTACCTTCCGGGGCATTGAAATCCCAGTTTGGCCTGACGAGTGGGAAACCAACATCAATCTCGTTAGGCAGCTGGGTAGGTTGCCCATTGGCGCCTAATACATTTTTTCTGGCTTCTAAAAGAACCCGTTGCCTCTCCTCAGTCGTTAGGAGAGTCTGAAGCAGCTGCTGACAATCATCCCATGTGGGCTGGTGGGAGAAAACAAGAGATTCTATTAAAGCGGTAAGGGCCTGTGGATTTTCGGAAAAAGTTGGGTTATGCATTTTCCAATTATAAAGATCTGCAGAGGAAAAGGGCCAATATTGGAGAGGTCTATTCCCTTGGCCGTCGGGGGGGCCATACTCTCTAAGAGGTAGGGCAGTGGAGTCCGGGGAGATAGCCCTCCGGCTCCTAGTGCCCGCTGAGGGACCCCTTTCTTCTTCCATCATGGATGGTTCCCTTGGTGCCGAGGGCAGTGGAGCTGGGGGTCCTCTAGGTGGTAGGGGATTTGGGGCCGGAGGATAAGGGGGTGGGGAATCCAAAAGAAGCAAATCGGACTGCGGGTCAGGATAAATCGCCTTCGGTGGATCCGGGGCGTCAGGTAGCTTTTCCGTGTTGGGGTTTTTCTTTAAGGCTAATATCTCCGACGCTGCTGATGTGTGCGCGGACGTACCTGTTGAGGAAACAAAGGGCCGGACCCATGGAGGTGGGGAGAGAATTAAATCTTCCCAGACCAAGACATATGGTACTTGGTCTGGATGTCCGTGGGGATCTATATTAAATATCTTAGACTTCAGCAGCTTAATCTTGTCTAATAAAAAGGATCCTTCGGGGGGCCATCCTATCTGAAATGTTGGCCATTCAGAGGCACACAAAGTCTGCCACTTTCCTTTCTTCACCTCTACCGAAAAATTATGGGCTCTGGCCCGAACTTCGGTCCAATGGCTTAGGGTAAGGGAAAGAGGAGTCGTCACAGTTTGTCCCATTGTCGTCCGTCAGAGAAAAAGAATAGACCACAATACAGAAACAGTTAAAACTCCATGAAACACATATACGCATGGGCCACCGCGAGCTCGCTTCAAAACCGAAACTTCTTCAGATGGCAGTTATCACCAAGGGAACTGCCGAAACCGAGTGAAGGGGAGACAGAGTTTGCCTCTCCTTCCAGATGAGCCACCAGGGCGTCCCCTAGGGCTCATGGACGCCGGCTATTAGCACGTCTGCCTAGCCAGAGGTCCGATACAGATTCCATAATAAGCCGATTCTTACAGCTTTCCTCCGATAATGGCCCACAAAGAACAAGGGACAAACAGACAATCAAGCTCGAGCTTACCTGGTACCTCCAACTCCCGATGTTCTTGTGGTCCGGGGCGAGTGGAATCCCGGACGAGCCCCCAAATGTTAGACCTGCGCGGTCTCCTAGGAGTTTCGACTCGCCCAGGAAACAACAAGAGTCGGAAGTCGATGCAAAACGCAAGAGGTTTATTGAAGGCCGGTGCACCGGGGTTCCTTGGTCCTCACGCAGGAGGTCGAAGAAGGAACCTTTTTGGGCGCGAATATGTCAGTTTTATAGGTTCCCACTTCCCCGTATGTAAATTATAGATTTGGTTGTGTTCTCCTGCTGATTGGTCCCGGCTTAGGCTCGGACCAGAGAGGGAACTTGTCCCCAGCTGCCTGATTGGTCTTTGACAGACACCTTTTTTACATTTTGTTATCTCCCTCCTTCTCCCCAGCTGCCTGATTGGTCTTTGACAGACACCTTTTTTACATTTTGTTATCTCCCTCCTTCTCGGAAGGGGGCCGGACATCCTGGAAATTCACCCATTGTCTAAGAAGCCCCTATTGTCTGGAGAGTTCTTAATCATTAGCTGGAACAATGTCTCTCGAGTCCCACACACTACATTAATTTAAAAGGAATAAAAGGGAGCTGTCTACTCAGTGGAATAAAACAATTAATTTGTCATTTTTCTGAATCGCCACATCATACTAATTATGAACTAGTGGCTGAGATTCCAAGCTGTTTGGTAGCTTGACTTATCACATTTTCTTTAGGCATGATCTTATCCATTCCAATGGCCTCAAAGCTGATATGAGGTCTCCATTACTGTCTCAAACCTTTCTCTTTAGCTTCAAAGAAGGATTTCCAACCAACTATTAGATCTACCTCATGCTGCTGGATCTCACCATATCCAAAACTGACCTCAGTATCTCTCCGAGGCCTAAATCTATCCATGCACCAGATATTCTGAATTCATTTGTTAGGATAAAATTTTTCATTCTGACCCATCCTACCTTTCAGCTTCATCTCTTTTCAGCTCCTATCTCTCTACCCACAATGCTAGCTAACTTAAATTTCTCAACCTTTCCAGAACATCTCATGCCTTCCTAGAGCTAGATGTTTTGCATAGTCTGTACCTTCTCCCAGGAAGGTCCTTCCAAAAATTCTCCACTAGGCAACCATCTCCTAGTCTTCCAAGAGCCAGCTCTCATGCCTCTCCACTGTGGGGCGTTTCTGACCCTTGCCGGCCATTTCAGTGTTCCCAAATCTCTGTGCGCTTTGGAGGTTATCCTTACTTCAACTAAAATAATGCATCAAGTCAAACTGTAGGAAAAGTGTCTTTTGTTGTATGATGTGAGCTTTCCTGGAGGTCAGGCACTGAGTCTTATTCTCATCCATGATACTTTTATTTTTTCAGCACACTGTAGACCGTCAATGAAGGTTTAGTGAAATAATACATGAAGATTTTAAAATTCTAGAAGTATGCCTCAGAAATCGCACATTAAGCTCAAGGTGGATCTTTTATCTTTCAATCTTCCTGGTTATTACTAAAGAATAGGAGAAGAATGATTACATTAAAAATTCTATCACTTATTTTGACAACTTGAGGCATCCAGAGTACACAAGTTGCCCATAAACTTCCATGCACCCCTCTTAGTGCCAATTCCACTGAAAACTACCTGAGTGGTCAGAACTTGAAGTGAGGTGAGGTAGCGGCAGAAATTTGAAAATGTGGACATAACAAGAGATATATAAGTACAACATACTCTTTCTCAAACTTTAATGCCTATAAAGGTTACTTGGGGAGATTGCTGAAATATAAATTCCAGGTCCAACCCCTGAGATTGGGATTCAGGAAGTTTGCTCTGGGGCTTGGGAACCAACATCATTATTAAGAATTCTAGGTGAATCTAACACAAATGGTCTAGGATAGTACTTTGACAAACAACTAGAGGCTACTGATTTTAGTCCATATTATCAAAGGTGCTAACAATAAGGTCAGTGATGGAGAAGCTTTGAGACATGTTGACTATCTGTTACTTTCTTAAGCCCCATGAGCTACTTTATGGAAAGTGCTTATCGCTTATCACAGTGCCTGGACGACAGGAAGCACTTACTGTGCTTGAGCCATTGCCATGATGCTAGGAAGAGGAGAAGAAGGATGCCATGGCCAGAAACCCTCCTTCTACTCTAGAAGTCCTTTTTTCTATACATTGAAAAGTAGCTCCCAATAGGTCATAACCTTAAATAGATACTGTGAACCTACTACCACGCTGCACATTAGACTAACTTCGGGGCTGTAAAACGTTACAAATGCCTGGGTCCTGCCTTCATTTGCAGAGACCTGATTTAATTGGTCAGGGTAGAATGTGGGCATTGGTGTTTTCCAAAAGCTGTCAAGGTGAGTGTAATGTGGAGCCATAGTTGAGAAAATCTGATGTCTAAAGCATGAGAGAACATTAAGAGATCTACAAGTTATGTACAATTAATGATTAGATAATTAGTCTAATTCTCCATTTTCTAATTCAGTCTCAGGTAGTAAGCCTGATATGTTAGAAGACCGAAAGTCCTATGCAGTACGTTTGGGAGATTCTACAAACTGCACAATTCTAGAGGCAGGCATGGAGATGTATCAATCAGGACCCCAATTCTTTGTTCAGCTGCAAAGACTGTGGTTAGCTGAGAGCCTCCAGCTATTAAATCCTTTAGGGTCTGCCTCAGTTTTTTAAGGAAGGTCAAAATATTCTTGGGGAGACCCTCAGCCTGGGGAACATGGTGGTAGCCAAGGGCATGTTCTTCTCAGGGGTGCCCACATTCAATGGCTGGGCAAGGCAGTCGTCAAGGTCCTCTCTATTTCTGGAGTTCAATAGAAAAACTCTGCTTGAAGATCCACATTGTGCTGGTAGAGCCTTTTGATGGGTCTAATGGCTCCCCTTGCCCAGTCCTGCTTCCTTCTTCTTTCCTTCCACAGGTGTTAGTCCCCCCCCCCAAACCTCTTGTGCTCCTAGCTCCATCTCTGTGTTACATCCTGGAGAAACTAACCTGCAGTAGGACACAGGTGAGCAGAGACAGTGCTACCGGTAGAACTCAACACACAATTACAAATCCAGTAAAAGCCAATGGGTAAGAGATGGAAGGTGTCTGGACTTAAACATGTGGGTGACAGACACTGGATATATATCTCCTCTTTTTATTCTCATTTAAAATATTGCAGAATAGATATTGTGATTCTTATTTGACAGAAACTGAAACTGAGACTTACAAAGGTCTAGAAAATTACTAGTGTCACATAGCTTATAATAGGTGAAAGAAGGATATGATCTTAGTTTTGTCTGGAACTAAAGCTTATACTTTTCCCAGCACATCACACTGCTTCCAGTTCCTCCAACTCATAGCAATGTCATCCTTGTCTGAGTTCCTGGTGTATTAACCATCATCTAAACAGCGACTTTTAACACAAATTTGCACCATTCCCTAATGAATTTCTATGGCCAGATATAATCACCCCTCAATACCGTAATTGCAAACAACTTAAAGTTATGAACCACCTCTTATGTTTCTTGTCTACCTTGAACTTAACCTAGTAAATAATGTGTCCTCTACCCATGCTTGTTTATTAACCACATGAGTAACACATGTGTAATAGGTTGGTCATGTTTAGAGAATTAGATGATATCCAAGACAAGTAAACATGTTGAATGCATTGGTTGGCATCCTGTAGCTTAGAATGTATTAACTGGATTTCCTCTCCAGAAGCAAGGCTGTGTAAATTGCATGTGATGCCAACTTAGCACAGGACTGATTGGGCTTGCTCACTTGTTATCATACTTCTACCATTTCCCATCTGTTCCTGCACAAATGAAACCCTCATGTGTCAGATGCTCTCCCACTGCCCCCCTCCATCTGGAGCAAGAGTCCCCACAACACAGCTGAGCAGCTTTGGCATGACCTCTGATCAGGACTGAAGTCCTTCTTAGTTTCCTTATGCACAAAGGACATGGCTATGTTATGACCATGAGGGGCCACATGCTGCCTAGATCTGCAGGTGGAACACTCTGGTGATGCTGTCCTTCCTTTACCTCCTGAACTGCCAACCATTTGCCTTCAGACACAAATACTAATTAGCTTACTTATTCATTTAGTGAGTATTTGTTGAGAGTGTTCTTTGGGTCATGTTCTGGTTTAGCTTCTCTTGCTACTAAAATGTCAAACTTAGAAGCTCTTCAGATATATGGAATTGGCCTTAGTGTCCACCATTTCCTCTGGTTTGAAGGAATGAGTTACCTGGAAGAATTTCTTCTCACCTGCATGTGTGAGCTGTGGTGAAGGAAGTGTATTCATCTACAAGTCTGGAGTTACAGTGGCTATGTTCTTCTAGCCTAAGTAAGGACAGGGTTTGGCCATTTTGAGGGGTTCTAACTGCTTTAATGTCTTGCCCTTCTCCTCCCACCCACACTGAGCTCCTAGCCTAGTAGGAAGGAGTGGAGGGTCACACCAGACACTGTGCATGATTAGCAAGATGGAGTGGAAACAGTGCTTCCAAGGCTTAGAAATGTATAACTGTCTTTGGGGAGAAGATGGGGAAGGGAAAATCTATACTTTTCAACTTGACCTTGAAGGACGAGGCGTCATTTTCCAGTCAGAGGAAAGGAGGGATGTGAGAGAGGGAGGGAGGCCCAACCAAAGTATAGAAGATTAGAGCTTTGTCTTGTGGACATGTAGGGTTCCGTGTTACTTAGGAGGGTGGTACACTGGGTTGGAGCCAGGGAATCATCAGATCTGTCCCCTTCTGCCTCTTCAAATTTCACATATGCTTCTAACCTTCAGATTTGATACAAACCATATCATACTGTGATGGGCAACTGCAAAAATTTTTATTTTGAATAAACAGAAACATCCCACCTTATATGTGTTTTTATAATATAACTAACTGGGTCAAGTGTAATTAACGTACTGAGATTTGCTAAAAGACTCCCAACAATAATTTAGAATACTGTAGCAGAGTCTAAGTTTCATGTAGCCAATGAACCAGCAGCTCCACCACAAGATCACAGCTTCTCACCCTTGGGCCATGAATAAGCTTCAAGTCCACCAAGATGCTGACCCCTTCCACGCTTGGGGTCATCACAAATGGCTTTACTTATTTCCCAATGCCATACAAATGGTGCCATTTTCTGCAGTTGCCATGACTGGGAAGCCCTGATATGGAGAAACTTTTGCCTCAGGAGATGTGAACAGAGATGGTCATAGAAGCACTGTCTTTAACAGCAAAACAATGGAAACAACCCAAATGTCAGTCAATGATATAACATGAAATTCAGGAATACAAAGGATCACTATATAGCAGTGAAGATGAAGAAACCTTAGTTACATACATGAACGTGGGTAAATGTCTTAGAAATAATGGAAATGAACAAAAGCAAGTCACAGAAAATATCTTTCCATTTATCTCTAGGCCAAACCACACATAACTAATAGATACTGTAACCATATGTTTATGTGGTAAAGTGATAAAAGAAAGTGAGGGAATAATAAAAATTACAAAGAGTAGCTGAGGCAGAAAACAGTGGGTTGGAAGAGTGTTCAAAGCAGGCATCAAAGTTCCAACAAGGTCCTAGTGTTTAAGCTGGATGGTGGGTAATATATTGTTTTCATTTTATTGTTACTACTTGCAAATACATATATTTATTATAATAGTATTATGTATTCAATATTTAATACAAATAACCTTCTTAAAATGGAAAGATACAAATAAGATGAAAGTCTTGTCCTTTGCCAAATTACATTTTGATGTAGCTGGGACCCATATCATTTGGACCATGCTCTACACGTATGCACACACCCACATACACACATACATAGTCACAAGATGGATTTCTTTAGAAGTAAATATATCACATAGGAGTGTGTGGCACTAACAAAAAGAAGGGAAGAGATATATGATGGGGGGACAAGCTATGATTCACACCAGGGCTTTTTGGAGGTGCACTGGCTTTCTTGAGTGACACCTTGAACTGTAATGACATGAGACCCCTCCAACCAGGATTTGAGTGTTGGTTGGATCAAGGAGTCAGACAAGAGAAGAAGAGACTCTTTGGGAGGGAGGGTAGTTTCAGTGCCTTCCTGGCAGAAGGAAAAAGAAGAGGGAAAAAAGAGTGGTTGGGAGAGAGGGGAAGCTGGGGAGATGACAGAAAGCCATCTACTTCTCAATAAACTCCTTCCCTGTGACCCTGTGACCACCGAACCTTCAACAATAGCTTCCAAACTTATGTGATACTTGCTGTAGTTTAGTTTTTAAATACAGAAATGAGTAAAGGGACTGAATTTGTGTTTGTTTGACAGTGAGACAACACGTTCTACCTGAGTATAGATAGGACTTCGTGAGCATAAGCTGAGATATTAAGTAACAGAAATTGTGGGGAGAACTGAGGACTTCCAAGGCCATGGACTTAGGAGTCTGAAATAAGGAACCAAATATTCAAGGGGCAGGAAAGCCCCAGCCGGCATCCACTGGGGAGGCATGTGCCCTACAGGAGGTTCCAGGGCCCTCGGCTTGCTGGCTTCAGTGCTGACTTTCTGGTGTGGCTCCCGAATCTTCCATGGTGCCAATTTGTTTGTGACCCACATGGCATCCCCGCCCAGTTCATACTCAGGCAGAAGAAAAATTATGAGTCATAAAAAAATTCACTGTTTTCCCCTAACTAGGATTCAAGTGGCTGAGGGCCAGGCTGGTCCCAACACCAGTTGTACATCCTCCAACCATGAAGGCCGTGGTGAGGGTCCCAATCAGACTCCAAGAAAGAGAGGACCGGTTGGGGGGTGGGGGGATGCAGCAGGTCAGTGTCTGAATATGGAGCAGGAGGGAGTGGGTACCAACCACAGGGCACAGGAATGGCCCTCTGATTTCTGGGATAAGAACATATCAGAGAAGACGAGATGCAACTCAGACATTGAAGAGAAGATTGGATCACAGGTCACAAGGGAAGATGTCAAGGGCCCAGTCACTAAAACTGGGTGAGGGGTCAGAGTCCAGCCAGGGCAAGATGAGCTGGCACTGGAACGGGGCCCTCATGTTCCTGGCACACCTGGTGCTCAAGACAGGAAGGCCCCAGGATCTGAGGAACCAAGAGACGCAGGTTAAGGAACCCCAGCTTTGAAAGTTAGAGGGTCCTGAAAACAAGCTGCAGGTGAATCATCACAGGTCAGCAATTCAATAAAGACCAGGACCACTGGCTCTTATCCATTCCATGCACAGAGAAATTAATGCTACCCACAAATATTTTTTAAAAAACAACATTGTGTAATCAATACAAATTTTAACGGAAAGAAAAAAAGATAGTTTATAAAGAGCAGCAGCTCATTATGAAGATTGCCTTTAAAGACCTAGTTTACTGAGGACAATTTAAGGCCTCTGCAGTTGACACTTCTTTTTTTTTTCACTTTTAGCCAGTGTTCTTTTGCTATTATGGTCAAGGTCAGACTTTAAAAATTAATTAATTATTCATATCAATAAGTCTCAAAATGAAGCTCTAAATCCCACTAATTAAGCTTAGAGAACACTCCTAGTACTCAGGGTCATAGATTTTTCCAAAGTTCTAGAAAGATATTTAAGCATTCACATAATTAACTATTGGAGGTTTTTTTCTTTGAATTGAATTGAATTTTTTTTTATACAGCAGGTTCTTATTAGTTATCTATTTTATACATATTAGTGTATATATGTGTCAATCCCAATCTCCCAATTCATCCCTCCCCCTCCCGCTTCCCCTCCTTGGTGACCATATGTTAGTTTTCTATATCTGTGTCTCTATTTCTGCCTTGCAAACAAGATTCATCTGTACCATTTTTCTAGATTCCACATGTATGCGTTAATATATGATATTTGTTTTCTCTTTCTGACTTACTTCACTCTGTATGACAGTCTCTAGGTCCATCCACGTCTCTACAAATGACCCAATTTCATGCCTTATGGCTGAGTAATATTCTATTGTATATAGGTACCACATCTTCTTTAAACATTTATCTGTCTATGGACACTTAGGTTGCTTCCATGTCCTGGCTATTGTAAATAGTGCTGCAATGAACAGTGGGGTGCATGTGTCTTTTTTAATTATGGTTTTCTCTGGGTATATGCCCAGTAGTGGGACTGCTGGGTCATATGGTAATTCTATTTTTAGTTTTTTAAGGAACCTCCATATTGTTCTCCATAGTGGCTGTATCAGTTTACATTCACACCAACAGTGCAAGAGGGTTCCCTTTTCTATTATTGGATGTTTTAACATTGACAAAATTACATGAAAAATGCTGTACATAAAAGCCTTTAAACTTATTTGTGATAATTTAAACCAACTTCTACTGGGCCCAAACCAGTATTACTTTAAGTGCTTCTTATTAATTATAGTCAATGATCAGTATTTTATCCTCAAAATGTAGCAATGTTTACACATATTTTCTAGTTCAAGAAAGAAATCTTCCCTCTTTTTTTCCTCTCTCTCAACTCAATTTTAACTCTGAAAGGGTTGCATATTTAATTGGTTTTATTATATTTTTCTGGGGTTCAGGATTTGGACTCAAAGCAGGTAATTAGGACTGTAATATCATATTATATTGTTTTAATCTCAAACTTGTCACCAAATGTTAAACATATTTTAGGTTTTGCAGGCCTCTGAAATCAAGTGTGTGTTGAATGCATTTAAATATCAAGTTTTTTTTTATAGTTTGATTTAGCTAAAATAATGCCAGTGAGGATGTTAATGACAGATGGTAGATAGATGAACAACTAGCTGCTTTCTATCCATCCCAACTATCCAACAATTATTTAGCACTTACTAGGGTCATCCAACATGGAAAGTGAAAAATACTTCTTCTTCATATTGATTTTTATATGGTTTCCAAGGATCAGTTTCTCCATAATTATAATTAAGTAAAGGCTGCCCTGATTTCTCATAAATGACTCATTAGCAAAGTACATGCCCTCAGCTTCTCTGAGGAGGTACTTATTTAATCTAAAGGATAAATCTGAGAAAATCATATAAGAACAGTGCTTTTCATTACATAGCTGCTCTCAAAGACATTAGCTCTACCGATCCTAAGAATTATGCTAATCTATTATTAATGTTTGTGACAATTATGGGATTATCTAATAGAATCCTCAGAAAAGCCCTTATGTAAAGAAAAATTCACATAAAAATAATGTGTGAAATATATTTCAGCTAATAATTACATGTTTCAAGAAAAGGATGACAGTATTATAAACCAACATTAAAAATGATCAGTTTATTAAATCACTATGGAGTATTCTGCTGCTATTTTTTTGAAGTAACCAAGAAGAAAGAAAGAAAGAAAGAAGAAAAGAAAAGAGAAATGAAAGGATAACAGTAGGGAGAGAGGTAAGAGGAAGAGAAAGAAGGAAAAAAGAAAACATATGAGTTCTTATAATGATATATATCTAAGAAGAAAATATTGTTTTCCATATGCCCAGGAAAGTTTTATATTTAGATTTGGCCATTGATAATCACTGCACTGCTATAAAGCTGTTATTCCAAGTCACAGCTTACTGCAGGTATTCTGGTGGAAAGGAGACTGGAAATACACAAATTAACCCATGACGATTCAAAGAAGGCCTGTTTACTCTAATGAATTTCATGTGAGAACAATAACATTAACAGTTACACATCACTCTCTCATTCCCAGGTCGATCAAATCTCTTTTTTTTATCATTTAAGGGAATCCTCAACTCCCATCACCTCCAGGTAGGTTTATTTCAAAAGAAATAATAGCTGACATCAAAACCAGACAAAGATATCTGAAGAAAAGAAAACTAAAGACAAATACCTCATATGAACAGAGACACAAAAATCCTCAGCAAAACACTAGCAAACCAAATACAGTGAAATATAAAAAAGCATTATACACCAGTGTTTTGCTAGTTGCAATGAACAATATGAAAATGACATTGAGAAAAATTCCATTTATAATAGCATAAAAAATAAAATTCTTAGAAAAATACTTAATAAAAGGAATACAAAACTTATACTCTGAAAACCAGAAAATACTGTTGAAACAAAGAAGACTTAAACAAAACATAAGATATCCCATGTTCATGGATCAGAAGACTTAATACTTCCCAGATTGATGTACAGATTCAATGTAATCCCTACTCAATTCCAGCTGGCATTTTTGCAGAAATTGACAAGCATATCATATAATTCATTTGGAAATGCAAAAGAGCCTGAAGAGCCAAACAATCTAGAAAAAGAACAAAGTTTTCCTCGGTTCTCCACCGCTTTTGGAGAACAGCATCCAATCAGGATGTATTAACCTGGTTAAGGAGAGCCACAGGCATAGAAGTTACTTCCAGCACTTCTCCTGTCTGACTTTGTGAATTTGGCCGTGTGGCTGACAGGATCTTGGTGCTCCAGCCGAGCAACAGGCCTGTGCCTCTGATGTGGGAGAGCCAAGTTCAGGACACTGGTCCACAAGAGACCTCCCAGCTCCACGTAACATCAAATAACAAAAGCTCTCCCAGAGAGCTCGATCTCAACGCTAGGACCCAGCTCCACTCAACGAACAGCAAACAACAATGCTGGACACCCTATGCCAAACAACTAGCAACACAGGAACACAACTCCACCCATTAGCAGAGAGGCTGCCTAAAATCATAAGATCACAGACACCCCAAAACACACCACAAGAAGTGGTCCTGCCCACAAGAAAGACAAGATCCAGCCTCATCCACCAGAACACAGGCAACAGTCCCCTCCACCAGGAAGCCTACACAAACCACTGAACCAACCTTACTCACTGGGGCAGACACCAAAAACAACAGGAACTATGAACGTGCAGCCTGCAAAAAGGAGACCCCAAACACAGAAAGTTAAGCAAAATGAAAAGACAGAGAAACACACAGCAGAAGAGGAGCAAGGCAAAAACCCACCAGACCAAACAAATGAAGAAATAGGCAGTCTTCCTGAAAAAGAACTCAGAGTAATGAGAGTAAAGATGATCCAAAATCTTGGACATAGAATGGAGAAAATACAAGAAACATTTAACAAGGAACTAGAAGAACTGAAGAGCAAACAAACAATGATGAACAACACAATAAATGAAATTAAAAATTCTCTAGAAGGAATCCATAGCAGAATAACTGAGGCAGAAGAATGGATAAGTGACCTGGAAGATAAAACTGTAGAAATGACTACCACAGACCACAACAAAGAAAAAATAATGAAAAGAATTGAGGACAGTCTCAGAGATGTCTGGGACAACATTAAATGTACCAACATTTGAATTATAGGGATCCCAAAAAAGAACAGAATAAGAAAATATTTCAAGAGATTATAGTTGAAAACTTCCCTAACATGGGAAAGGAAATAGTCAATCAAGTCCAGGAAGTGCAGAGAGTCCCACACAGGATAAATCCAAGGAGAAACACCTCAAGACACATATTAATCAAACAATCAAAAATTAAATACAAAGAAAAAATATTAAAAGCAGCAAGGGAAAAACAACAAATAACATACAAGGGAATCCCCATAAAGTTAACAGCTGATATTACAGTAGAAACTCTGCAAGCCAGAAGGGAGTAGCAGGACATATTTAAAGTGAGGAAAGACAAAAACCTACAACCAAGATTCTCTACCCAGCAATGATCTCATTCAGATTCGATGGAGAAATTAAAACCTTTACAGACAAGCAAAAGCTACAGAATACAGCACCACCACCAAACCAGCTTTACTACAAATGCTAAAGGAACTTCTCTAGGCAGGAAACACAAGAGAAGGAAACGACCTACAATAACAAACCCAAAACAATTAAGACAATGGTAATAGGAATATACATATCGATAATTACCTTAAAGGTAAATGGATTATATGCTCCAACCAAAAGACATAGTCTGGCTGAATGGATACAAAAACAAGACCCATATATATGTTGTCTATAAGAGACCCACTTTAGACCTAGGGAAACATACAGACTGAAAGTGAGGGGATGGAAAAAATATTCCATGCAAATGGAGATCAAAGAAAGCTGGAGTGGCAATTCTCATATCAGACAAAATGGACTTAAAAATAAAGACTATTACAAGAGACAAAGAGGGATACTACATAATGATCAAGGGATCAATCTAAGAAGAAGATATAACAATTGTAAATATTTATGCACTCAACATAGGAGCACCTCAATATATAAGGCAAATGCTAATGGACATAAAAGGGGAAATTGACAGTAATACAATCATAGTAGGGGACTTTAACACCCAACTTGCACCAATGGACAGATCATCCAAAATGAAAATAAATAATGAGACACAAGCTTTAACTGATACATTAAGCAAGATGGACTCAATCGATATTTATAGGACATTCCATCCAAAAACAACAGAATACACTTTCTTCTCAAGTGCTCATGGAACATTCTCCAGGATAGATCATAACTTAGGTCACAAATGAAGCCTTGGTAAGTTAAAAAAATTGAAATTCTATGAAGTGTCTTTTCCAACCACAACACTATGAGACTACACATCAATTACAGGAAAAAATCTGTAAAAAATACAAACACATGAAGGCTAAACAGTACACTACTAAATAAACAAGAGATCACTGAAGAAATCAAAGAGGAAATCAAAAAATACCTGGAAACAAAAGACAATGAAAACACAATGACCCGAAACCTATGGGTTGCAGCAAAAGCAGTTCTAAGAGGGAAGTTTATAGCAATACAATACTACCTCAAGAAACAAGAAACATCTCAAATAAACAACCTAACCTTATACCTATAGCAATTAGAGAAAGAAGAACAAAAAAAACCCCAGTGTTAGCAAAAGGAAAGGAATCACAAAGATCAGATCAGAAATGAAGGAAACAATAGCAAAGATCAATAAAACAAAAAGTTGGTTCTTTGAGAAGATAAACACAATTGATAAACCATTAGCCAGACTCATCATAAAAAAAAAAAAAAAGGGAGAAGACTCAAATCAACAGAATTAGAAATGAAAAAGAAGTAACAACTGACACTGCAGAAATAAAAAGGATCATGAGGGATTACTACAAGCAACTCTATGCCAATAAAATGGACAACCTGGAAGAAATGGACAAATTCTTAGAAAAGCACAACATTCTGAGACTGAACCAGGAAGAAATAGAAAATATAAACAGACCAATCACAAGAACTGAAATTGAAACTGTGATTATAAATCTTCACCAAACAAAAGCCTAGGACCAGATGGCTTCACAGGTGAATTCTATGAAACATTTAGAGAAGAGCTAACACTTATCCTTCTCAAACTCTTCCAAAATATAGCAGAGGGATGAACACTCCCAAACTCATTCTATGAGGCCACCATCACCCTGATACCAAAACCAGACAAAGATGTCACAAAGAAAGATAACTACAGACCAATATCACTGATGAACATAGATGCAAAAATCCTCAACATAATACTAGCAAACAGAATCCAGCAGCACATTAAAAGGATCATATACCATGATCAGTGGGGTTTATCCCAGGATTTCAAGGATTCTTCAGTATATGCAAATCAATCAATGTGATACATCATGTTAACAGATAGAAGGATAAAAACCATATGATCATCTCAATAGATGCAGAAAACGCTTTTGATAAATTTCAACATCCATTTATGATAAAAACTCTCCAGAAAGTAGGCATAGAGGGAAGTACCTCAACATAATAAAGGCCATATATGACAAACCCACAGCCAACATCATTCTCAATGCTGAAAAATTGAAACCATTTCCTCTAAGATAAGGAACAAGATAAGATTGCTCATTCTCACCATTATTATTCAACACAGTTTGGAACTTTTAGCCACAGTAATCAGAGAAGAAAAAGAAATAAAAGGAACCAAAATCAGAAAAGAAGTAAAGCTTTCACTGTTGGCAGATGACATGATACTACACATAGAGAATCCTAAAGATGCTACCAGAAAACTACTGGAGCTAATCAAGGAATTTAGTAAAGTAGCAGCATACAAAATTAATGCACAGAAATCTCTTGCATTCCTATACACTAATGATGAAACATCTTTAAGAGAAATTAAGGAAACACTCCCATTTACCATTGCAACAAAAAGAATAAAATACCTAGGAATTAACCTACAAAAGACCTGTATGCAGAAAACTATAAGACACTGATGAAAGAAATTAAAGATGATACCAACAGATGAAGAGATATACTATGTTCTTGGATTGGAAGAATCAACCATGTGAAAATGACTCTACTACCCAAAGCAATCTACAGATTCCATGGAATCCCTATTAAACTACCAAAGGCATTTTTCACAGAACTAGAATAAAAAAATTCACAATTTGTATGGAAACACAAAAGACCCCGAATAGCCAAAGCAATCTTGAGAAAGAAAAACAGAGCTGGAGGAATCAGGCTCCAAGACTTCAGACTATACTACAATGCTACAGTAATCAAGACAGTATGGTACTGGCACAAACACAGAAATATAGATCAATGGAACAGGATAGAAAGCCCAGAGATAAATCCACACACATATGGTCACCTTATTTTTGATAAAGGAGGTAAGAATATACAATGGAGAAAAGACAGCCTCTTCAATAAGTGGTGCTGGGAAAACTGAACAGTTACATGTAAAAGAATGAAATTAGAACACTCCTTAACACCATATACAAAAATAAACTCAAAATGGATTAAAGACCTAAATGTTAGGCCAGCCACTATAAAACTCTTAGAGGAAAACATAGGCAGAACATTGTATGACATAAATCACAGGAAGATCCTTTTTGACCCACCTCCTAGAGAAATGGAAATAAAAACAAAAATAAACAAATGGGACCTAATGAAACTTAAAAGCTTTTTTAAGCAAAGGAAACCATAATCAAGATGAAAAGACAACCCTCAGAATGGGAGAAAATATTTGCAAATGAAGCAACTGACAAAGGATTAATCTCCAAAATATACAAGCAGCTCATGCAGCTTAATATCCAAAAACAAACAACCCAATCCAGAAATAGGCTGAAGACCTAAATAGACATATCTCCAAAGAAGATATACAGATTGCCAACAAACACATGAAAGGATTCTCAATGTCACTAATCAGAAGTGCAAATCAAAACTACAATGAGGTATCACCTCACACCAGTCAGAATGGCCATCATCAAAAAATCTACAAACAATAAGTGCTGGAGAGGGTGTGGAGAAAAGGGAACCTTCTTGCACTGTTGGTGGGAATAAAAATTGATACAGCCACTATGGAGAACAGTATGGAAGTTCCTTAAAAAACTAAAAATAGAACTACCATATGACCCAGCAATCCCACTACTGGGCATATACCCTGAGAAAACCAAAATTCAAAAAGAGTCATGTACCACAATGTTCATTGCAGCTCTATTTACAATAGCCAGGACATGGAAGTAACCTAAGTGTCCATTGACAGATGAATGGATAAAGAAGATGTGGCACATATATACAATGGAATATTATTCAGCTATAAAAAGAAACAAAATTGAGTTATTTGTAGTGAGGTGGATGGACCTAGAGACTGTCATACAGAGTGAAGTAAGTCAGAAAGAGAAAAACAAATACAGTATGCTGACACATATATACGGAATGTAAAAAATATATATATGGTTCTGTAGAAGTTAGGGGCAGGACAGGAATACAGACACAGATGTAGAGAATGGACTTGAGGATACAGGGAGGGGGAAGGGTAAGCTGGGATGAAGTGAAAGCATGACATGGACATATATGCACTACCAAATGCAAAATAGATAGCTAGTTGGAAGCAGCCACATAGCACAGGGAGATCAACTCGGTGGTTTCTGATCACCTAGAGGGGTGGGATATGGAGGGTGGGAGGGAGATGCAAGATGGAGGAAATATGGGGTTATATGTATATGTATAGCTTATTCACTTTGCTGTACAACAGAAACTAACACAAGATTATAAAGCAATTATACTCCAATAAAGATGTTAAAAAATAAAAGAACAAGAACAGAGTTGGAGGACTCACACTTTTAATTTAAAAACTTACTATAAAGCTACAGTACTCAATACAATGTGGTATTAGCATAAGAATAGACATATAGATCAATGGAAATAATTGAGAGTCTAGAAATAAACTCTCACATTTATAGTCGATTGATTTTTGATAAAACACTAAGAAAATTCAAAAGGGAAAGAATAATCTTGTGGACCCCATGATGTTGGCTATAGAAATGCTCTGGGAGAAGCTGTATGATTTCTAGGGAAGAAAACATTGATGGGAAGCAGACATAGTAACCTAGCATAACACTGAGACTCAAAGTTCCAAGTGTTTTATTTCTCAACCTGCTTTAATCTTATTTCCCTTCGTAGAGAATGCTTGTTAGAGCCCCCAAACTCAGAGCCAGTAGATTAGTCATTAGAAGTGTGAGGGGAAAGAATAATTTTCCCTCTATCCTACAAGGATCTTGGCTGAGACACCCACTATAATAAAGAATAGATTAACAGTACAAAAACAAACAGAGGTTTAATAACATGTATACCTCCTGTATACATGGAAAATACCCAGGAAAACTGAATAACTCCTTGAAATGGTCCAAGTCACTATCTTAAGTAACATTTCCAGCTAAAGACAAAAGGAGATGTTGGATAGGATTGGGGGGGTAAATTCTACTCAGAAATAGAAATGTGTCTTACAAAAGGGTAACATACTCATTTTTCAGACCTTCTTTAAAATAATCATTATGCCAAAGAGGCATATTTTGAGGTGGTAAATTCTGCTCCCCTTCAAAAATATATCAAATCATCATACAATTTAAATGTAAACAATCATATTTGTTAATTATTCATCAATAAAGTTGGGGGGAAAACTACTCAAACATCTGAAAGGAAATCATATGTGAAGAGAAATATTACCTAAAGAGAACACATACAATGGTCAGGCAAAATTACACATCTCATTTTTAAGATTTTTTTTAATGCCTTTCATGAGTAATTTTTGCATTGTCAGAACCACCTTGATGGTGTCCTCTAAATCATCTAAACGATGCTGGAGATGACTTTTTCCCATATCAAATAAAAAACTCTTGGAGAAAATACAGTAAGTCCCCTACATATGAACTTTCAGGTTGGAAACTTTCAAAGATGCAAACGTGCATTCTCACGTCCAATCACATAAGTTAGTTCATGTGTCTGGCGTATATTCCCACGTGCGTGCATCCTCTACATGTGGTTGTGTTTTTGTGTACTTTACTGTGCAGTACTGTATAGAGTAGAGTAGTACAGTATCTTTATTTCAAGCCAAGGATGTGTGGAAGCAAGCATAAAAGCAGCGGTATATAGCCAATTGTGTTAGTTGGGTACCTAGGGTAAATTTGTTGGACTTAGGAACAAATCGGACTTACGAATGCACTCTCGGAACAGAACTTGTTTGTATGTAGGGGATTTAACGTAAAATTTAAGAGCAGTTTAATAAAAGAGAAGTCACTTTTATTTCTTAGAAGTCACAGATGCTTTGTAAGGACAATAATAGCAAGTGATCTTAAATAATTCAGGAGTTGATGTGGAGATAAAATTAAGAAGCAATTCTCCTCCCTGCCAAATTACCCCTCATCAGCCACTTTTGAGGTTGGGAGAGATGAGAACAAGAACTGAAAAGGAGAGGTCATGAAAACTTGGTATTTTACACATTCCTGAGTTGGAGGTAGTGAAATTTAGGGTGGCAAGAGTCTCCACACAATTCCACCTTCCCCTACTCTTCCAAACTACAGTTCAGATAACCTCACCCCATTTACTTTCCCAAATAGCAGAGACTCAAAGTAGGAGTTGTAGCCCTTGTACCTTGAACAGTGAGAGGTGCGCTCTTCTGTATAATGAAGATAGACGTCTGTAACCCAAGCCTGTCTGTATTAACAGCATCTCCAGTGGCTGCCATGACCAGTTTATAATTCGGGGAAATTAATCACAGTGGTTAGGCACTGGAGCTGTGCAGTCTGACAGCCTGATGTGGAGACATGGCTCTGCCACTGACCAGCTGACCAATATTTGCAGGTCATTTAACCCCTTTTCATCTCAATATTGTCACTTGTACCTTGGAGATTATAATACTGTGTAACTTGGAAGTTTCTGAAAAGATTACATGAGGCAGTGCATGTACAGCTCTCAGTACAGTTAACATTACAGATCACTCAAAATGTCAACCGTCATTTAACTGTCCTTTCTGTCATGCTTATCAACTAACTCTGCATCCTTGAGTAGTTTTTAAATACCAGCTGCAACCACAATTTAAAAACTATCATACAAAATAAAACCTATACTGCCTACCTTGACCAATGAATTTCTTCCTCAGTAACTGATGATCTCAACAGTTAGCCTGTTTTCTTCAGTGCCCAGTGATATGTTAATACTTTCCTTGATGTGATAAATAATACATGTAAGCAATATTTAAAAAAAATAATAACGTGGGAATTTGCAAAGATATTGATCAGATATGTGTTAGTATTTTTACTTGAAGAAAAAACACAACTACTTTACATTCCTGTGTCTGTATCTGGGGTCTCCAAGATCATCCCTAGGTTCAGTGATTTGTTAAAAGAACTCACATTACTCAGCGTATAGTTGTACTCATAACTAAGATTTATTACACTGAGAGCTGCAAAGGACAAAGGGAAAGGACACATGGGAATGAGATCTGGAGGAAACCAGGCACGAAATTCCAAGTCCTCTCCCAGTGAGTCACACAGGACAAGGTTAATTCCCCCAGCAGTAAGCTGTGACAATATGGGTAAAGTGTCCTCTACCAGGGAAGCTCATTAGAGACTCAGTGACCATGGATTTTTGGCGAACTCATAGGCACCCTCTACTACCACGAGACAGAACTTTTAGTCTCCCAGGAAGAAAGCAGGTGTTCCACATAAACTACATTGTTTGTACAGTCTAGGCACAGTGAGCCACTCTTATCATTTAGGGAAAGTTCTGTATCAGTGCAGCTAATAGTTACCAGCCAAGTTCCCAGAAGCTGCAAAGCATGAACTTTGCAAACAGGTCTTCCTAAGGATGGCAGTCTCAGGCCTGCTATGTTAACTCTCTGCACAATGACTTTTAGTGTTTGTAGATACAATTATTTAGGCTTTTTAGTTATATTTACTTTTTAAAAATCTGTATATAGCTTTTCTTAAGCATACTGAATAAAACTGGTATTGGATATTATTTAAATATAAACTTACTTTCAGTTTTTTAAATGGCTTAGATTAGAAGACAAAGGGGAGATTGATTCAGGAAAATATATCCAAACAGTTAAGAGGAAACTAATTCTTATTTCCATTTGGGCAGCAATTGTACTTTTTTGACAGACTTTTCCTTTCTTATTCCCTATTCAATGCACTATCATTTTAAGTTAGAGTGCTGGAAAACTAAAAAGTTTTATGTAATGGAGAATAGATCACCAAATACTTTACATCATTCTTGAGGGCTACTTACTATGCTCATAACCATCTTCATCACAGAGTTTCACTCTAAATTTGTTTCTTCCTGTTATTGACTTATTTAAAAAAGTAATCCTTAAACAATAGTTAGTAATACTGTATTACATATTTGAAAGTTACTAAGAAAGTAGATCTTGAAAAAAAAGAAGTAATCTTTTCTAGATTCTAGATTCCAAGTGATATTTCTAAAACATTACTCAGTGTAAGTTAAAGCATAAAGTAAAAATGCCCTATGGCATTAGAACTTTTATCACTTTAGATCTCATATCTAATTTTAGGAAATAGAGCTCCATTTTATTTATTGATTTATTTTTATTATTATTACTATTTTAACTTGTACTTAGATTGGTTTTAATATTCATGAAGAAGACAGGTATGAGAAGCAAAGAGCTTAATAAAATAGTAAGATAACTTATATAATTAATATTTATTAATTATATATTAATTATATAATTATATATATGTTATATAATTATATATAAAATATATATAATTATAAAATTAATGCTAATATCAATATTTTTACCAATATATCCAACTTTGTTCAATACTTTCAACATGCCAAATTTAGTAATAAACCAGCCAAAATCATAGTGGGAAGATTGGTAGGTGTAGCAAATAATGGAACACTCTACAGTATAAAAGAACTAATTTGATCTTCATTTAGTCAGTATACACATTTTTCCCATGTTCTTTCCATAGATTTCCCCAATTCTGCAGCATCTGAGAAGTCCTAAAGCCTATTTAATCTTAGCACCACAGAGTTCTAAATAGAAAAGAGAGTGATGAAATGATAAGGAAAGACTTTATTTCCAAGAACTTTTAAGAGTCAAGGCTTTATGGCTACTGATCAATATACAAGCCCACCAAGGCATTTTATTGAAGCCATGAATTAACACCACCCTGACTCCCCACTTCATGACCTTGTTTTATTTGTTTTGTTTTGTTTTCCATATGTTGAAATTAGTCCTCTGCATCATATTATTTTGAATGAACACAGTGGAGCCCATCTCCTGATAGCCAACAAAACCTCTAAGCTTAAAGGATAGCCAGAGCTTCCAAGCACAAAACAATTTTATTTTAAATATTTATTGAGTGTATAACATATGGTATAACAACCCAGAGGTATGTATTCAGAGTCACTGCATAACTGTGACCTTTTTAATTTTATTAATTAAAGTCTTTGTCTGGAATTCAAGGCAATTAATGTCTTAGGCTAAACTCTACTGCAAAATAAATACTGTTAGAGTGAAGTGGCTACTATTAGACTCAGTAGCCAAAGTATGGAATGATAGAATTGAGGAGCTTTATTCTATTATATTTTGAGATGTAGAAGTTTATATGTTAAAGTAAAATACTACTGGATTATTATTTATTACAACTCTTCACACAAGGCAAAGTCTACCATAATTCATATCCTTTTTGATTGCATGGAATGGAGTTCAAAAAAAGAAAAAGAAAAAGACTGCCTCTGTTCTTGAAACTATCTATTCCAACACAGTCATGTAATTATACTTTTATCTTAATAGGTATTAACATAGACAAGATAGCAACAAATAATGAGTGGGGACAAAAGGCAACTTGGAATCCCTATCACTCACTGCTGTCTGGTTGACCAACAAAGGCGAGGTGACTGTCCTGGATTCCAGACTTTATCCTTCTCCATGGACCCAACATGCCGCCCACAACTCCTGAAAGCCCGTCTAACCATGGCCATGAGCAGAGCTCAAGAAACAGACACATGGAGGGACAGGCAGGCAGATGAAGTGGAACCAAAAAAAGAATAGTCATAGAGGGAGGGGAAGGGTCAGAAGAGACAGTATTCTGGAAGTCAAGGAAGGAAACAATTCCCAGATTATACAAATGGTGAACACTACTTTTGTGTTTGCTGAGAGGAACTGAGCAGCTATTGGATATAAGACTCAGTTATTTATAGAACTCCAGTCATCAGCATTCTACAGGAGTCACCATTTACTACTTTGCCTCCTGATCTGAGAAGACCTTCAAAGAAGTTGCAAAAATGTCTACCCAGACAGTGCCCAGATAATGTGTCCAGATAATTTCTAACAGCAGAGAGACAAGGGTGCCACAAGAAAATGGGCCTGGAATGTGTCTGGGAAAGGCTATTTGATTTAGCTTTATGGTAGGCAGCAAGGAAATGCCACATGAACTGTGAGATGCACCGTGAACTGCATCACACTCACTTTAATTGTTGGGTAATACTGACAAATAAAATAAACCAGCTTTTTAAATGGCCATTGGCAAGTTTTCTCCAATTTGTGTTTGTTCAAGTAAACTGAAGTGTGAGAAAATAAACTTATCTCCAAACTTAGATTCCTTTTTTAAAGTCCTAACCCAAGATATTAAACTGATTCTTTCAGCACACCTCCTTCAAAATATATTTTAAAAGCTCCAGAAGTTAGTTAATACATAAAACTTGTAATTTGTAGAGGTGATGAAGATAGAATTGTCAAGCTAGTCTGAACAATCTTAAAAGCTGTCTGGGAATCCAGCTTCCAGAACTTTTTATGTGCCTGCCCTGAGTCACTGCACATGGTTTGGAGCAGGGCTGCAATTTAGGATGCCGTGCATCCACAGCTTTGTTCTGCTGGAAGGTACCTTCACCCATTGTAAACACCTCTACCCCCTGAGTTTAACAAACCACCTTACTAGTGAAAAATGGTAACTAGTAATGGTAACCAGAAGAGTTCTTGGTATGTATGGGTATTTTACCAAAATTTCTAACTGATTTGACTTAGTAACATCTTGATTATGTATGCCATATAATTTCAATTTGTAAATAGCTGAGAATTGAAAACAAATAAACAAACAGAAAACAAGCCTGTGGAGGAGTCCATTGCAGGCCCTGACATGATCAGACACCCTGGAATCCTTGCTGCTGCTGAGGTCTGAGCTAATCCCCTCCCGGCAGTGTCCAGGAAGAGCACTGGTCTCGTCGTGAGATCCTTCAAGACAGACTCAGCGTTCAAGTTTCCAGGTGGTTGTATGTTTAAAAAGCAACTGATGCTGATGATCATTTCGTTTAGGAGTCTGTAATTTAGGTAATAGAACCAGATTGAGGTTCCATTCAAATACAGTATATGGAATAAATAAATAAATAAATATATATATATATATATATATATAAACACCTTTATACCTTTATATGCAGGTTTTGAATAGTGATTAAACAAGTTGACTCTTCCAGAATTAAACTACAAACCCAATTTCATTAAAAGTCATCGGAAGCTTCCAAAACCATGTAATTATAAACTAATGGAAATACACATCACATTCACATGGCCACTGTCACAGAAAGAGTTATTGGCTGGTTCATTTTCTGCTGTCCCCACTGGAATGTAAGTTCCAAGACAGCAGGACGCTGCCAGTCTGTTCACTGTCTTACTTATCAGTGCTCAGATAAACCACAAACTAGTAAAAATTCCATAAATTTTAGTGACTCAGTGAATCAAATAAACGAACTGATAAATGTATAATTATAAAATGAGAATTTTTACTAAGAAATGTGAATTATTATTATTAAGATAAAATAGTGGATATTTTGTTTCCCGAGAAAGGACTAATTATACTGGACCTGAAGGGTGAATACATTTTTTTGCTAGACAAAGAATTGGTGGGAATGGAGAGGAAGTGAGTACATTCCAGGCTAAGGGCATCCAATATAAAGGACGAGCATGCAGAACTGCAAGAAGCCCCCAGAAGCTGGTCTGAATTACCTTGAGTTGTACGTGTAATTAACAAAGAGATGGAACATTCCTGCATTACTTAATGTACTACTACAATAAGTTACTTTGGAAATTGGTCAGGCTTAGTTGTAATACCTAATGAGTATTTTCCCCTAGATTTTTAATAAAATGCTCTGTTATTTGTCCCTAAGGGAATAAATACAAAGGAAATAGTTCCAGGAATGCTTCGATGTACTATTCTACAACAAAAATATTTTGCTATATAATCTTTGAAAAGACAAGAAATTATCATGACAAACACAAGATTATATTTCACTTAAAATGTCATCTAACAAAAAGTGCTATTGTCTTAAATTACACAAAATTACATTTAAAAGATCTTATCAAAAAAGCCTTATGTTATCAAAAGTGAAGAAGCAGTAGCAAAGGTATAAGTATTATCTTTCCAATCAAAGTAAACAAAGCATGGAAAAAGAAAAGTTAAGATTTCCTGCAAGTACCACAGAAGACAAAGATGAAGGAGCATTGTGAATTTGCTGCCTGTGAGGAAAAAAGAGAGACCGAAAGCTTAACATTGAAATTGAATGTTTAGATTTTTTTTTTTTTTGGCCATGCCACAAGGCTTGTGAGATCTTAGTTCCCAACCAGGGATCAAATCCATTTCCCCTGCAGTGGAAGCATCGAGTCCTAACTGGACCGCCAGGGAATTCCCATATGTTTAGAATTTTAAACACAAAATCAGGGAAGGGAGAGCTCCTACCTGTGGCCAAATATATGATGTGGTGAGCAGGTTCTTGCTCTACCAAACCCATGGTCATATGGGGAAAATGGCTGTTAACCTCCATGTGGGATGCACTGTGGTCACTGGCTGTACCACCTCATATATCTGAATGAACTTCTGAGCTTCCTGCAGGCTTCCTTCCAACTGGCTCTTGTTTAGGCCCTGGTTCATGGTGCTGTGCTGCTCGAGGAGATAGGCCATTACTGGAACCAGTCGCCTTGACACCCCCTGCCAACCCTGACCACCCCACATGGAGTCTGACTTGGAAGCAAAATAAGCTGCAATGCATAACTGAAGTGTGCAAACATGCTTGCTTCTCCATTTCCCCAAAAGTCCTCATCTGTGGCGTCTCTCTCATTTTAGATTTGAACTCATCATATCTGGGGAGTCTCTCCACTTCATCATAAAAGGAAATGATCAGAAGTGAAAAATACAGAGCAGAAGTTATGGCTGACTTTAATTTGGATAGCATATGCATAAAACTCCTCAGCCTATTTTAAGTCACTTGGGAACTGCCTGAATGCATATTATTATATCTGTCTGGTAAATCAGGTACCCAAATTGAAAATTCAGCAATCAAGAACATCATATAGATTTATTACTTTCCCTATTAGAGCAATGGGCCTATGAGGCCATGAAGAGAGAATTATGCTAGTTTTATTGGAAGAGCTTATAATTTTGTTATAACATCATTCACAAGGGCTGTAAAAATCTCTACTTGTCTTTTTGCCTTATTGTTATTCCAAGTTATAAGAAATAATAAACTTATTTAGAGAATAATAAACTTACTAGAAATCTGAGAAATATGCTACATTTTGCATAGTGAGAAGGCAGAGGGAAGGGGAGAGGTAAGGAAGACAGAAGGGAACGAAAGAGACAAAAGAGAATAAAAGAAAAGAGATAGATTTTCAGGTAGAGAAAAAACATGAATAGGGACATGGTATATATAAGGGAAAGACCTGAATTTGCTGAGAATTTAATTCTCTCTATGTCCCAGAGGCAGGGAGTGTATCATGTGTGATGAGCTCTGGGAAGGAGGAACTAAAAAGTAGAGAAAGGAATGTTAAACTCTCCTGGAACAGAGGACCGAATCAGGAAACCACAAGCCTTTTAAAATTTATTTTCATAAACTCTAAATCCCAGTACAAATAATAACTGATACTCATCAGAATTTCATATAAGTTGGTATTATATAAATAATTCGTCTATAAGAATATGAAACTACCATTTATAACATGCCATTCTAGTACTTGCTTTTAATAATAGGTTAGAGGTATGAAAGTATAATGCTTTATAAAAGTAAAAGTATATGTGCAGCATTTGATACAATGTACTGCATGCTACAAAATGAGAGGAAAAAACAGAAGAATTCTAGAATGTTGGGGCTAACTGAATTTTACCTGCCAGGTCCAATACCTGACTTATTGTCAAAACCTTCCTATGGCAATTATATAGTCCAACACCAGTCAGATGAAGAGACGTCATAAGGTCAGGTGAAGGGCACTGCCCTCTACCTAGTTCTGGCTGATGGTCAAGCTGCAGGTCTTATACTAGGGCACTGTTGCCATGTTGCTTAAAATTCATAAGGATTGATGTGGTAAAATAAACAATAAAGTTGCTGATATCTAGATTTTAATGATAAGACTTCTATTTAACACACTTAATTGTTTCTACATGCATAAGATGCCTTCAGCATCTAGCACTGCTAAATCTGGTGAAATATAAGTTGAACTGAACAAGCCCATAATCATCAAACTACTTGCTTCAGGACTAATAGATTTTTATCACACCCTTTACTCCCTTGCTTGCTTCTTCTACCCATCTTGCTTCAAACATACATTGAGTCCTGATGAAAAAGGTCAAAACCCTTCAGTTAGTCCTCCAACAACATCCCACTCATCTGCTTGGTCATTTCAGCTGTCTTATTGCACCCTTTTAACTCCATCAGTGAAAACCAGCCAACCCTGAGGAGCTTTCCTGGTGACAGACTCCCCACCTCCGTGTCCCCTGCTTGTTTGTAGAAAAGATTTAGCCTCCTTGGGCTCCCCCAAATTGCAAAGAGCAAATTTAATCAGAGAAATGCAGAACAAAGGAAAACAGTCAAGCAAGACAAAATAATAATAGTTTAGTCATAAAACAAAGTCAAGGGCCTTTAGTTCCTCTGTAAAGGTTTTATATAATATCCTGAGCCATAACCTTGAGTTGTTTTGAGGGTATTAAAACTCCCCACCAGGTGGAAGAAGTTAACTGCTGACCACCAGTATGTAGACCCAAGACTGGTTGGAACCAGAAGGTTGATGATGTTGACTCCTGACTACCTCACCACCAACCAGTCAGAAGAATGTCCACAACATTCTTCAGCACCCCACAACCCTCTCCCTCACCTTGCTTTAAAAAACCCTTCCCCAGGGCTTCCCTGGTGGCACAGTGGTTGGGAGTCTGCCTGCCGATGCAGGGGACACGGGTTCGTGCCCCGGTCCGGGAAGATCCCACATGCCATGGAGCGGCTGGGCCCGTGAGCCATGGCCGCTCAGCCTGTGCATCCAGAGCCTGTGCATCCGGAGCCTGTGCTCCACAACAGGAGAGGCCACAACAGTGAGAGGCCCGCGTACCGCAAAACAAAAACAAAAACAAAAAAAACCCTTCCCCAGAAGCCATCAGAGAGTTTGGATCTTTTGAGCATGAGCCACCCATTCTCCTTGCTTGACCCTGCAATAAATGCTGTACTTTCCTTCTCTACAACCAGTGTCAGTAAATTGGCTTTGCTATGAGGCAGGCAAGCAGACTTATGTTTGGTTCAGTAGTATAAGTTAGGATTCATGAAAAACAACACTGCACAGACTACTCCACATGCAGACATACTACGGTTGGGTCTGAATATTTTTAAAAGTTTTGTTTCTCATAATTTTTATAATGAAGCTTTGAGTTTGCATTACTATTGTATTACTGCTGCCTTAAATTGGGCATAGTTTTAAGGTGCTAACCACAGTAATTCCTAACTTGTAACTGACACATGTAGGGAATAGTTCATGGTTGTTTAATTGCGATATTTGTACTTAAAAGTGGTAAAGAATCTCTCCTAATCACTCTTTTTATTCTGTACCTGAATCCCTTTTCTATTTCTCTAATGAATTTGGAAACTGTAGTATATAAATGGCACATACCTTTCCAGATGCTGATAAACAGATATCATCTGAAAAAGTAAGAATAAGAAAAAGAAAAATTTAATCACTTATTAATGCTGATTATTGACAAAAAAAGCACTTTATACATTTCAGATGGAAGCATCCCTTGATTAAAACTTTTCACCACTATATAGCAGTCAGTGTGTTATCATGAATATAAGTAAGCAAACATATGCTAGCATAACTAGCTCATAGTGGTAAACCAACAGAAAAGACTAGACATGTTTTATTTACATGGATTTCCCCACCAATCTGTCTCTTATTAATTGAGGTGATAATGTGACCTTGATGTTTTTTAATTAATTAATTAATTAATTAATTTTTATTTTTTGGCTCTGTTGGGTCTTTGGTGCTGCATGCTGGCTTTCTCTAGTTGCGGTGAGCAGGGGCTACTCTTCTTTGTGGTGCACGAGTTCCTCATTGAGGTGGCTTCTTTTATTGTGAAGCACGGGCTCTAGGCATGCATGCTTCAATAGCTGTGGCACGTGGGCTTAGTAGTTGTGGCTCACAGGCTCTAGAGTGCAAGCTCAGTAGCTGTGGCGCACGGGCTTAGATGCTCTGCGGCATGTGGGATCTTCCTGGACCAGGGCTTGAACCCATGTCCCCTGCATTGGCAGGCGGATTATCAACCACCGCACCACCAGGGAAGCCCATGACCTTGATTTTGTTTGTTTGTTTGTTGTTTTTTGCGGTACGCGGGCGTCTCACTGTTGTGGCCTCTCCCGTTGTGGAGCACAGGCTCCAGACGCGCAGGCCCAGCGGCCATGGCTCACAGGACCAGCCGCTCCGCGGCACGTGGGATCTTCCCGGACCGGGGCACAAACCCGTGTTCCCTGTATCGGCAGGCGGACTCTCAACCACTGCGCCACCAGGGGAGCCCGACCTTGATTTTTTAATTAAATTTTTACTTTGAGGTCAACATAGACATGCAGTTCTAAGAAACAATACAGAGGGATTCCATGTTAATATCTTTCAAAACTATAGTAAAATACAGAATACTGACATTGATACAGCCCAGACACAGAACAATTCTGACACCAAAAGGATCCCTCCCCCTGAAATTCTGTAGTCATGCCTGTCTCCCTCCCTCTCCTCACCTCAATTCCTGGCAATACTAATCTGTTCTCCATTTCCATAATTTTGTCACTTCAATAATGTTATATAAAAGGAATTACGCAGCATGAAACCTTTCGGGATTGGATTTTCTCACTCAGAAAAATTCCCTGCAGATCCATGTTGTAGAATGTATTAGCAGTTTGTGCTTTTTATTGCAGAGTAGCATTCATGGGATAAATGCCCCAGCATGCAATTATTGGACACTGTAAGACAGTTACATGTTTAGGTTTTTTTTTTAAACATCTTTAATGGAATATAATGGCTTTACAGTGTTGTGTTAGTTTCTGCTGTATAACAAAGTGAAACAGCTATATGCATATGTATATCCCCATACCCTCTCTCTCTTGAATCTCCCTCCCACCCTCCATATCCCACCCCTCTAGGTGGTCGCAAAGCACTGAGCTGATCTCACTGTGCTATGAGGCTGCTTCCCACTAGCTATCTATTTTACATTTGGTAGTGTATTCATGCCACTTTCTCACTTTGCCCTAGCTTATGCTTCCCCATCCCTGTGTCCTCAAGACCATTCTCTACGTCTGTGTCTTTATTCCTGTCATGCCCCTAGGTTCATCAGAAACATTTTTTTTTTCAGATTCCACATATATGTGTTAGCATATGGTATTTCTTTTTCTCTTTCTTACTTCATTCTGTATGACAGCCTCCATTTCCATCCACCTCACTACAAATAACTCAATTTCGTTTCTTTTTATGGCTGAGTAATATTCCATTGTATATATGTGCCACATCTTCTTTATCCATTCATCTGTCGATGGATGCTTAAGTTGCTTCCATGTCCTGGCTATTGTAAATAGTGCTGCAATGAACACTGTAGTACATGACTCTTTTTGAATTATGGTTTTCTCAGGGTATAAGCCCAGTATTGGGATTGCTGAGTCATATGGTAGTTCTATTTTTAGTTTTGTAAGGAACCTCCATACAGTTCTCCATAGTGGCTGTACCAATTTACATTCCCACCAACAGTGCAAGGTGGCTCCCTTTTCTCCACACACTCTCCAGCATTTACTGTTTGTAGATTTTTTTGATGATGGCCATTCTGACTGGTGTGAGGTGATACCTCATTGTAGTTTTGATTTGCATTTCTCTAATGATTAGTGATGTAGACGTTTCACGTGTTTGTTGGCCATCTGTATATCTTCTTTGGAGAGATGTCTATTTAGGTCTGCTGCACATTTTTGGATAGGGTTGTTTGTTTTTTGATATTGAGCTGCATGATCTGCTTGTATATTTTGGAGATTAATCCTTTGTCAGTTGCATCATTTGCAAATATTTTCTCCCATTCCGAGGGTTGTCTTTCAGTCTTTATTATGGTTTCCTTTGCTGTGCAAAAGCTTTTAAGTTTCATTAGGTCCCATTTGTTTTTTTTTTTTTGTTTCTATTTCCATTTCTCTAGGAGGTGGGTCAAAAAGGATCTTCCTGTGATTTATGTCATAAAGTGTTCTGCCTATCTTTTCCTCTAAGAGTTTTAGAGTGTCTTGCTTTACATTTCGGTCTTTAATCCATTTTGAGTTTATTTTTCTTTATAGTGTTAGGAAGTGTTCTAATTTCATTGTTTTACATGTAGCTGTCCAGTTTTACCAGCACCACTTATGGAAGAGGCTGTTTCTTCTCCATTGTATACTCTTGCCTCCTTTATCAAAGATAACGTGACCATATGTGCATGGGTTTATCTCTGGGCTTTCTATCCTGTTGCACTGATCTATATTTCTGTGTTTGTGCCAGTACCATACTGTCTTGATTACTGTAGTTTTGTAGTATAGTCTGAAATCCAGGAGCCTGATGCCTCCAGCTCTGTTTTTCCTTCTCAAGATTGTTTTGTCTATTTGGGGCCTTGTGTTTCCATACAAATTCTGCAATTTTTTATTCTAGTTCTGTGAAAAATGCCAGTGGTAGTTTGATAGGGATGCACTGATTCTGTAGATTGCTTTGGGTAGTATAGTCATTTTCACAATGTTGATTCTTCTAATCTACGAACACAGTATATCTCTCCATCTGTTTGTATCATCTTTAATTTATTTCTTTGGTATCTTATAGCTTTCTGCATATAGGTCTTTTGTCTCCTTAGGTAGGTTTTTCCTATGTATTTTATTATTTTTGTTGCAATGGTAAATGGGAGTGTTTTCTTGATTTCACTTTCCGATTTTTCATCATTAGTGTATAGGAATGCAAGAGATTCTGTGCATTAAGTTTGTATCCTGCTACTCTACCAAATTCACTGATTGCTCTAGTAGTTTTCTGGTAGCATCTTTAGGATCCTCTATGTAAAGTATCATGTCATCTGCAAACAGTGACAGATTTACTTCTTCTTTTCTGATTTGGATTCATTTTATTTCTTTTTCTTCTCTGATTGCTGTGGCTAAAATTTCCAAAAATATGTTGAATAATACTGGTGAGAATGGGCAACCTTGTCTTGTTCCTGATCTTAGAGGAAATGGTTTCAGTTTTTCACCATTGAGAATGATGTTGGCTGGATTTATCATATATGGCCTTTATTATGTTAAGGTATGTTCCCTCTATGCCTACTTTCTGGAGAGTTTTTATCATAAATGGATGTTGAATTTTGTCAAAATGGATGTTGAATTTTGTCAAAAGCTTTTTCTGCATCTATTGAGATGATCATATGGTTTTATCCTTCAATTTGTTAATATGGTGTATCACATTGATTGATTTGTGTATACTGAAGAATCCTTGCATTCCTGGGATAAACCTCACTTGATCATGGTATATGATCCTTTTAATGTGCTGCTGGATTTTGTTTGCTAGTATTGTGTTGAGGATTTTTGCATCTATGTTCATCAGTGATATTGGCCTGTAGTGTTCCTTCTTTGTGACATCCTTGTCTGGTTTTGGTATCAGGGTGATGGTGGCCTTGTAGAATGAGTTTGGGAGTATTCCTCCCTCTGCTATATTTTGGAAGAGTTTGAGAAGGATAGGTGCTTAGCTCTTCTCTAAATGTTTGATAGAATTCACCTGGGAAGCCATCTGATCCTGGGCTTTTGTTTGTTGGAAGATTTTTTAGCACCGTCTCAATTTCAGTGCTTTTGATTGGTCTGTTTATATTTTCTATTTCTTCCTGGTTCAGTCTCAGAAGGCTGTGCTTTTCTAAGAATTTGTCCATTTCTTCCAAGTTGTCCATTTTATTGGCATATAGTTGTTTGTAGTAATCCCTCATGATCCTTTTTATTTGAGTCTTCTTTTTTTTTTTTTTTGATGAGTCTGGCTAATGGTTTATCAGGTTTGTTTATCTTCTCAAAGAACCAGCTTTTAGTTTTTATTGATTTTTGCTATTGTTTCCTCATTTCTTTTTCATTTATTTCTGATCTGATCTTTATGATTTCTTTCCTTCTTCTGACTTTGGGGGTTTTTTGTTCTTCTTTCTCTAACTGCTTTAGGTGTAAGGTTAGGTTGTTTATTTGAGATGTTTTTTGTTTCTTGAGGTAGGATTGTATTGCTATAAACTTCCCTCTTAGAACTGCTTTTGCTGCATCCCATAGGTTTTGGGTCATTGTGTTTTCATTGTCATTTGTTTTCAGGTATTTTTTGATTTCTTCAGTGATCTCTTGTTTATTTAGTATTTTTTAGCCTCCATGTGTTTTTATTTTTTACAGATTTTTTCCTGTAATTGATATGTAGTCTCATAGTGTTGTGGTTGGAAATAATACTTCATACGATTTCAATTTTCTTAAATTTACCAAGGACATGTCCATATATGGAATGTTCTATAAAGATGAATTAAGTCCATCTTGTATAATGTATCAGTTAAAGCTTGTGTCTCCTTATTTATTTTCATTTTGGAGGATCTGTCCATTGGTGGAAGTCAGGTGTTAAAGTCCCCTACTATGATTTTGTTACTGTTGATTTCCTCTTTTATGGCCATTAGCATTTGTCTTATGTATTGAGGTGCTCCTATGTTGGGTGCATAAATATTTACAATTGTTATATCTTCTTCTTGGATTGATCCCTTGATCATTACGTAGTGTCCTCCTTTGTCTCTTATAATAGTCGTTATTTTAAAGCCTATTTTGTATGATATGACAATTGCTACTCCAGCTTTCTTTGATTTCCATCTGCATGGAATATCTTTATCCATTCCCTCATTTTCAGTCTGTATGTGTCCCTAGGCCTGAAGTGGGTCTCTTGTACACAGCACATGTATGGGTCTTGTTTTTGTATCCATTCAGCCAGTCCACGTCTTTTGGTTGGAGCATTTAATCCATTTACATTCAAGGTAATTATCAATATGTATGTTCCTATTACCATTTTCTTAATTGTTTTGGGTTTGTAAATGTAGGTCTTTCCCTTCTTTTGTGTTTCCTGCCTAGAGAAGTTCCTTTAGCATTTGTTGTAAAGCTGGTTTGGTGGTGCTGAATTCTCTTAACTTTTGCTTATCTGTAAAGGTTTTAATTTCTCTGTTGAATCTGAATGAGATCCTTGCTGGGTAGAGTAATCGTGGCAGTAGGTTTTTCCCTTTTATCACTTTAAGTATGTTCTGCCACTCCCTCTGGCTTGCAGAGTTTCTGCTAAAAAATCAGCTGTTAACCTTGTAGGGATTCCCTTGTATGTTATTTGTTGTTGTTATTTGCTTTTCCCTTGCTGCTTTTAATATTTTTCTTCGTATTTAATTTTTGATAGTTTGATTCATACATTTCTTGGTGTGTTTCTCTTTGTTTATCCTGTGTGGTACTCTCTGTGTTTCCTGGACTTGATTGACTATTTCCTTTCCCATGTTAGGGACGTTTTGGACTATAATCTCTTCAAATATTTTCTCAGACCCTTTCTTTTTCTCTTCTTCTTCTGGGACCCCTATAATTCAAATGTGTTGCACTTAATATTTTCCCAGAGGTCTCTGAGACTGTCCTCAATTCTTTTCATTCTTTTTTTCTTTATCCTGTGCCCTGGCAGTTATTTCCACCATTTTATCTTCTAGCTCAGTTATCTGCTGTTTTGCCTCAGTTATTCTGTTATTGATTCCTTCTAGAGTATATTTAATTTCAGTAATTGTGTTGCTCCTCACTGTTTCTTTGCTCTTTAGTTCTTCTAGATCCTTGTTAAATGTTCTTGTATTTATTCCATTCTGTTTCTGAGATTTTGGATCACCCTTACTATCAATAATCTGAATTCTTTTCCAGGTAGGTTGCCTATTTCATCTTCATTTATTTGGTCTTGTAGGTTTTTACCTTGCTCCTTCATCTGTAACAAATTTTTTTGTGGTTTCATCTTTTTTTTTTTTTTAAGGGTGGTACTCTATTCCTGTCTTACTGGTTATCTGTCCTGAGATGTCCAGCACTGGAGTTTTCAGGCAGTTGCATAGAGCTGGTTCTTGGTGCTGAGATGAGGACCTCAGGAGGACCTCCTTCCTCAGGAAGGGCTCACTTCGATTGACATTCCCTGGGGTCTGAGGTTCTCTGTTAGTCCAGTGGTTTGGACTCGGAGCTCCCATCACAGGAGCACAGGCCCGATCTCTGGCCTGGAAACCGAGATCCTGCAAGCTTTGTGGCACAGTAAACAACATAAAAAAGGAAGGACGAGGGGACGATGGCGGAAGAGTAAGACGTGGAGATCACCTTCCTCCCCACAGATACACCAGAAATACATCTACACGTGGAACAACTCCTACAGAACACCTACTGAACGCTAGCAGAAGACCTCAGACCTCCCAAAAAGCAAGAAAGTCACCACATACCTGGGTAGGGCAAAAGAAAAAATAATAAAAAGATAGGGACGGGACCTGCACCAGTGGGAGGGAGTTGTGAAGGAGGAAAGGTTTCCACACACTAGGAAGCCCCCTCACTGGTGGAGACTGCGGGTGGTGGAGGGGGGAAGCTTCAGAGCCACGGAGGAGAGCACAGCAACAGGGGTGCGGAGGGCAAAGTGGAGAGATTCCCGCACAGAGGACCGGTGCAGACTGGCACTTACCAGCCCAAGAGGCTTGTCTGCTCACTCGCTGGGGTGGGCAGGGGCTGGGAGCTGAGGCTCGGGCTTCGGTAGGAGTGCAGGGAGAGGACTGGGGTTAGTGGCATGAACACAACCTGAAGGGGTTAGTGCACCACGGCTAGCCAGGAGGAAGTCCAGGAAAAGTCTGGACCTGCCGAAGAGGCAAGAGACTTTTTCTTCCCTATTTGTTTCCTGGTGCGCAAGGAGAGGGCATTAAGAGCGCTGCTTAAAGGAGCTCCAGAGATGGGCGTGAGCCGTGGCTAAAAGTGTGGACCCCAGAGACGGGCATGAGATGCTTAGGCTGCTGCTGCCGCCACCAAGCAGCCTGTGTGCAAGCACAGGTCACTAACTATACCCACCTTCCGGGGAGGCTGTGCAGCCCGCCACTGCCAGGTTCCTGGAATCCAGGGACAACTTCCCCGGGAGAACGCATGGCACGCCTCAGGCTGGTGCAACATCATGCTGGCCTCTGCTGCCGCAGGCTTGCCCCGAACCCTGTACCCCTCCCTCCCCGCCGGCCTGAGTGCAACAGAGTCCCCGAAGCAGCTGCTCCTTTAACCCCATCCTGTCTGAGTGAAGAACAGATGCCCTCCAGTGACCTACACGCAGAGGCAGGGCCAAATCAAAAGCTGAGCCCCAGGAGCTGTGAGAACAAAGAAGAGAAAGAGAAATATCTCCCAGCAGCTTCAGAAGCAGCGGATTAAAGCTCCACAATCAACTTGATGTGCCCTGCATCTGTGGAATACATGAATACACAATGAATCATCCCAAAGTCCACCAAAGGAGGTGGACTTTGATAGCAAGATTTATTATTTTTTCCTTTTCCTCTTTTTGTGAATGTGTATGTGTATGCTTCTGTGTGAGATTTTGTCTGTATAGATTTGCTTGCACCATTTGTCCTAGAGTTATATCCGTCCATTTTTGTTGTTGCTTTTTTCTTAAAAAAATTTTTTTTTCTTAATAATTATTTTTTATTTTAATAATTTTATTTTAATTTATCTTACTTTATTTTATCTTCTTTCTTTTTTTTCTTTCCTTCCTGCCCTCCTTCCTGCCCTCCTTCCTTCCTTCCTTCCTCCCTCACCCCTCCTTCCCTTCCTTCCTTCCTTCCTTCCTTCCTTCCTTTCTTTCTTTCTTTCTACTTTTTCTCCCTTTCATTCTGAGCCGTGTGGATGAAAGGCTCTTGGTGCTGCAGCTAGCAGTCAGTGCTGTGCCTCTGAGGTGGGAGAGCCAACTTCAGGACACTGGTCCACAAGAGACCTCCCAGCTCCACATAATCTCAAATGGCAAAAATCTCCCAGAGATCTCCATCTCAACACCAACACCCAGCTTCACTCAATGACCAGCAAGCTACAGTGCTGGGCACCCTATACCAAAAAACTAGCAACACAGGAACACAAACCCACCCATTAGCAGAGAGGCTGCCTAAAATCATAATAAGTCCACAGACACCCCAAAGCACACCACCAGACGTGGACTTGCCCACCAGAAAGACAAGATCCAGCCTCATCCACCACAACACAGGCACTAGTCCCCTCCACCAGGAAACCTACACAACCCATGGAACCAACTTTAGCCACTGGGGACAGACACCAAAAACAACGGGAACTACGAACCTGCAGCCTGCAAAAAGGAGACCCCAAACACAGTAAGATAAGCAAAATGAGAAGACAGAAAAACACACAGCAGATGAAGGAGCAAGATAAAAACCCACCAAACCTAACAAATGAAGAGGAAATAGGCAGTCTACCTGAAAAAGAATTCAGAATAATGATAGTAAAGATGATCTAAAATCTTGGAAATAGAATAGACAAAATGCAAGAAACATTTAACAAGGACCTAGAAGAACTAAAGATGAAACGAGAAATGATGAACAACACAATAAATGAAATTAAAAATACTCTAGATGGGATCAATAGCAGAACAACTGAGGCAGAAGAAAGGATGAGTGACCTGGAAGATAAAATAGTGGAAATAACTACTGCAGGGGAGAATAAAGAAAAAACAACTAAAAGAACTGAGGACAGTCTCAGAGACCTCTGGGACAACATTAAACACACCAACATTCGAATTATAGGGATTCCAGATGAAGAAGAGAAAAAGAAAGGGACTGAGAAAATATTTCAAGAGATTATAGTTGAAAACTTCCCTAATATGGGAAAGGAAATAATTAATCAAGTCCGGGAAGCACAGAGAGTCCCATACAGGATAAATCCAAGGAGAAACATGCCAAGCCACATATTAATCAAACTGTCAAAAATTAAATACAAAGAAAACATATTAAAAGCAGCAAGGGATAAACAACAAATAACACACAAGGGAATCCCCATAAGGTTAACAGCTGATCTTTCAGGAGAAACTCTGCAAGCCAGAAGGGACTGGCAGGTCATATTTAAAGTGATGAAGGAGAAAAACCTACAACCAAGATTACTCTACCCAGCAAGGATCTCATTCAGATTTGATGGAGAAATTAAAACCTTTACAGAAAAGCAAAATCTGAGAGAGTTCAGCACCACCAAACCTGCATTACAACAAATGCTAAAGGAACTTCTCTAGGCAAGAAACACAAGAGGAGGAAAAGACCTACAATAACGAACGCAAACCAATTAAGAAAATGGGAATAGGAACATACATATTGATAATGACCTTAAATGTAAATGGACTAAATGCTCCCACCAAAAGACACAGATTGGCTGCATGGATACAAAAACAAGACACTTATATATGCTGTCTACAAGATACCCACTTCAGACCTAGAGACCTAGAGCTCAAAATGGATTAGAGACACAAGTAAGGGGATGGAAAAAGATATTCCATACAAATAGAAACCAAAAGAAAGCTGAAGTAGCAATTCTCATATCAGACAAAATAGATTTTAAAATAAAGACTATTAGAAGAGACAAAGAAGGACACTACATAATGATCAAGGGATCGATCCAAGAAGATATAACAATTGTAAATATTTAGGCACACAGCATAGGAGCACCTCAATAAATACCGCAAATACTAACAGCCATAAAAGGGGAAATTGACAGTAACACATTCATAGTAGGGGACTTAAACACCCCACTTTCACCCATGGACAGATCATCCAAAATGAAAATAAATAAGGAAACACAAGCTTTAAATGATACATTAAACAAGATGGACTTAATTGATATTTATAGGACATTCCATCCAAAAACAACAGAATACACATTTTTCTCAAGTTCTCATGGAACATTCTCCAGGATAGATCATTTCTTGTGTAACAAATCAAGCCCTGGTAAATTTAAGAAAATTGAAATTGTATGAAGTATCTTTTCCGACCACAATGCTAGGAGACTAGATATCAATTACAGGAAAAGGTCTGTAAAATATACAAATACATGGAGGCTAAACAATACACTACTTAATAACGAAGTGATCACTGAAGAAATCAAAGAGGAAATCAAGAAATACCTAGAAACAAATGACAATGGAGACACGACAATCCAAAACCTATGGGATGCAGCAAAAGCAGTTCTAAGAGGGAAGTTTATAGCAATACAATCCTAACTTAAGAAACAGGAAACATCTAGAATAATCAACCTAATCTGCACCAAAAGCAATTAGAGAAAGAAGAAAAAAAATACCCCAAAGTTAGCAGAAGGAAAGAAATCATAAAGATTATATCAGAAATAAATGAAAAAGAAATGAAGGAAATGATAGCCAACATCAGTAAAAGTAAAAGCTGGTTCTTTGAGAAGATAAACAAAATTGGTAAACCATTAGCCAGACTTATCAAGGGAAAAAGGGAGAAGACTCAAATCAATAGAATTAGAAATGAAAATGGAGAAGTAACAACTGACACTGAAGAAATACAAAAGATCATGAGAGATTACTACAAGCAACACTATGCCAATAAAATGGAAAACCTGGAAGAAATGGACAAATTCTTAGAAATGCACAACCTGCCAAGACTGAATCAGGAAGAAATAGAAAATATGCACAGACCAATCACAAGCACTGAAATTGAAACTGTGATTAAAAATCTTCCAACAAACAAAAGCCCAGGACTAGATGGCTTCACAGGCGAATTCTATCAAACATTTAGAAAAGAGCTAACACATATCCTTCTCAAACTCTTCCAAAATATAGCAGAGGGAGGAACACTCCCAAACTCATTCTATGAGGCCACCATCACCTTGATACCAAAACCAGACAAGGATGTCACAAAGAAGGAACACTACAGGCCAATATCACTGATGAACATAGATGCAAAAATCCTCAACACAATACTAGCAAACAAAATCCAGCAGCACATTAAAAGGATCATATACCATGATCAAGTGGGGTTTATTCCAGAAATGCAAGGATTCTTCAATATATGCAAATCAATCAATGTGATACACCATATTAACAAACTGAAGGAGAAAAACTATATGATCATCTCAAAAAATGCAGAGAAAGCTTTTGACAAAATTCAACTTACATTTATAATAAAAACCCTCCAGAAAGTTGGTATAGAGGAAACTTTCCTCAACATAGTAAAGGCCATATATGACAAACCCACAGCCAACATCGTCCTCAATGGTGAAAAACTGAAACCATTTCCACTAAGATCAGGAACAAGACAAGGTTGCCCACTCTCACCACTCTTATTCAACCTAGTTTTGTAAGTTTTAGCCACAGCAATCAGAGAAGAAAAGGAAATAAAAGGAATCCAAATTGGAAAAGAAGAAGTAAAGATGTCACTGTTTGCAGATGACATGATACTATACATAGAGAATCCTAAAAATGCTACCAGAAAACTACTAGAGCTAATCAATGAATTTGGTAAAGTAGCAGGATACAAAATTAATGCACAGAAATCGCTGACATTCCTATACACTAATGATGAAAAATCTGAAAGTGAAATCAGGAAAACACTCCCATTTACCATTGCAACAAAAATAATGAAATATCTAGAAATAAACCTACCTAAGGAGACAAAAGACCTGTATGCAGAAAATTATAAGACACTGATGAAATAAATTAAAGATGATACAAATAGATGGAGAGATATACCATGTTCTTGGACTGGAAGAATTAACATTGTGAAAATGACTCTATTACCCAAAGCAATCTACAGATCCAATGCAATCCCTATCAAACTACCACTGGCATTTTTCACAGAACTAGAACAAAATATTTCACAATTTGTATGGAAACACAAAAGACCCCGAAGAGCCAAAGCAATCTTGAGAACGAAAAACGGAGCTGCAGGAATCAGGCTCCCTGACTTCAGCCTATACTACAAAGCTACAGTAATCAAGACAGTATGGTACTGGCATGAAAACAGAAAGATAGATCAATGGAACAGGGTAGAAAGCCCAGAGATAAACCCACGCACATATGGTCACCTTATCTTTGATAAAGGAGGCAGGAATGTACAGTGGAGAAAGGATAGCCTCTTCAATAAGTGGTGCTGGGAAAACTGGACAGGTACATGTAAAAGTATGAGATTAGATCACTCCCCAACCCCATACACAAAAATAAACTCAAAATGGATTAAAGACCTAAATGTAAGGCCAGAAACTATCAAACTCTTAGAGGAAAACATAGGCAGAACACTCTATGACATAAATCACAGCAAGATCCTTTTTGACCCACCTCCAAGAGAAATGGGAATAGAAACAAAAATAAACAAATGGGACCTAATGAAACTTCAAAGTTTTTGCACAGCAAAGGAAACCATAAACAAGACCAAAAGACAACCCTCAGAATGGGAGAAAATATTTGCAAATGATGCAACTGACAAAGGATTAATCTCCAAAATTTATAAGAAGCTCATGCAGCTCAATAACAAAAAAACAAACAACCCAATCCTAAAATGGGCAGAAGACCTAAATAGATATTTCTCCAAAGAAGATATACAGACTGCCAAAAAACACATGAAAGAATGCTCAACATCATTAATCATTAGAGAAATGCAAATCAAAACTACAATGAGATATCATCTCACACCAGTCAGAATGGCCATCATCAAAAAATCTACAAACAATAAATGCTGGAGAGGGTGTGGAGAAAAGGGAACCCTCTTGCACTGCTGGTGGGAATGCGAATTGGTACAGCCACTATGGAAAACAGTATGCAGGTTCCTTAAAAAACTAAAAATAGAACTACCATACGACCCAGCAATCCCACTACTGGGCATATACCCGGAGAAAACCATAATTCAAAAAGAGTCATGTACCAAAATGTTTATTGCAGCTCTATTTACAATAGCCCAGAGATGGAAACAACCTAAGTGTCCATCATCGGATGAATGGATAAAGGAGATGTGGCACATATATACAATGGAATATTACTCAGCCATAAAAAGAAACGAAATTGAGCTATTTGTAATGAGGTGGATGGACCTAGAGTTTGTCACAGAGAGTGAAGTAATCAGAAAGAGAAAGACAAATACCGTTTGCTAACACATATATATGGAATTTAAGGAAAAAAAATGTCATGAAGAACCTATGGGTAAGACAGGAATAAAGACACAGACCTACTAGAGAATGGACTTGAGGATATGGGGAGGGGGAAGGGTAAGCTGTGACAAAGTGAGAGAGTGGCATGGACATATATACACTACCAAAGGTAAAATAGATAGCTAGTGGGAAGCAGCCACATAGCACAGGGAGATCAGCTCGGTGCTTTGTGACCACCTAGAGGGGTGGGATAGGGACGGTGGGAGGGAGGGAGACACAAGAGGGAAGAGATATGGGAACATATGTATATGTATTCTGATAAATTTTGATAAAAGAAACTGATCTCTATTAAAGAATAATTGTTGGAATGGCTACCTTTTCTCAAAACATGATTTCAGTTGTAAAAATAAAATAAAATGGATGATCAGAGTCTGGATATTTAAGGAAACAGCCTTGCAGTCAGAATTTCACCAAAATCTGACTTTTTCTAGTGTTGACAAAAATCTCTTTCCATGAAAGAATCGTGGATTCTGTCTTAACTTTTATGTGTACTCTTCGGTGTAAGTAAATCAATGAGTAGATTGGCAGGAATGTGCCAAGTAAAATTAATTAAATTTCCTTAATACATCTGCTCTCTCTCTCTCTTTCTCTTTCTCTTTTCTGAGCAAAGTTTGGAATCATTTTGAATGCCAAAGGAAATACTCTATTTAACAAAAGATATATTTGAATTTGAGTGTATCTTGATTGAATGTCAAAAATGAACACTTATTTGCAAGGATCGAGTATGCTTTGATCCAGAGAAATTCATGGCAGCTAATTTTTCCCTTTGTATATTGAAAATAATTAAATTATTTCATTCAAAAAAAAAAAAGGAAGAAAGAAAAGGAGCAGTACAATATCAAAGAATAAAAAACAAAATAAAATTAGAAAGGTAAAATATATATTAGGAAAAATAAACTATAATTGAAACAATTGCAACAGGGTAAAATAAAACCCCAACAGAAAAAAGAAAAAGAAAAACGGGGCAGGGCGGGTACAAGCCAAAAGGAGAGAACAATAACAAAGTATAAAGAATAAAATATAATTAGAAAAATAAAAGGTTAGGAAAAATAAAAATATAAAAGAATCAACAACAATGAATCAACAAGGTTAAACAGAACCCCAATCTAAAAGAGGGAAAAAAAGCAAAAGCCTTGGCTATGGGGGCAGAGTCTAGGCAGGGGTGGAACTTAGGTCCAGGTGGGGTTTTGGGTGAGCTGGGACCTAGGCAGGTTCAGCATGGGGTGGGGCCTCTGCTTAGGACCTGCACAGAAGGGGAGAGCCAGCATGTAGAAAGGGGGGGCCTCTGGAGTGTGGAGTTCTGGAGTTTGGAGGAAAGGCCCTGAGTGAGGGTGTGTGGGTGGGGTTTAGGCCCAGCTCATTGAAGGGGGTCTCAGAGGGGGTCTCCGAGTGTAGAGGTGGGGCCCTGGGTGGGGAGGTAGGGGCGGGGATTGGGCTCTGCACGGCAGGAGGGAGGCCCCAAGGGCAGAGGATTAGGCCCGGAAGCCCAACAGGTTCCAGTGCCTACTTGGACAGGGAAGGCGCTGGCCCCTTTCCTTTCCATTCCTTCACGCCCCTCCCCCACCGTCTCCCCCAGGGTCTCCCCCATCGCCACTGGACCCTAACCGTGGGTGGGTCCCTCTGGGTGTAGGAACCCCTCCCCTCCCCTAACCACCCCACAGGGGTGCTGGTCCCAGAGGTCTGGACTTTACTTTTGCTCCCTCTTCCCTCCCTCCCTCTCCCTCAGGACCCGCATGGCTGAGGGTATTAGGCGCTTTTTTTTCTTTTCTTTTCTTTTTTTTTTTTGCAGTACGCGGGCCTCTCACTGTTGTGGCCTCCCCCGCTGCAGAGCACAGGCTCCAGACGCGCAGGCTCAGCGGCCATGGCTCACGGGCCCAGCCGCTCCGCGGCATGTGGGATCTTCCCGGACCGGGTCACGAACCCATGTCCCCTGCATCGGCAGGCAGACTCTCAACCACTGCACCACCAGTAAGCAGAGGATCAGTCCTGGGATCTCAGCAGGTTCCTGGGGGCCCAAGTGGGCAGGGGAAACCTGGTCAAGCTCCCTTCTGATCCTCTGCCCTCCCAATGGTTCCCGTTTCCCCCTCCGGGCATGGGATCCCTTCCCCTTCCCCTTCCCCAGCCACACCTCAGGGGCACCAGTCCTGTCCAGCCTCCATTTCTCCTCCCCCTTCACTCCCCCCACACCCCACATCCTCCCCGGTCTCTGGGGGTTCCTCCCATCCCCTTAGGTGTCCAGGGTCCCCCACTGGTGCCTGGTAGATGCCCTAGTTGTAAGGAGATGCAAATTCCACGTCTTCCTAGTATGCCATCTTTAGTCCACCCCACATGTTTAGTTTTATATGAATCTGCCAAACTGTTTTCCAGAGTGGCTACACGATTTTAGATTCCCATCAGCAATGTATACATATCTAGTTTCTTTGCATCCTTGTAAACATGTGGTGTTGTCATTACTTTTCATTTTAACCATTCTAATACATTGTAGTATTATCTTATTGTGGTTTTAATTTGCATTTTGCTAATGGTTAAAGATGTTGGACATCTTTTCATGTGCTTATTTGCCATTTGTATATCCTTTTTGGTGAAATTTCTCTTCATGTATTTTGCCTACTTGCAAATTGAATTGTTTTTTGCTTTTGTGTGTGTGTGTTTTAAACAGTTATGTATTGAAATTTCCCTGTGTATTCTAGGTACTAGTCCTTTGTTGGATGCATGGTTCATAAATATTTCTCCCAGTATATAACTGTCTTTTGTTGTTCTCAAGGTCTTTAAGAATAAATGGTTTTAATTTTGATAATGTACAATTTATTGATTTTTTGTTATTGATTATGCCTTTAATGTAAAGTCTAAGAACGTTTTGCCTAGCCTGATGTCATGAAAGTTTTTTCTATTTCTATACTAAATGTTTTATAATTTTACATTTAAGTATGTGATCTATTTAGAGTTAATTTTTGTGCACGGTGTGACGTTTAAGTTGAAGTTTTTTATTGTTGTTTTTTGGACTTTGGGTTTTTTTGCCTATAGATGTCCAATTGCTCCAGCATCATTTGTTGAAAAAGTTATCCTTCGTCTATTGAATTGCTCTTATACCTTTGTCAAAATTCATTTGGGCTAATAGGGACTTTTCATCTGAGCAAGATGGTATAGACCCATTTCTCTGTGTTCCTCCTCACTAAGCACAACTATAAACCCTGGGAATAATGCAAGAGACATCCAGAGGAGAGCTCTGAAAGGTGGCAGGAGGATGAACTGACTTAGGGCATCAGGACTGGTGAAAAGCACAGTGGCAGGATGTCTTACAACCCTATATCCAACAGGAGAAGGCAACTCAGGCCTGTCATTTCCTGACCTCTAATGTAGCAACAGAAGGTCCATTCCTCCCTCCAAATGAACAGGAGTCTCCCTGACAAAATCAGTGAGCTAAACATCATTGGCAATGGGACAATAAGGACCCTCACCAACAGAAATCAGCCAGGGGAAGCTCTCCTCTGCTGAGAAATACTTAAGTGGGCAGGCAACAGCAGAGCGGGGGACCTGGCTACAAAAAGCAGCCTGGCCCAGGAAGACTTTTGATTCTACTTAATTGAGACTTCATTCCCTTACCAGAGACACCAGGGCAGCCAGAGGGCACCAGTAAGGGAGTCTGACCACAATAACTATACAACTTGGGAAATCCTCTCCATCCCCAAGGGATAGGGGGCATCTTTCCACAGCAAGTGCCCACCCAGGGAAACCTCTTGGTCCCTGTGGGTCTGAGACTCCTTTCCGCTGTAGAGAAACAGTAGGAAACCCTTTTTGCTCCATCAGGCAGCACCAGCAGGGTAGCAGGGTTCAAGTCGTATCATATAACCCAAACAGATACAATAAAGTAACACCCTTCATACAATAAAAAGTAAACTATCATTGGAACCACAGCCCTGAAAAGCAGTCTAGGACCTGCATGCTAAACCTGAACAGAGTGGACATCTACTAAATAAAAAATCTAAATAATACTGGAGTCTCCTAACATAGTAATCAAAATGTCTAGGATATAATCAAAATTCACCTGTCATACCAGAACCAAGAAAATCACAACTTGAATGGAAAAAAAATCAACCAGTTGACAGCAACACTAAGATAAATCACAAGTTGGATTTATCTGACAAGGATTTTAAAGCAGTTATCATAACAATACTTCCACAATCTATCACACATCTTCTGAAAACAAATGAAAAGATAGAAAATCTCATCAATAAAATAAAAGTCATAAAAAAGAATCAAATGGAAATTACAGAAGTGAAAAATGCAATAATGGAAATTTAAAAAACTGGATAAGGTCAATAGCAGACTGGAGATGACAGAGGATGAATCTGAGGACAGATCAATAGAATTCACCTAATCTGAACAACACAGAGAAAATAGACTTTAAAAAAATGTAGCAGAGCCTGTGGGACTGGGAACCTGTGGGAAAATAACAAAAGACCCAACATATTTATTTTCAGAATCCCACAAACAGAGGAGAAAGAGGGTTAGACTAAAAGAGTATTTGAAGAAATGATGACTGAAATTTTCCAAAATATGGAAAATATACACAATCACAGATTCTAGAAGTTGAGAAAATCCAAGTAGGAAAAACCAAAGAAATCTACACCAAGACACATCATAATTAAACTTCTGAAAACTAAAGACAAAGAAAAAAATCTTAAGAGCAGATAGAGACTTTTTTCCTAATAGTGGAAAGAAAGAGCTGACAAAATTGTGCAAAGTTTTACCTTCATTGAGCAGACTCAAGAGAAATCTGAGAATTATACAGACTTCCAATTAAATTTTATTTTTAACATTTAAACAAAGCCAAAGATCACCAGGAACATACCTGTAGTTGAATAATTTGGGTTCAGTACTTGTTGCAGCAAAGGTGAGCATATGCCATGGAGAATAGTGGGTGTCTCAGTAAGAAAGCATTAAAATGAAGATATACTAATACTACAGTATTTAGATATTGGTTAGGTAGATGGTCAAGGGGCTTCCTGTATATCTGATGCCGTCAGAAAGCTGGGGTGATACTGTTGTTAGATAAAGAAGTACCAGTCACTCGTTTATTAAAAAGGGGTGTGTTTGGTATTCTGTGGGTGGCACAGTGACTGTCTCAGTCACTTTGGAATGCTTTAACAGAATACCACAGACTGGGTGGCTTATAAACAACAGAAATTTATTTCTTACAGCTCTGGAGGCTGGGAAGTCTAAGATCCAGGTGCCAGGCTGGTCAGGATCTGGTGAGACCACTACTCTGTCTGGGCTACAGACTACTGACTTCTCATTGTGTTCTCACATAGTGGAAAGAGGTTGAGAGAGTGCTCTGGGGTCTCTTTAGAAGGACACTGATCCCATTCATGAGGGCTCTACCCTCAAGATCTAAAAACCTCCAAAAGACCCACCTCCTAATACTGTCAAACTGGGGGTTAGGTTTCAACATATGAATTTGAGGAAGACACGAACATTCAGTTCATAGCAGTGACCTTGTTTTTGTCTATGTTTAGACAAAATTATAAATTGGCCTTTTTTTGGTCTCACTTTATCATAGCATCAGAGTAAGTTTTCTCTGAGATTACTTATGTACAACAGGAGGATAATGTGGCCTAGCTGTGAGAGCCAGGTCAGCTTCCCAATGTCAGGAGCTGCTCCTTTTTTTTTTTTTTTTTTCCTTTCTCAAATGTTATTTGCATAACATTCTTCTGGATGGTATAAGTATTGAACCTATCTATGCCTTTACAAACAGAGTTGCCTCTTAGATATATGCTTTTTAAATTCTAACAACTAGATTCGATTCTTCTTGTTTTCTCTATTTCTAAGAACATTCCATTTAATAGCGAGTAATTGAATTTTACAGTGCAATTAGGGTAATTCTAGCAACAACTTTTGATATTCAGAATGGTGCAGACAACAACTATATCTGTTAGAACACATTTTCAGGGATAATTAGGTATCTGTTGAGACAAGTCTATTGGCCATATGCTCTGGTAGGTTGAACTGAATTGTATTCCAATTGACATATAATTAATAAAACAATGAAAACACACTGGACTACAAAAGAGCCTGTAATATTAGCATAAGACACTCACAGACACTTGTCTAAAGACTGAAATATAGAACTGGACTCCCATCATTGTCTGAACCCAGACCATCTGACCCAGAGCCCCTGCATCTAAAATACTCAAAAAATCATGATAAGCAAAGAGGACATCAATTGTGCTAACAATACTCAAGGCCAGATTTGGATTTCTCTCTAGTGGCTTAAGTGGCCAAGTTGGCAAGCTCTGAGATGGGAAGTCGCGAAACTGCATGTGGTATGGAGAGCAGGTTTTTACAGTAATCAGCTGAAAAGAGTTGTAGAAAAGAGTTGTAGAAACTGCATGTGGTATGGAGAGCAGGTTTTTACAGTAATCAGCTGAAAAGAGTTGGAGAAAAATGCCCGATGGAACTGGATCTCATGCTCTACGGGCTCTCGGGAATGCCATAGGAAAAGCAAGGAAGGAGGGAGGAAGGGGCAGTAACTCTAAAACTTAATGAATATCATTGGAGAACATGTGACCTGGCTCCAGACAAGGCATTTTAAATAGCACCCACCATGGCCTCCGTGTGATGAGTTCTTTCCTGTGTCTGCTGCATGTCTGTCTTCTACTACACTGAAATGTCTTTAACTCTGATTTCTCAGGTAGCTTTGCCCTCACCATCTTCCTTCCACAGAAGAACCTCTTCTGACGGCTCTAAACCTCCCTGATCTTGCTTGTCTCCAGAAATTATTTTTATGATGTTGTAACTAAGTATGTTTTTAATAGAAATGGTCAAATCAATACATTTTAACCCACTAAGTAAACAAGAAAAGTGTGCTTGAGTACATACAGACCACTTTGTCCAAGGAGCTGAACCATACTTGAGGAAACTGTGCCACCCCGCAGCATGGCCTTGTAGGACAATGCCTAGCTTCTCACTGTTTGACCTGCTGTTGAATTGTGAAGGTCAATTCCTTAGAAAGCAGAGCTCCCTGAAATGAAGCCAGCAGTATCTTACCCTTTTTTAAAGATGTCAAGGAAGGAATAATATTTAAGTTACCACTGCCCCATAGAGCCTTCAGATAGTAAATAGATCCAGAGGCCCCCATTTACAGATACAATCTGGTAGGGGGTAGAGGGTGAGGGGGCGTAAATCTCACCAGGAAGGATGAGAGGATGCAAATTGTTTTCCCTCCTTTATTTAAATATTTAAAGTCTGTTTCTTACTAAAATGCAATTTTCCACAAACCTAATTTGTGGCACTTCTGAGTTAATCAAAGAAATTATAAAGCTGGCATCACCTAATTTACAATGAATGTGAGTGAAAGAGATATCTGAGGGGACTTTGCACATAATTCATATGGGTACGTATGAATAGATGTGCTAACTAATCAAGGCTGAAAATAGGTATGAGAATATGTCAGCCTGCATAATGATTTCATATGCTTGTGTGAGCCTGGTTTGCATATAGAGATGTGGCTTTTATCCCATGCACTTGGATAACATATTTACTTATGAATTACATGGTTTCCTATAAAAATTCATGTGCAGGAAAGGAATTATATATAATCTAAGAATTTTGTTTTACAACTTTGTTTCCAAAATGGTCATGTAAAATAAGGTCCCTGAGATTACTCAGAAAAGAAATGAAATTTATAGAAACATTTGGCATGGAGAAGATGAACAAACTCAAAAAGAATGGAAGAGAATCCAGTATTAGTTGCAGCCTGGCTATATATCCAAGTTTCTTTACAACATGCATTTATGTATAGTTCATAAAATAATTTTATTTAGGATGACCTAAGTTTCCTGATTTTATTTTTTAAATTATAATTGAATGTTATTATTGCTGTTTTTAATAAGTTAACCTGCAGGTTCATAAACAGCACTTAGAAGTGTGGAAAACATTTAAAAGTAAAATATTAAGAAAAATAATTTTGAAAAATATTAACTTGAATTCAAAGATCTGGAAGTATTTTATACATAGCAATAGAGTTAAAAGGTCTAATTTTTAAAAAATAAAGTTTAATTGAAAGAATACATTGTACAACAACATTACTTGATTTTCGTCAAATGCCCTCTTCAGCGTTCAAGGAGAGAATCATCCATTTCATTGCTTAGCCCTTGATTCCTAGCTCTTTGAAGAAGAAACTAGTTTTGAGAAACTAAGGCCTTGATCTAGACTAATATACGAAGAAAATAGAAGTACCCAGAGATATTTTCCCCCAATACAGAGTTGAATGATTGTTTCATGATGTTTACCAAAACATAAACATATTAGAACAAATTTACTCAACAATTTGGAGCAAATTTACTAAAACACCCAGATCTGAACATTTTATAAATAGGGTGACAATATAATTTATGACCCAAAACTGGAACACTCTTAGAAACAGGATGCTATAATTACGCCAGGACAATCAAAAGAATAAACTAGGATTTAACTCTCCTTAGAATTAATCTTCAGACAATCAACCTTTAACCATTTTTCTGAGTTGATATATCAATGATAGCACATTCCCATGCAATTCATTGAAGCCTTGTATAATAAGGCATATCTCATTTGTGTGGATTTCATGTTTTATGCTACAGATTTTCCTGTGAGTGTGTACGTTTGTCCCTTTGCCTTCATGATATTTCGCTAGGATAGGGAGATGGATGATAAATAGGAAGTGTTGATTAATCCATTCTAATTTGAATACGGAAGTTTAAATTCAAACGTTTCAAATTACTTACTAACAAGTATAGAGCTCTTATCTAAAGAAACAGATTTCATAGTTCCTCGACTTTCAGGCACTTAGAGCTTAACCTATGAATGAAAGAGACAGAATACTACATTATTTCTAGAGCACCAAAGAAATTGATCCCTTGGTGTCTTTTATCACAAGTATGTATACATGAATAAGTTTATTAAATTACTCCAGAGGCTTCTGATTTGGGTTTAATAATCCTGATTCATTTATCTTCTGTGCAAGCCTTTAACAATCAAAGAAAGACTCTGAATTTTTTCAATTTCCTCATATCCCTTGTCAATGGCAAAATCTATCAGGGGATCAGCTTTGTAACACTAACTCAATGCATTTTATTTTAACTTGGACCTCAGCAAAGAAACAAAAGAAGGTTGTGAGGTTTGTAGCCCTTAAAATGTTCTGACCAAACAAGAGGAGGCCGGGAGAAGTGAAGGGGGAGGAATGCAGGAAGCTCTGGAGTTAGATCTGCTTTCAAATCCTAACCCCCGTGGGCCCAGGGCAAGGTGTTTAATTTGTCTGAGCCTCAGTCTGCTCATCTGTAAGAGGAGGACATCCCTATCCAGCATGGAGAATTGTGTGAAGGACTATAGATCACATGTAAATGGAGTCCCCATACCTGGCACATTATAAATAGAGCAGGGAGGCTACTTCTTTAAAATAACCTCTGACACCATGACACCAAATTTGACTTGCAACAAAATCTCTGAAATGCATCTGTGGTACCCAACATAGCAAATCTACCCAGTGCCCTCTGGTGAGGCCAAAACAGGCCTGAAAGTTAGGAAGGGGAGATTCATTGTGTAGCATCACACTTCATGACATCTGTTCAACATGCTCTAAGCCCACACAGCATCACTCTAGCAGGTTGAAACTCTGGGAGTTAGAAATCAGGCCTTAGCCATGTGCTTGCTGACTCTGAAGAGTGCCCACTGTTCACAAAGACACCCCATTTGAAGCATCTTCCCTGATGATAAAATGCACTCCCAACTGGCTCGTGGTCTGTTTTGATTTTACAGTACTTCATCTCTGTGTTAAATTCTGAGGATTTTCCTTTGTAAACATACTTTATTACTAATCCCCACTTATGTTTGTTTTGCTTGTTCTCCATCCTCCCCTTCCATTTATGAATTTCCAACTTTAGTAAATGTCATCAGTCCACGGAGAACTTAGTACAGACGATTCACACCTTTGGGACACTGAGTTGTATGGACTCTGCCAAAGGGGTTCTCACTGTCCCTAGGACATAACCCCAAAAGTCACCACAGCCTGGCCTTGCCTGGACCACTGAGAGGCAGCGTCTGCTCCCAGGGAGCAGGGTCAAGCTCCACAAAGCACCTGTCTTCATAATAAGCAGAGACAATTTCTCCTTGAGTTAAACACAGATAAGACTTTTTCCTCCAGTAAATTACTTCTAATCACTAGGAAGTTAATGATTGTAATTTTTAAACCAGAGAGAGTCTATATCATGCTTAACTCACATCTTCAAAACATTTCAAACCAGGAGAATTAAGTATGTTTAAGAGTCTTCTTTATTAAAAATAATAGATCATAAAATGATTTTGTTAAAATAAGAATGCTTGTAATTAGGTAGTAAGTAAGTGGATTTCAGAAAAGATCACTTCAATATGAAGTCAGGACCCTAAGAAGGAAGAAAACAGTGGAATTCACTGTGACTATTGTGGACAGACTAATAATGTTTTTTCTACAAACGGAAGACAAATTAGGATCATTTAGTGTAGAAAAAACTGATGTCCATGTTCATCTATTAAAGACTTAGGAATTAGTTTTTCTAAGTTCTCACTGATTTCTCACATTATTTACAAGCATATAATTCACTCTGAACTCAGGAGCTCAACTTTACATTCTAATTTGGAAATGTCATTCCTGTTTCCCCAATTTCCATTTACTCGAAGGCAGGTCTTACAGCGTCTCTATTTTAGCTATTATTCATTAAACATGCACTTCTTTTTAGTAACCCTGCCTTACAGAATGATTTTAAAAAGGGTTATTAACTGATAAATATTTTAAGGTATTAAAGCAGTGTTGAATGTCTCTGAACACATACACTTGATTATAAGAGTGACAAAGCAAGGGATCTGATTTTGAGACTCAGATTCATTACCAAACACATAACTTATTGTTCCTGTTTTCTTTAGTGACTTATATGGTTAATATACTTCCTTCAATAAATAACTGACAAAGCAATCGAAAACAGGGGTACAAAAGATGATAAAAGTAAGACTTGTCCATTTTTGGCCCTAATTTGTTTAAAATAGATCAATCTGTTGTTTTCTTCTTGGTGATAACTAATGAAGCTTTTTTTCCCACTTCTCATTTATCAATATTTTAAATATTTCTGCTGATTCTCAAGATAATTTGTTTTTCTCTTACTCGTACAAGAGTTACTGATAGAGCCTGGACTATCTTTTACCTATTTGTGAGATGCTGGGCATACAAATGAATAAGATGTCACCCTAAACCTCAAAAAGTTCATAAAACAGTTATCAATGCGTTAAAAAATATTATGATTAAGCACTGTTCTGAACACTTAGAATACATCAATGAACAAAACATAAACATATACCTGCTTTTGTGGAATTTGCATTTTAGTAGTGGGAGACAAACAGTAACAATAATCATAAAAATTAGTATATTTTATGGTATGTTAGAAAGTGCTAAGTGCTATGGGAAAAAAATAGAGCAAGATAAGAGGGGTCAGGAATGCTAGATGTCAGTAAGGAGGTCATGGTAAGCCTCACTTAGAAAGTGATATTTGAGCAAAGACTTAGAGGAACTGAAAGAATCATTACCCAACTGGATACTGATGGAAGAGCTTAATAAGTTGATGGAAAAGCAAGGGCAAAAGGTTGACATTTTAGAGAAAAAGTAAGGAAGCCAATGGGGCTAAAGCTGTGTGAACAAAATAGAGGGTAAAAGGGGAAAATGACAGGGAGGAATGTGAGGGCAGAGAGGAGGGTTTTAAATTTTAGTAAATGTAAAATGCGGACTGCTGGAAGTTTAGAGCAGAGGATTGACCAAGAGCTCCAATACTGTGAAAATACGAATCATAAGTTAGGATGCTGGTAAAGGAGGGAACTAATGGAATCCTGGAAAAATTGAAAATTCAATGGAGGATTAAAGGAGGAGCAAGAATTACCCAAGAGGAAAAAAGAAAGGAACTAATGTCAAAACTGACACCATTCGTAAGGAAACAGAGATAAGGATGAGCATGATGCCTTCAGGAGACCGCTCAGTGCTCCTTAAAAAAAAAAAACAGGGGGTACATATGGGGGTGCAAGAGCCAAAGCTGAAAAGTAGACTGATCCTAGATTAGAAAAGGCCAGGAAGAGGAAGCAGGAAATAAAACTGAAGGAGCTAGGGTGGGCAGCAGCTGGGTCTGACATGCTCATGTCCTCCTAGTCCTTGAGGACAGCAGTCAGGTCTTCAAAACATGGACAGTTGTAACAATGCATGTGTAATGCACAGTATATTAACATATGACCATGGCCAAGGTAGCAAGATGGCACTTGCACTGTAGTAAAACATAGTACATGAAACTCAGCTGTTAGATCCAAATGACCTGGCTTCCAAAAGGGATATTTCTGTGACCATGGAAGATACTTATGCTGGAGTTTCGAGATGGTGTGATTGGAACTGTAAGAATCTTAGTAAGCTTTTACTTAGCATTTCCTGCATTTGGCAAAGCCTCACTCTGGCGAGGAAGAACCTAGTGCATTTGCCATTAGAAACAAGGGGGCCTAGAGGGCCTGAAATTGCTGAATGTTTCCCAGACTAAAATGATCAGATAACATCTCCTGAAGACACAGTCCTTGTGCCTATGACAGTCTAAGACTGTGGCATCAGAGTGCCCTTTTTGTCATTCTTTCAATTCAATATTTTCAGGGAATAATTCAGAATACTTTCCCTACCAACCAAGTATGATCTTGAGAACAAGGGACTTGAGGAGCAAAAGAGATTCAAGAATAGCCCTCAAGTAGAATGAGGGACACCCTGCCTCTAAGGCTCTGGGGCAAAAGGAGAGGTGCAGGCGGGTGTAGGCAACATTTTCAGTGGATTGTGTGGTAGACTGACTGCACCAATGCCCCGAGTCTTCCTTTGTCCCAAATCCTCGCCCTTTGCTATGTCCTTCTACACAGCCCTCCCACTCTGGGTCTGACCATGGTATTTGCTCCGGTCAATAGAATGTCAGCAGACAACACAAGCAAAGCCTTTAAAAAGTGCTTATTTCTATCTCCTCTCTTGTGTCTCTATCTTCATGAAAGGACATGTCGAAACTACCTGCACAGAACAGAGCAGAGTCACCCTAGTCATCTCAGTCAAATCCATCCTCACTGAGCCTGCCTGGTGATGACCACAGCTGCACAAGTAAACTCAGTGTGGGTCAGCGGACCCACTACAGATTAGATGAACACCACAAACCCATGATCAAAATAAATGTTTGTCGATGAATGCCATTGAGGTTCGTGGTTGTTTGAGATGCAGCATTGTATGGTAGCAGGGAATTGATATTTTAGTTGAGAACAGTGATTTGAATTTGTCTCTATTTAGGGTAGACATAATGCCTTGTCCAAATCAGGACATATTTTACAATGAAAGGGGTAGTGTTAATAATTAGCCATAAACAAGACAAAGCAGGCAAAGCAGGGCATATGGTAATCTCAAATTTACCTGAGAACCTCTATTTATCTTTGAAAAGATGAAGTAATATCATGTGACTAAAATAAAAACAATAAGGCTAAGACAGAAAGCCTAAAAATTTGACACATGCAGCTCAAGAAGAATTAAGGTCTTGGTCAGAATGTAAGGCATCCAAGTTTAAGATTTCATAGTTATGGCACTCTCCCAGGAATTGTGAAAGGAGTGGCTTGCTGAAGTGGACTTTGGTGAGTGTGTGGATGGATGGACAGATGGACAATGGATGGGTGATGTTAGGAAGACTGAATTACTAGGTAGGAAAAATGCCAAGCATATTGCTGGTACAGGGCAAACTCATTAAATGTTAGTAATTGCTATAATCATTACAACAAAGAACCCTGCTTTACATATGTTCATTCAAAGAACTAAGGAATGAACTACCTCAGTGTTCGGAAAATTGTTCTACAGATAATTGAATCACAAGCAATGAATACAGATGCAAAGACTGTTTTGTTTTTGTTTCTGTTTTTTGCCATAGTTAATAGGCTCAATCTAGATCTTCTGGTGCTAAGCCAAGTTTCTTTCCACAACTTGAAAGGGTGGGACAAGCAAGATGTATTTGTTTGCTGCCAGAACAGTACCACAGAGTGGGTGGCTTAAATAACAGAAATTTATTTGCTTACAATTTTGGAGGCTAGAAGTCTGAGATCAAGGTATCAGTAGGGCTGTTTTTTTCTAAAGTCTCGCTCCTCGGCTTGTAGATGGCTGTCCTTTCCCTGTTTCTTCACACAGTCTTCCCTCTGTATCTGTGTCTAGACTTCCTTTTCTTATAAGACCACCATATTGGATAAGGGCCTACCCTAATGATCTCATTTTTAACTTAATTACCTCTTTAAAGGCCCTATCTCCAAATACAGTCACATTCTGAGACACTGGGGATTAGCATGTCAACATATGAATTTGGGGGGAACACATTTCAGCTCATAACCTTGTATAATGCCCAACACAAGGAATTCTGTTCCTTACAATTTACAAGCAGTTGTTATGATAATGAGTGATAAACTCCCAGAGGCTCTGAGTCCTGCTAAGTCTAGACAAGGGTGAGCAGTGTTGGGCACTGTGCTGAATGTGCTTTGTAGGGGGCCTGGGTGTAGGTAACAAAAGGCAGGAAATCCAGGAGAGGTCAGCACCCACAGCTGGTTAGCCAGAGAGGGAGCAAGTCACACAGTAGGAATAGCATGACAATATGGAAAGAGGAGGCTTTAAGTGTCAGTAATTCAAGAGCCAGAGTTCAGGTTGGGCGTTCACTCACCCGTTCAACAAATGCTCATTAACTGCCTACTACCTGTCAGAAATTGCATCAGACACTGGGCAATGAATAATCACCTTTATTTACTGTACCTAATGTGTGCCAGGCACTGCATATACAGTCTCAGTATTTATCACCAAAGTGAAGATGAGGAAACTGAGATTCAGGAAGAAATCAACTTGTTCAAGTGGCTGCAGTGATTCAACTCCAAAGACTCTTTTCTTTCCTCTAAGCTGCACTGTCCTCAAAGAGAACTCAATTCCTGGTAATACAGTGGTACATGACATACACATGGTGCAGGATAAAAGCTAAAGAGAGAGATAGATAAGGAGCTAAGATGTTCTGAGAGGAAAAGATTCAAAGAGGTTTGGGGAGCTTTCTCACAGTGACAGCTGCATTTTGCAGACGCTGGATAAAAGAAGGGAAGAAGAAGGCAATTACAGGCTGGGTACATGGTAGAAGAGGCTATAAAATAAAGGCATGGCAAAAGAGGTGCCGCCATCAGTGGCTGCAGACTGGCAGCCTGCAACTGAATTCAGCCCACAGAAATACTTTATCTCTACTGCATTAACCCCCAAAATGTGAGAAAAATTACTTCCCAATATTTCAGAAAGAGAAGCCTTCACATAAAAATTCCAGTTTTCAACGCTTTTAGAGAAATTCAGACAACTGGGCAACGATGGTCCTCTGTTCTACACAAGCAACAACTGACTGAGCTTTCCTGACGGTCGGGTTTGCCACAGTCCTTACTGCCCCTTGGCCTGCTCCACTAATTCAACTTTTAACTGGCTCCTGGATATATTTGAGTTTGTCATTCTCGTGGGGACAATGAAGGGCTTTGGGAAAATTTTAAGAAGAGAATTATGACCAAATTTGCACTTTAAATAAAAGGTGGTTGTATATAGAAAGAAGATACCTGCAATAGATAAGAGATTCCATTCATTCATTCATTCATCCTTATTCATGTATTCATTTATTCTCTCATTCTTTAGACATTTATTGGATATCTCAGGCATTTTGGATACAATGTTGAGCAAGACAGTAAAGACTCTTCATGGAATTTAATTTCTAGCAAGAGAGACAGACAATAACCAAACACGTAACTGTTGTCATGATCACAAACAGTGATTCCTGCTAGGAAGGAAACAGAAGGGTAATGGGGTGGAGTAACCCACAAGGCTCCTTAAATGGGATGACCAGGGAAGAAGAAACTGGGGCTGGGCTTTGAGGACTGAGGGATCTGGGGAAGAATGTCTCAGGTGGAAAGGACAGCCTGGGCAAGGGTGCAGAGTCGGAGAGGATGTAGGTGATGGGAGCATGATGGGAAGCAGCTTGGCTGAGTGAGGAACAGGTGGAGAGAGTGAAGAAAGATACGATCCCAGAGGTCCCAGAGCTAGTCATGCAGGGCCTCCAAGGGCTATGGAAGGGAACGAAAATTCTTCTCCTCCCAGAAAATTCAAAGTGTATTTAAGCCTGACAGTGGTACTGGCATTGAAATAATCTGGTTTACTTTATCTGATTTAGTTTCTTGTGTTTTTGTTTTTTATAATTAAGGTCGGGCAACCTTACTATTACATTAACATGATTTGCCTTTAATATAGGTAAACAGCTTTTGATACTTTTTATAAAGTGCTTTTTTATGGTGGTAAAATACATATAACATAAAATTTTGCATTAGCCATTTTTAATTGTAAAATTCAACAACATTAATTACATTCACAGTGTTCTGCAATCACCTCCACTATTTCCAAAATGGTTTAACTTTTTAAAAGCTCATCCTGGCTACCTTGTGGAGAATGGGTTAGAGAGGGACCAGTAGATAGTTTGTATTCCTTATACAAAAGAGCCATGCGGTGCTCTTCTATATATAATTTCTCAGTATTAAATATGTTACATCTTGATTTCTTTAGTTTTTTTTTTTAATTCCTTTAGAAATTTGAAAAATCAGCTTCTAAGCACTAAGGAACTGGTGAATCACAGAAAAATAAGATGGTTAACTAAAAATGCCTTACCACAGAGCCGTTGGGAATTGTATCCACAGTGCAGAAGGAAGGTGAGGTGTCCAGACTTCAGGAAATGGTAGGATCATGCCCCAGGAAATCCAGGGCCTTTGAAGCACAGAGTGCCCAGCTCAACATGAGGAGAGCCACGGAACTGTAGAGGGCATCTCAGTCAAGTCGCACAACTGCAGAACAGATGAGAAACCAAATATTTATTCCTCAGTGGAAACCCCTTTAGTGATGTTAACAGTTTACATCTACCAGCACCTTAATTGAAGCATTTATAATAAGCTCTCCAAAGATCATGAAATAAATAACAGACATTTTATACTCTGACAGAAATATCTGCTTATAGTCATGGATAGACCATGAGCTTCCCTGTGTGTGTGCATGTGTGTGTGTGTGTGTGTGTATTGAAAATGTCTGTTTGCAGTTAGTGAACTCCATGCCATTAAACTGCATAACATTCACAAAATATGAAGTTAATGCCATTCATTGATGCAATTAAAGTCACTGAAATTGTATATGACTTTTATTGCAAATGCATAAATGATCATTATAGGCTTTTCTTCTTTAATAAAGAAATCAACTTAAATATTAACGGAAATAAGACCAAAACAGAGGATTGATATATACTATTTTCTGTTAATAAATCTCAAATACAGTAAACAGCCCAAAATAATGTGTATCATGAGGAAGAATATGTGGATATTTAGCACTATGTGACCGAAATATTTTCAAGCAGACACCCTGGTGTCATGTAGCTATATGTTGTGAATCCAGCATCCCAAATGCTTTTGGAAGCTCTTTTGGAGGGCTGGAAAATCTTTATTAATTATGTCACCAATAGGTAGTATGTCACCTTGGTTAGAACCAAAAACTTCACAACCAAACTGAGTCTATGCCTTGGATCTACCACTTACTATATACGTAAATTAAGCAACTTACTTTCCAGTGTTTCTGAGTATCTTTTTGTAAAATGGGGCTAATAGTATTATCTGTGAGTTAGTATACCTAAAGCATTTAAAAGAATGCCTGGCTCCGTGCTTTGTGACAGCCTGGAGGGGTGGGATGGGGAGGGTGGGAGGGAGGGAGACGCAACAGGGAAGACATATGGGAACATATGTTTATGTATGACTGATTCACTTTGTTATAAAGCAGAAACTAACACACCATTGTAAAGCAATTATACCCCAATAAAGATGTAAAAAAATAAAAAAAATAAAAAATAAAAATAAAAAAAAATAAAAAAAAAAAAAGAATGCCTGGCAAATAATAAATGTCCCATAAGAGTTAGCTATTATTATTATCATTATTATTTACTCCCAATAACTAAATATTAATTTGAAAATAATGAACAGAAAACAGTAGTTCATAAATACTGTTCTGAGATTAGTTGAATAATTAGGAATTTTACAATGATATTTCTTTATTATGTTTATTTTAAAAAATCCATTAGTACTATTGAGTTACTTTAGTAGGGCTGCTATGACAAAGTACCACAAACTAGGTGGCTTCAACTACAGAAATTTATGGTCTCATAGTTCTGGAAGCTAGGATCCCAGGATCAAGGTGTTGGCAGGGTTGGTTCTTTCTAAGGGCTGTGAGGAAGACTATGCTCCATGCTTCTCTCCGGGCTTTTGGTGGTTTGTTGACAATCTTCGGCATTTCTTGGCTTGTAGAAGCATCATCCTGATCTCCGCCTTCATCTTAGCATGAGGTTCTCCCTGTATGTGTGTCTGTCTCCAAGTTCCCCCTTTTATAAGGAAATAATCTCCAAATAAGCTTACATTCTGAATTACTCTGGGTTAGGACTTCAACATGTGAATTTTTAGGGGACACAATTTAACTGGTGACAACTATGCATTTGTACAATTCTATTTTTTGCTATGATAATTATACTACCTTATTCTTCCAATATGAATATTCCAAATTAATTTGTTATTCATAGACTGCTTATCTCACTTGAAGATATTTTCTTATTTTGCATTATGACTATTTGCTATTTTAATACTTATTAAAACCTCAACAATAAAGTAAAATAGAAGAAAATCAATCCATTTTAGGGTCGTTTGATTCCTTGGTAAATTGTTTGAAAGGTACTAGTAAAAACTGAATTTGAAAATCATGTTTAATTCAATTATTTATGCCAATATTGTTCCCAACATTATTAATGATCCAGTCTTGATTATAAATTATCAAGTATTTATTCAAGTTGACTAGTTCTTTTAAATTAAGCAGTAACTCTTTTGTGAACAAAAATTCTTTTAAACTTGATCTTTTAAAACAACATTCAGTTTATCCTTGTGTTGGTCAGTATTCTCAGAAAAACAGAACCAACAGGATGTGTACATATATATTTATTTCTGAAGACTTGGCTCACACAATTTGGGGGGCTGTCAACTATGAAATCTGCAGAGCAGAATAACATTCTGAAGACCCAGGGAAGCATTGACACTGCAGTCTTAAGTCTGAAGGCAGAATTCCCTCTACCTTGGGTCTTTTTCTCTTAAGAACTTCAGCAGATTAGATGAGACCCACCACTTTATGGATGATAATCTGTTTTAATTAAAGTCTCTGATTTAAGTGTTCACTTCAACTAAAAAATACCTTCATAGGGACATTTAGACTGGCATTTGACCAAAAACTGGGTACCATGTCCACACTGACATGTAAAATTAACCATCACAATCTTGTCTTATTAAATTCTGTTAAGACTCAAGATGAAGCCATACTGTGTGATTCATACAGACAAGAGTGAAAGCAGTGCTTTCACAGGTTAATAACTGATTACTATCCACCAAAAACGTCCATATCTAGTTTTGATAGCCTCCCCCTCATATGTAACAGTGTCTAATCAACAGAAAAAAAGATAGTTAATAAATTTATCCAAATAATTAGTATAATAGTATTTAACCATTAAATAACCTTATATTATGATATGGGGAAAAGATAACTTTTAATTGAACTATCACAGTGTCTCCAGTAAAGTGTATTCATTAAATTTGATCAATGCAAAATATGGAGGCAATATTTAAGTTCAATTAAATTCTCAACACTTCTCCTATTTTGATGGATATAGGTTAATTTTTACCAGCCTAATTTATTTACAAGCCTAACTTATCTTTATAAAACACATGCACAATTGCTGAGCTGAAGATTGTTTTTAATACTGTGCCAGAAAAAGTAACATCCAGCCTCATCTTCTGTACTACCTGCATACACTGCATGATGTGTTCCAGCGATGGCAAACTACTCGCAATTTGCCAAGTTGAGTCATACCTGGAATATTGCCTGAAATGTCCTCCTCTCACCCCCATCACATCGCCTCCTAAAATTCAGCTCATAAATCACTCACTATCCTTCCTTGGTTTGTCTGGAATCCTAAATTCTTCTTTTGTACTACCATAGTGTGAATGTGAGCATCATATTAAACTGTAATCAGTTATATACTTATCTATCTTTTGCTATATAGTGCTGTTTCAACTTGGCTAAGGCTATGAACTACATTTCCCAGAATCTCATTTCTTGAGTAGCTCCGGGCTAGAGCTCAAAGGAAGAACTTGAGAAAGATTTGGAAAATGGGAGCCTACTATGTTCCTAATTTATGTTTCATGTCTGGTGAACAGATGTCTCACTTGAATCACCAGAGCAGAGAGTTTAAAGCCTCTCCACTAATTCTAGAGTTGAGTCAGTTTCCAGACCCAGAGTCTTTTGAATGAAATGAAGGCCTGATATCCTTGAGGAAGGACGATGCCACACTGCCAGAAATTAATACTGTAGTTGTTCCTCTTACTCATCTCCAAAGGGACCTAAGACTATCTAGCAGGATGACTGTATTTAGGGAAGGGAAATAAACTTTGTAGGAATTATTAGACGTTGGCTCTAAAGTGATACTCATTCTTGTGGACCCAAAATGTCATTATGGTCCACTAGTCAAAGTAAGAGTTTATGGCAGTGATTAATGTAGTTTTGGCTCAGTTACATCTCACAGTGGACCCAGTGAGTCTCCAAATTTATTCTGTGGTTATTTTTTTAATTCCAAAATTCAAAGTTAGAATAAAAATTCTTGGCTCTGGCAGTATTTCTATATTGGTTGCCTCACCTGTGAGAGAGGAGTGAGAACTATTATACTAGAAAAGGTAAAGTTGGAAGGCTTCTACTTACAAAGCAATAAAAGGAATATAAAACTCTTCGAGGATATGTGGAGATTAGGGCCTCCATCAAGGACCTAAAGGATGTAGCTCTTGTACAGGAGGTTTGGATCTTGGAAAATGACAATGGAGCATCATAAACTTAATCATATGGTAACTCCAATTGCAGATGCTGTTCCAATTGTGATTCCTTTACTGAAACAATGAACACATGCCCTGTTACCAGGTATGTGACTAATAATATGGTGAATTCTTTTATGGCCATACCTTTTAATAAATGGTACTAAAACCAGTTTACTTTCAGCTGGCAGGGTCAGCAAAACGTATCAACTCTGCAGCTCTGTATAATAATCTAATTCACAAGGAACTTGACAACCTCCATAATCCACAGTACATTATGCTGGCCTTCTACATCAATAATATCATGTTAATTAGATATGGCGAGCAAAATCGAGCAAATATTCTCGATACATTGACTAGATAAATACATGCTAGAGATGGGAAACAATCAATTAAAGACACAAGGCCTTGCTACTTCGGTAAAATGTCTACAGGTCCAATGTTCTGGGGGTATTTTAAGATATCTCTTCCAAAGTGAAGGCCTCTTTGAATTTGTAGTGTGTTTCTTTGACCTATTTAACAAGAAATCTAAAAGGCTATCAGTTTTGAATGAGGACCAAAGCAAAATAATGCTCTGCAATATGTCCAGGCTGCCATACGAATTAATCTGCCACTGGGGCCTTATGATCCGGTAGATCTAAAAGTGCTTGAAGTATTTATGGCAGACAGGGATGCTATACAGAGCCTTTGGAAGGTCTCTACAGAATCACATTGCAAACTTTTAGGATTTTGACCAAAGCTCTGCCATCTTCCACAGATGCGTTCTCTTTTGATAGCTTCTGGCTCACCACTACACCTAGCAGACAGAACATCTAAAAGCCACCAAGTACCCATTGAACCTGATCTGCCCTTCAAGAACTGGGAGATGTCTAAGCCACCAGGTAAGAAAGCTGAGTGTGCATAGTAGCACTCTGTCATCAAGCGGACGCTTTATATATGACATTTGGCTCCAGCAGGGCCTGAAGATAAAAGTAAAACAAAATGAGAGATTCAGACTTGCATGGCTCCTTCTGCTGCACTGTCTTTTCTCTCTGAACCCAGATATGGTCATGTGGCAACTTCTTTGCGATTTGTTGATGGAGGAAGAAAAATTTACAGTGAGTCTGTGTAATATGCTGGTACCACCTGAAAGCAGATCGCTACAGCACTGATCCCCACCCTGGGGTACCCTCAGTAGCCCTTCTCTTCAGGGACTATGAAGGATTGTGATGAATGGAAACCCCTTCAGTGGGCAGAATTTCAAGTGATGCCCCGGTTGTTCATTTGTCCTGGAGGGGGAGATTTTCAGATGTACATATCCACACTGACTCATGAGCAGTGGCTAATTGGCTGGCTGGGTGGTCAGGAATTCAAAGCAACAGAATTGGGAAATGAGTGACAAAGAGGTCCTTGGCTAGACCTTTCTGAGTGGTCACAGCATGAAGATATTTTTGTCCCATTGTAAACGCTATGAAAGAAATGCAGAAGGTAGGATGGAGTATGTAGAAGGGTTTAAATCAGTAATTCTTAAGCTTTGGGGTAGGGGTTGGGGAGGTCACAGATTCTTTTAAAAATGTGATGTATAGAGCTTCTCTCCAGAAAACACACTTAACTGTACACTTTCTGGAGGTTCATGAATCTTCTAACACAAACCATATCTACAAACCTCTTTGACCTGAGGTCAAGAAAACCTCTTTTAAATAGTACAGACCTGTGAACAATTGGAAATCAACTAATTACAAGATTTCAACGGGAAAGGAAAATCTGTTGAAGCCTAATCCCCAAGTAAGCATCATGGTTAACTGGACACTTTAACAAATCAGAATTTATCCAATCTATCTTCCCACTCAGTCTATTTTATTCTCTTTGCCTGGTTCACTCTCTTTAACTAAAGAACCACAAAATTTTGTAAATGATCTTAGAGATCAACTAACCTAACTTCTCTTGCTCTGGATTTTATTGATAAAGAAACAGACACAAAAGATGAGGTGAATTACAAGATGATATGATAGAAAATCAGACATAAAAATAAATATTATAATATGTACAGTGTACTTACTTTCTCTGTGCCAGACACTGTTCTAAGCGTTTTACGTGCATTGAATCATTTAATTCTCACACAACCCTAAAACTGTCATCTCCAAGGAAACTGAGGCTTGAGAAGTCAGTTGAGTTGTCACAAGTCACATAGCTGGTATGTGATGAAAGTTCTTGATACAGGGTCTGACACAGATAGGAATTAAGTGAATAATTAATAGTAATTTCTTTTCCTTTTCTTTCTCAAGAGAACTATTTAATGACAGAGGACTAGAACTAAATTTTTCTAGCTCGAGCCTTTTCTACCCACAACTCATACTCTTCCCTTCCATGCCTTCTCCTCTCCTGTCCCCAAACCTGACCATAATTAGAAAACAGGATCTATAGTTGACTAAATGCAATTAAATTCCTTTTTTTGACACAAGTCTCCCTTGAGTCCAATCCTACAAGAAGTTTACTTGAATTAAGTTCCTTTTCACTTCCTTGTATTTTCATTTCACTGAAATTTTACCTGAATTAAGTTCCTTTTCACTTCCTTGTATTTTTATTTCACTGAAATTTCACATTAATATAAAATTTCACATTAATATAAAATTATTTTATCTTACTAAAGTAATTTCTGCATATTTCATATATCAATAAATTAATATTTACAATAAATATAGATGTATAAATCTATATTTATTAATATAAATCTCTAAATTATTATAGTCTATTTTTATTGTTTTCTCAGTATACACTCCCCTTAACTGAGATTCAGCCATCTGACATATTTACGTAGACTTGAAAGCCTCTGAGATATTATTTGGTTCTTCATTAAAAAAAACATATAATCAGAGGTAATGTCTGATCAAGAATCACTAGGGCACTGCACACTTGGCTTATTAATTCAGGACTCAGGCTAGAAACTATCAACTGAGAGATGTTATTTATCTTACTTTTAAAAGTTGATTGTTGATCCACTTTTTCATCACAGAATATTCTATAAAATGACACCATATCCTTTGCAGTAAATTCTTCTAAGTTTCCACTTTGTATTCCCAGTGCTGCACGAGCTGGAACGTGGGTGTTTAATTATACTGTTTCCCACACAGAGACTGTGACTATCCATGAATCCTTTTAAGCCAATTTCAGCATTCTGCATTTAAACTCACAAACAAGTTTCTTTAGGGATGCACATGTAACACAGCAGAGCTTACAAAGCAGTCACCAAACCAGTATTTGACACTTTTTTGTTGTTGTTGTGCTTTTTTTTGCGGGCCTCTCACTGTTGTGGCCTCTCGCGTTGCGGAGCACAGGCTCCGGACGCGCAGGCTCAGCGGCCATGGCTCACGGGCCCAGCCGCTCCGCGGCACGTGGGATCTTCCCGGACCAGGGCACGAACCCATGTCCCCTGCATCGACAGGCGGACTCTCAACCACTGCGCCACCAGGGAAGCCCTTGACAGTTTTTAGGATTAAAAATTAAATTATAAAGCATCAAAGATGTTATTCTCCAGTATTCCTTTTTCTTCCATTTCGAAAATTTGTTGCAAAATCCCTGCTGTAGGTATCAAGCAGTTCCTCTGAGGAAATTTTTTTTTTTTTTTTTTTTAGTCTACTGTAAGACATCTATTCATACACGCTTTCACTCTTTTCTGTTCACTCTATCCCAACTGTATACTTGCGAAAACAGTAGCACACCAACTAGACAAGCTCATTTCCATTTTCTGCACTGGAACTTTTTTAGCAGCTGTGCAAAATCTGAGCCTGAAAGATGTTGGGTGTAAAGAACCATGGACACAGTGTACCTTGCAACCATGATTCATAGGTTAATTTTCAGAGCAGCCAGAGGTCCACATGTGGAAAGATCAGATGAATAAAGAAGATTCCTCTACAGGAGTTACCAAAATCATGTCATTCCCACATCCCTTTGAACAGTACCTACATTTTTAAAAGAATACAAATATTTTAAATACTGGAAAAGACACTCATTTGAGAATATGCCTCACTCAACAAAAATTATCAGTGTTTATGAAAATAAAGGATCTTAAAAATGTATCAAAGTGTCTGAACTAACTTATAAGCACCAGGACACGACACCAGGGACTTGATCCCTATGTCCTAAAGCCTAGAAAAGTGACTGGTACCTAACAGTAATAGTAACTTTGGAACATTTACAAGGTATCAGGCACAGGTCTACTGGTTCCAAGTATTAACAATCCTTATCCACCGCCAGGGAACCACCACCCTCGGTTTCGAGATGAGAACTGAAGCAAGAGGAGAGTTCACCCACTCAAACAAGGCAGTAGCAGATGGGTTCAAACTCAGGCCGTGTGTCTTTAGAGACTGAACGTTTCATATTTGTTGAACAAATGAATGCTGTTAGTTAAGATCAAATTTTTTTAAAAAAAGGACGAGAAGGAACAGGGAGGGAGGGAGGGAGGGAGGAAAGGAAGAAAGGAAGGAAGGGAGGGAGGGAGGGAGGGAGGAAGGGAGGGAGGAAGGGAGGGAGAAAACCCAAGGGGAAGATGTTTTACGAATTCTTTGGATAAAATGGTCGAATTTCGGATAGGTCAAGGCAGGCAGGGGCGGCCTCCTGAGATAAGTCTCCTCGGAAACCAGGGTCATGTCTGTCTGAGGAAGAAAAAGCTCTGCCTCAGCAAATAGGAGGAAAAATAGAAAGAAGTAGCAAAATAAAGGACAATGAGTGGGTAAGAGGCGGAGAGGCCTGGCCTGACCTAAACACCCCACTGGACTACATGAGGGCGTGTCAGGAACTCAAAGGGGAGGGGACCCCAGCGGCCGCGTCGCTCCCATTGAAGAAAGGACCTTGCACCCCACGGGCCGGACGTCCCAGGTCACCTGCGCTCGCACCCCGGGCGGCCGGACACCTGGACCCGAGGAGAAGCCTCAGCCATCATCCAAGTCTTCACGCTGACAGACCCTCTCCCACCAACGCCGGGGCGGGGCGGCCGCCCAGGCACCGCCCACATGCCGGGCGCACTGTGATTGGCCCCAGCGCTGCCACAGGTACAGCTTCCTATTGGTCGTGCGCGCGGGCGCAGCTGGAGGAGGCGCAGCTGGCGCAGTCGCCGCTCTCCCGGGGCGTCCAGGCTGGGCGTACTCACGTGCGGACCTGTTTTCCTTTTCTCCCTGATGCGTGCGCCGCTCCCCCCCCCAGCATGGGCCCGAGGTTGAGCGGCTCGGGGTTGGCGAGGGCACCGGCTTCACCGCCCCCGCGTCCCTTCCCCGGCCGGGCTGGCCGCGCGCGGGTCGGTTAGGACCCCGGCCCCTCGTGGCTGCGGGCGGCGCGCGCGGAGGGCGGGCTGCGCCGGGGACTCGGCCTTGAGGCCTCCCACTGCCTCTGGGAGCGGGTCCCCGGCGGCGCCGCGGCGTTTGCACAGCGGAACCGGTCCCGCAGGTCCCTGTGGGCCCTTCCTCTGTCGGCGTCTTGGTTCGGAACACTTTTCTAGACGGGGTCAAAGGGCACATCGGGGCGCAGGGTCAGGCAAGCGTGTCCGGATGGGGCGCCGGAGCGTCAGGAATGTTGGGAGTGCGGACCCGGCCGGACGCAGGCTCATGCTCCGCTGTTTCTCCGCCGGGCCTTGCCCTGCGGTTGCCGGCGAGCCGCCCCCGAGAAATGCGGGGTGCAGTAGCGGCTCTACGAGGTCGTTATGGGGCTGAGGGGCTCACTCTGAAGTTCCTAGGACCGTGCGTGGCTCCTGGGAAGTGCTCCAAGTTGTCAGCTGTCCTAAGAAACAGTGTGTTTATCATCACATTTTCCCAATACACGGTGATCCCTAACTGTGTTTTGCCTTTTCTGTATTATTTGGGGGGAGTTAGAGTGTCATTCATGCATTTAACAAATAAGTATTGACATTTAATGTCATTCATTCATTTAACAAACTTGTACCTGCTGTTTGCCCAGTGCTGGTCTGATGCCTGGGAACAGAGTTGAGGTAGATATATTTAGCGAATTTACTTTTTAATATGTTGTCTAACATGATTATTTTACTAATTACTTTCTTTAAGGTTTAGTTTGCTTTTAGTCAGATGTAATTGTCCAGTGGAGCATAAATTTGATTTTAATTCTCAGCAGTCCAAAAGCCTAAATTAACGGTTTGAGTTTTAGTTTAAATCTTTCTTTATGATCCTTTCCTGACAGTTCTCCTAGATGTAGATACCGTGTAATGAGTGTTAGAGTTCTAGGAATGAGTTTTATTTTACTCTTGGTAATCTCCTGTGGAAAAGCATAAATGTTTGAGTGTATTGGAATGTTTTTCAATAATATGCTCTTTTTGAGTATACTTATTGTGTACGACAATTAGTTTGCTCGGCACTAGAATGAAAGGTCCATCAAGAAACCTTCAATTGTATTTGAATTTTTTTTTTTTCTTTCTGGAAAGAGCAAGAACAACAAGAAAGCCTGTTTTGTAAGCTACACCATGTTGCAATCACTAATTGCATTTAGCAGATAAATATTGTTATTTTCCCCACTTTAAAGATGAGTCCTCTAAGACCGGGTCAGTTTAGTAGCTTGCTCAAAGTTACACATCTCATGCATGGCACATTCCAGGGTTCAAACCCATGGAGTCTGGATTCTGACTTTGAAATCGGCGCTTCTGAATTAGGGATTAATTTCTCTATTACTCCTAGTTTAATGGTGAAGATTCTCTCTTTTTAAAATAATTAAGAGTTAATGTCATTAACTCTAGTCACAAGTCTAATTTAGCACATCTTCAGCAGAGTAGGTACAGATTTATCTTACTCTTGAATATTTGTGCCACAGTTATGTCTTGCTTGTCTTCTTTTGTGAATGAAGGGACATTTCTTCATTTACAAAAGAAGGACATTTTCCTGTTGTTAAATATGGCCCTTTTGGCCCTTCCTTCATCATATACGCTCTGAAGGGCCAAAAGCATCTCAGAGGAAAGGTAGATAAATCTAGTATATTTTTACTAAAACAAAATTTTATTTGCATTTTTATGTGGATATTGTTGCAGTCTTCCAGAGTTGAGAGACTTGATATCTTGCAAGTCTGTTAACTGTTTAACAGTAAATTTTATTTTTATTTTTATGCTATGTAGCCTATAGCAATCAAAGTCTCCTCATCGCTTTACAGACATGCTATATGATGACAATTTTTTTTTTTTTCCCGGTACGCAGGCCTCTCACTGTTGTGGCCTGTCCCGCTGTGGAGCACAGGCTCCGGACGCGCAGGCTCAGCGGCCATGGCTTACCGACCCAGCCGCTCCACGGCACGTGGGATCCTCCTGGACCGGGGCACGAACCTGCGTCCCCTGCATCAGCAGGCGGACTCCCAACCACTGCGCCACCAGGGAAGCCCCTATGATGACAATTTTTAAACCTTTCTTAGAGGAATGGCCATTTGTGACCTTGTGTTTATGTCCTCTTTTAGAGAGGAATTGTTTCTTGAGTCTTTGGAACACCCTCACCTAGCGGTGTAGAATCTTGGTAGGTGTTCATATAAACACCTTCATCTGGTGCCTGATTCTTAACTAGAGCAACCCATCAGAATCTCCATGGGACCCTTTACACATGACATGTCTAAGTCCTACTTTCTTCCTAGAGTCCAATTCAGTAACTTTACTGAGGAAACCCAAGCCCCGTCAGTGGGTTATTTTGATATGGATTGAGGACCATTTGTGTAAATTTGGTGCATGCTTTTTTTTTTTTTGCTAATCACATGACTCTGAATCCATGCTAACTTTTGCAAATCACGTGAAGTAGCATTACTACTAACCTTTAGCATTAGTAAGCATTGGACTGGGATTTAAGATTGTTTATGAACTTACAAGTTTGTTGCCAAAGGTTATTGGAAAAATTCCCTGAAGGAGAGAGAGAGGATGGTAGTAAATCCAGGCTTATAAGTAGATGTACACATGCCTGTGGTGATCTAATGACCCCACCCTACACTCTTGGCCAGTCAAGCTTCTGCAGAAGTTACTGCCCAGGGGTACCAAAGACCTATAGAGCAGTTTCATGTCCTAAATCGAGCTCTTTGTTTTTAGACTTTCACATTATACTGTTTCAGACAGTTCAGGCTACAGTAACTAGCAGAGGCTTTTATACCACAAAATGACTTGTGAGCCACTATAATTAGCAGCCGTGGTACTTCAAAACTTATCCCACCAATACTCCTACAACACGGAAGTCAAGAAAAGAGTGTCTCAAAGGAGGAGAGTAGTCAACTGTGTTGAATGCTGCAAAGAAATTGGATTTAGCAACTGGTGACCTTGGGGAGGCCAGTTTCAGTGGGGCAGGAATAGAACCACAAAGGGGTTGAGGACAAGGTGAATAATACAAAGAACTTAAAAATATATATATTTTGCTATGACGTGCCAGGTTCGAATCAAATCCATTAATTCACTGCATACTAAATGCCAGGCACTGTTAGGATGTTGGGTGACACAGGACGAACATGATACATGCCCTACCCTCAGGGACTTACTAACTGTTGGGAAAGTCACAAGAATACTTAGGACAGTAAGTGTTTTGTAAGGGGCTACCAGAGCACGCGGGGGCGGGGGACTTCACCCTGTCTTGTGAGTTAAGTGAGTTCAGACATGTAAGCCACTTAGAAAAGGACCAGGCACATAGTAAGTCCTCAATGTGTCATTAATAACAATAGCAACATATACATAGCACATATTATATATTAGCATAAATGAGTTGTAACTCACTTAATCTTTACACCATTCGTAATCAATATTATTCCCATTTACAGACAAAGAAACTGAGGCATAGAGAGAAAAGTGCCAAAGGTCTCACAGCCCTTTAGTGTCAAAGCCAGTATTTGTCTCTGTGCAGTCTGATTTCAGTCAGGGTAACTTAACCCACTAAGCTATGCTGCCTCTTTGTGAGGGTGTATGTGTAAGTGTAATAGCTAATGGCCTTTCCTGGAGATGCATCCAAGCTGAGATCTAAAGCCCAATGAAATGGCTGCGGGTGGAGACAGTCCAAGCCGAGGGGCAAAGTGACAAAGGCTTAGAGGTGTGAAGAAGAGCTTGGTACTTTCAGGATGAGTAAGTCCTGAAGTGTGCCCAGAGAAATGAGACAGGAAATGAGCACAGGTTAGCAAGATCCAGGTCCTGAAAGTCCTTTGACTCCTATTAAAGAGTTTAGTTTTACTCTGGGGCAATAGGGAGGAAGCATTTGAAAGACTTTAAGTGTGGAAGAACTTGACCAAATTTGCATTTAAAACCGTCCTGACTGAAGGCCTGAGGGTAAGTGCCTGGAGATGAGTCCGGGGGAGGGACTGGTTAGGAAATGTTCAGTTTTCCAAAGAAAGAACTGAAGGGGTGATCTGGTGACTTAGCACAGGGGAGAGAGTTTAGTGAACTAGGGGGATTTGGTAAGAAATTTGTTGTAAAAAATTCTGCACCCTGGGTTTCCCTGGTGGCGCAGTGGTTGAGAGTCCACCTGCCGATTCAGGGGACGCAGGTTCGTGCCCCGGTCCGGGAAGATCCCACATGCCGCGGAGCGTCTGGGCCCGTGAGCCATGGCCGCTGAGCCTGCGCGTCCGGAGCCTGTGCTCCGCAACGGGAGAGGCCACAACAGTGAGACGCCCGCGTACCGCAAAAAAAAAAAAAAAAAAAAAATTCTGCACCCTAAATTATTAGTCTTTATTTTTTTCTTTCTCCCTTTTCTTCCTTTCTTCCTTCCTTCCTTCCCCTCTCTCCCTCTTTCTTTTCTTCCTTTCTTTCCTTCTTTTTTCTAGACATGATTAATAGCCAAGGATTTAAGTGGTGAATAGCTGGAGCTAAAAACCTATGAGCACTGAAAATTGTTGACTACTTAAAGCAAAGGGAAACAGTATCTTCAGGACTTTGGGTCAATAAAATCAAAAATTAAAAGAAGAGAAGGTCTTTTTTGGCTGAAAACTCTGAAAGACCATTTTTTTCTGAAGCTACAACTTCATTTTTTAACATTTCCATTTTTGTGGAAGGGGGTGGGTAAACACTTAACAACAAAAAAGAAACCCTCCTGATTTGATATTGCATATTCCTCATCTGCCGTCTCCTCCCTTCCTGTGCCTGTGACCCTCCGCAAACCGGTCTAAGGCTCACTGATTCTGAAAGGCGTGAACCTCCTTGACTCTGATGGATGTGCTGATAGTACAGTGACTGCAACACAAAGAAACCAGATAGCAAACAGGTTGATTCTGTCTTTCTATGTGACAACTTAAAGGGTTTTTTGTTGTTGTTGTTTGTTTTCTAAGTTAAAAAAAAAAATTAACTGCAAGTTGTAAATTTTGGTATAGAAAGTACAAATTTTAGTTCGAAAATGAAATATTTTTCTAAATTTGTATAAGAACTTTAAACTGAGACTTACTTTTCCTTTTTGTTATTCTAAACACTAATGAATGAATCAAGTTACTGCATGATTATTACTATTACCAAGTATTGCATTGATTATACTTTTGTTTATCCTGAAGAGAGTGTTAAATCACATGCTCTGGGGACCAGATACGTTAGATTTTTGGTTAAGAGTTTGGTATGATATCGCTTATATGTGGAATCTAAAAAAAAATTATACAAATGAACTTATTTACCCAACAGAAACAGGCTCACAGACTTAGAGAACAAACTTATGCTTACCAGGGGAAGGGTGGTGGGGAGGGATAGATTGGGAGTTTGGGATTGACATGTACACACTGCTATATTTAAAATAGATAACCAACCAACAAACAAAAAAAAGTGCCATCAGAGCAAATTCAGATTCTGCCACATTGTGGCAGACCTTGAGCAAGTGATTTACCTCCCAAACCCAGGGTTTATCATCTGTGAAATGCGAATTATCCTAGTTCCTGTCTCATAAGGTTATTGAGAAGTAAAATTGTCCCGGCACATAGAAAAAAGAAAAGCCATTGCCTATAGGAAGTTCAGGTCTTCTGAGCAGGAGCTGTCTTTACTCCTTGCTTGGCACCCTGTAAATAAACCCCCTACTTTGCTGAAAAAAAAGAGTTTGGGGAGAGGAGGAAGTAGCAAATAAGACTGAGAAGAATGGTCAGTTAGGAAACTCAAGGGTATGATGCACTAGAGAACCATAAAGTGTTTCAGGGAGAACGTTAGCGGCGTCTGGGTGCATCACTGTGATAGGTGTAAGAGGCAAACTGGGAAGTATCTATAGGATTTAACAACACTCAGGTCACAGTGACCGACAAGCAATTATAGTGGAGTGGAGGGCACAAAGCCTGACTAGAATGGTTGTAAAAAAAGCCACCAGGGGGAGAATGGGAGTCCGTGGCTATTAACATACAATCCACTTGTATGCGTGAATTCAAGACACTGAAAGTAGATAAACAGATCTTTAAACTTAGAGAGTTTAATAAAAAGAATAGTGGGATAAAGAAGAAGGAAGGAAATGAGGGAAAATTAAGCAGAGTAGAAAAAAATGTAAGTTAATCATTAAAATCCAAATCTAAGTTCTTTGAAATGATGAATAAAGACAATGAAGGAAAAGAAGAGAAATAAGCATCATGGTGGGAAATATTATCCAATGGGGGTTCTGCTGCTGTAGCAAAGGAAAGACTCCTTTAATCAGAATACCAGCAATCTGGGGAGGTGGTAGACTCAACGTCCCCACAAAACTATCTCCAAAGATTCTGCTCTGCCATGAACCTTTTAAAGGGAAGGAGGGAAGTAATCCCAGTTAATCACTGAGATAGGGTCAGGGTTGTCACCATCCCCAGCTGTGTGCAGGCTTGTGTGCAGGCTTGTGGACTCCTCATGATTCCCCTCCAGACGTTATCTTGTTCACACAGCTTGGTCACACAGTTTGTTCAGGAGTTTACTGAGGGGAAGCTAGGGAAGAGATCTGGTCATTGGTTAATTACTTAATCTTCATTTCTACTTCTTTGATCCAAGGAAAGAACCGACAAATTAAGCAAGGTATTGTGTGATTAAAAGATTTAAAAGGTGTACCAGAGATGAGTAGAGCATGAGGGGTGCCTGTTTTAAAGGCTAGTTACAATATAGCTTTGCTAAAGTGACGCGAGACAAAAGAGCTTCCTGCTGAGGGCGGTTTCCTGCTAAGAGCTGCTTACAGAAAGGGGGACATAACTGTGTGTGTTTTAGTTTCTACATATATGAGAAATTTTTTGTGTATATTATGTTATTAACCGCTAATTTAATTAAAATTTTTTTCAGAGCATGTAGTGTATATAATATCAATTGTCCAAATTCTGTGGTAACTTTATCTAGGTCTAGTTTATGTTTAGTCTTTTTTTAAAGTTTCATGTGTGTTTATGAAGAATATTTATTCACGATTTGTCAAGTGGACAATTTTATATAATATATGTATATATGTGTATATATGTATATATACACGCTTATTAAGTCAAACATTATATTTTTAAAATCTGTAATTCGTCTAATTTTTGGATTACTTAACCTAAAATTATTAAAATACATATGTTATATTTCTGCCTATAATGATGTCTGTACCCTTTTTTCTCTGTAGTTTTGTCTGTTGACCTTCTGAGAGCATCTCTGACACTAGATTAACCCTCGGGGAAACACTGCATTTTGCATTTGTTCACTCCCCCTACACTCTTATAAGGTTTAAGCTCACTTTTCTATTTTTCTTTCATGAAGGAAACTGGGAGTGGTCATGACAAGAGCTTTCTTTCACTCACGGCAAGTTTAGAGTGATAGATTGAATTACTGGTCCCAATTCTCTGCTTTGGAGAATGGCCTCACAATAGGCAGAGTGCACTTGCACACTCCTTGACTTTAGGCTTGTCCAAGTGACTTGCATTGGTCAGTAGGGTGGTAGTAGATTTGATGCAAATGGAGGTTTGAATGGTACTTGTGTGCAGCTTGCCCTCTTAAGCTCCGACAATCTGCCATGAAACGAATATATCCCAGGCAGCCACTGACATTCAGCCTAGCCCCCAGAATGAGACACATGTCACAGACCAGATGCTGTGAGCACTAGCTGGTCCAAGAAGGATGAGAGGTACATGAAATGAAATTGAACCTTAACTTCAGCATGGATCCTAGAACCCAGAACCTGGATAGAATTCAGTCTTCCCTGGCCAAGGTGAAGTCAATTCATGAATCAATGAGATGAGAACAAATAATTGTTATTTGAAACAACTGAAATTGGGTGGTTTGTTACATATTGCCATTGTGCCTATACCTGGCTAATATGCCCAGCAAATCATTAAAATATGTTTTATTTAATGTGTAGATACTTAAGCAAAGAAGGAGTCTTCACAATATCTACTAGAAACAGAAAAACAATTTTCCATTACTTGATCCTACTTCCTACAATGATGTATGCTTCTTCATCCAAAAGAGTTAGTTGAAAAGCCTTAACCTACATATCAAGTTATGTAACAAAATTGTATAACTTAGTAATTTATATAATCACATATATATCAAACTGCAAGTAACACAGGGCATGGCTGCAGTGCGTTTCTGGTATCAACCACCAAGCAGCCCAGCCTGACCAGGTGTTAGATGCTGTCTGGGGACTTCTTAACAACAATTACCCTACTTGCTTAGATAGGACAGAGTGAACTGTGATTGCTCTAGGTCAGTTTTAGTAATTCAACTACACCTGCGGGAGACTGACTTGGAAATAGACAGACACATGATCTACCTCTTGTCCATGATGTAATAACTATCATTTACTGAGCATTTACCATGTGCCAGGCACTGTGCTAAAGATATTTCATTGATTAACCCAATCTCCAAAGCAACTTAAGAGACTCGCACTAATCTTATCCCACTGGGATAAGCTAAATGGCAGGGATAAGATATAGACCTAGGCGATTTTCAGGGTCTGCACTAGTCACCATGCCTCTCCTTTGCCATGTCTATTTATTCTTTCACCCAACCAGCAGACTGACATCCATGGAGATTTGGCCTGCCATGGTCTGTATAGGTGGAATGGAGGAGAGAATAAGAACACAAGGTGACCCCTCTTCCTGAGATTTGCACTTTGGTCAGGGGGAAAAGCATGTTAACAAGTAAGCGGGTTGTGTGTATGTGTGTGTATAATGTAAAACTGGAAGAGAGAGAGTCTGGGGTGATGAGTTTAGAGTTTATTTTAAATAGGATTAGCTGGAAAGACTTCTCTGAGTAGATGCCCTTAGAGAAAAGAGTAGATTCCACTGAGGGAGTGACAATGGGGAAGAACAAATCTGACTCCACACTGGATCTGTTTCTTTAAACTTTGTATTCTATTGCTTTCGCTACAAGTTAGTCACTAAAGGGATGTTGCCTTCAGCTTAAAGTAAACATAATGGCCTATCTCCAGGACATTGCCTCCTATACCTGAGTGTTAAGCTAAAATACCTTTGTTTAGCTCACTGGAAACACCCTGACCAGGCACAACTGTGAATAACCGCAGGAAAGAAGAAATTAACACATCCCCTCCGGAGTCTGGGTGGAACCAGGATAAATTTGCAACAACGTGTTGCCTATTTTACTTTACCTCCTCACCTCCCCCTCTTTGCTCTATAAAAGAAACTAGCATCCAAACCCAGGCAAGATGGGTCTTTGAGACACCAGTCCACCATCTTCTTGGTCTGCTGGCTTTCCTAATCAAGTCACTACTTCTTGCTCCACAAGTCATCTCTTGATTTATTGGCCTGTGGTGCAGAGGGCAGTACGAGCTTGGACTCAGTAACAGTGTCAAGATCTTGAGGAAGAGCATTTTATTTATTTATTTATTTTGGCCCTGCTGTGCAGCATGTGGGGTCTTAGCTCCGTGACCAGGGATCGAACTCCCACCCCCTGCAGTGGAAGCACAGAATCCTAACAACTGGACCACCAGGAAAGTCCCAGAAGATCATTCTAGAGATACTCTGTTGTACTGTTTGATTCCTAGCATCAGATGATATTCATAACTATAGAGATTTTTGAACCTTTATTGCCCAGACTACTATACATACTCTGCTTTGCTGTAATTTTGATGCAACTAGCTGTTGCACACAGTTCTTAAGGCACTGCCAATTCTGGTCATATCAGTGACTGCTGGATGGGGTTTTGCAAGCCTCTGTGCCTCTCAACAGGGAAAAGACCACCTTCCTGTCTGAGGCATAACTCAAACACTCTGCTACTTTAATTTTAAATATGAAGTCAATGCCAGAAAAAACAATACACACAAACTTTACTTAAAATTCCAGATGCTCTGCTAAACAATCTTCTTTAATTATCTCACTCCTCACAACCACCCTGTGATGTGTCTGCTATGAAAACTCTTGAGATTTGGCTATTTCCTCTCACTATTGGACTGGTCATACAGCAGTCATTAAAAGTCATCTCCTTGCTAGCTTTTTATTTCACTGTTCACAACTGCTCCCCATGGATTTTAGGGTTGGCTGCTGATACACCTGTTATGGATGTATTATAGAATGTAAAAGTAAAACTGAGACAGGCTTGAGAGAGATTTTGGTTTGGGAGAACAGGATTTTGACGAAATTAGTACTTATCCCCATCACTCCTAGGGTAGATGGATAGAAAATGTCTGCACAGAGGAGTTTGTCCATTGAGGTTGCCAAACCTACAGAGAACGCAGTGGTAGCATGAAGGAGGCCCAGATAAGCATAGCTTTCCGGTTCTTTCTACTAAACATGATGCTTAGAAAGAGGCTTCCTTCCTGGGAAATATCCTGTCCTGTGGTGCTGACATGTTCCAGAGGATTAAATTCAGGCATAAATGTCAGCATCATGTTTCCATGTGGATTATCTTCTACGTGAAAAACGCATTTTTTAAAAATATTTCCTTAAGACCATAAAATTTTCTTCAACTTTCTTTAATTTCTGCTAGTTACAGTTTCAGATCAGTTTTGTGGCATCACATTTTGTTGTTATCCCTCCTAAAAATTGTTTTAAAATATTTCTTTTTTATCCATCTTTGTATTTTGGGGGGATTTTTTTAAATCACCATCATCATCATATTTTTAAGTGGCCACAAAATTAACATATAGTTCTTATACCTCATAAATTATAGTATCTCCTTTTGTCCAGTGTTGCAGGGTTGTCATGCTATTCTTTCTACGTTTAAGTTAAAATAGAGACTCAGTTTCACTGCCTTTATCTGATCAGCCTTGATAGCTCACGGTAATGGCCAATGATAGAGGTTAAGTTTAAGATAATGATTAAGTTTAAGATTTTGATAAATTTGTAAAGGCTTAATTCAGTTTCACATAGTGTTACGAGAGCATCACACTTGGACTCACATGACCTGTATTCAAAATGCTTGTGCATTCTGCAACATAGGATGAGCGCTTTTTTATTCTCCAGGCTTCAATTTTCTCATTTGTGAAATGAATCTCTGGCTTCTCTTTCCGCACCACTAACTCAGTGGCCAGCTTTCCCTCAAAATAATGCTGCTTCACTCAGTGACTCAATTGTCCTGTAAAAATCACACCAACCTCCTTTCAAAAATTATTTGAGGACATCATTGAAGAGTCCATGAGAAACCAGTAACATTGATTGTCTTCAAGGAGAGGAATAGCAAGGCTGGGAGACAAGAGGAGAAAGGAGATTTTTCATTGCACCCTATAAACGTCATGACTTTTGTCCATATAGACTTACTACCTGTTATCACAAGGAAACAAATAAAAAGCAAAATTATAAATAGGAGAAGTGACCTGCGGGGGAAAAAGCAGTCTGCTCTGTTCGGTTCTATGGTTACGGTGACTCAAAACAACACTTTACTGAAGTTGTAAGGGTAGAAAAAAATATCATTAGAATTTTCTTCTGTCTTTACTATTCTACCAGTAGGAAGAAGAGCTAATGAGCAACAAAACAGCCAGAAGAAAGACTGAAAAATATGAATAACGTATTAAGCCTCTCAGCACTGGAATTCTTGCATTTATTCAATATATGTTTGGTGTATATATTTCAGTGAGAACACTGACAAATCTAGAGCTAAAACTTGAGATCCTAACAGTCTTACGACACACACCCTAGGAAGATGTTCCACAAAATATTTACTCCCATCTTACCATAGGCCCCAAACACTAACTGAGCAGTTACTATATGCCAGGCATGATGCTACACTCCATGGGTAAAGACATTTACTCATTTATTTTTACAAAGATTTAAGGCAGAAAATGAGAGACCTTGTTTCCAGTTCTTTGGGAAACAGGATCCAATTCAACACTAATTTTTTGTAATCGCTTTGAGTAAATAGACACATTTTAAACCCTCTTGTACATTTTTGACAAATAATCATGAATTTTTTTTTGAAAGTGTTCCGGAGGAAAGTTGTGTTTGAACACTTGTTCAGTGGAATTAACAGATTGTAATATAGAGTGAATGGTATCTATTCTGGCCATTGCTTATTCTGCCACATAGACATGGAAACATTTTATTTTGTTAAGGATAATTAATCTGTACTGAGACTTCTCAGAGAAGTGAATACATAAGAATCATATTTTAAAATGTACTTTAATTTTGGAAAAATATCCTTTGCTATGTACTGTTAAACATGTTTATGTCAACATAAATAGTACAAAAGTTACAACCATGACTTATATTCCATGAATATTCCTTAACTACCTGCACTGAGATTCAAAACTGAAAAATAAAAAAAGCACCTCATTATACCATAAATTGAACTCCATGGTCTCTACCCAGACCCTCTGCAATCCCAAAACCTCTCACTGATTTCTGAAAATCCCCCCACTTTGGAAAGAGAAAAAAAGTATTGGCATTTAATCCAGGACCAGACAAGATAAAGAGAAGTGAGCCATTTAGCTTTTGAATGATAGATGGTCATGGGTTTACGTTTTAGATAAGATTTCTAAGAGAATGACTTAAATATAGGTTTTTACTGGGAAAATCTTAATGAATTCTCACTCTTCTTTTTCCCCTTGACTGATATTCCTGCCCAGCTGGAGACTCTCAATTTAATGAGATGATACTCTATTTCTGAGCAGCAGGTCCTGCTTTGAAACAGTCCTGTTCTCTTCTGAAAACTCGAAGATGCTTTCATGCAAGGACTACCGATTAAGAAATTAGTCCTTCAAATGAAGAAAAGAAAAGTTCCATAAGGGGCTTAGCATTGAGAAAGTTTAATTTTTAAAGAAAAAATCCTCCCCTTCCCTAATCTTCCTGGATGCTCTGACTTTGAAGGTATTTCCATTAACAGTAACCATAGTTCTATGCTTTATTTTCAGTCATCATCTTATATTTCTGAATCTGTAATTTGCATTTCATAAAGATAACAGGCGAAAGGGCATTTCTGACCTTCTGAATAATTAATCATAACTTTCTAGCAGTGCATTCCAAAAAGCCAGTAGGGAATAAGTATTTACAATAAAGCTGAAGAGTAAGGATGTGACTTACTGAGTTATCTCAGTTATTCAGACACGTACATGGACCACCTGAACTTGGAAATTTACCTAACCTAACCTTAACCCTCCTAACCCTACCCCTAGCCCCTAACCCCATGGTTTTGAGCTTAAATTATAGGTGTCTTTTGTATCTGTTTGACAGAGGGATGGTTTAAGTGTCCTTTAAAATGCTTTTTATAGTATAATAGTTTATTGGTCAAGAATTGATGACTGATTCTAAGAATGACCTCAACGAAAATTAGCATGAGTCTATTCAAGTTCTATTCTACTCTCGTACTTTCCACTATAATTATTTTCAGACTCTAGAAAAAATTTATTATCTGCTATTTATTTTTGAAACATCTACAAGAGTAAATGGTACATCTTAAATGTATTATATGTATAGAAGATTTAATTACAATTTAACCGTTAAACATTCTTTAAAAATCTTTGTTGAACTGTTGCCACTCCTCCTCTCTCAATGTAAGGGCAATACAAATTAAAATTAAGAGCTTAATTCTCCTGATTAAAAATAAAGAATTTACTTAGGAAAACATGTGCCTGTAAGTTCTTTCTTTTTTTTTTTTTTTATTGTGGTACGCGGACCTCTCACTGCTGTGGCCTCTCCCATTGCGGAGCACAGGCTCCGGATGCACAGGCTCTAGAGGCCATGGCTCACGGGCCCAGTCGCTCCACGGCATGTGGGATCCTCCCGGAGCGGGGCACGAACCCGTGTCCCCTGCATCGGCAGACGGACTCTCAACCACTGTGCCACCAGGGAAGCCTTGTGCCTGTAAGTTCTTTCTGTCTTTTTGAAATGTATGTAAATCTTTTTACAAGCTAAATAGGCCTCTTGACAACTTTACAACCCTAGAATATCTTTCTCCAGGCCCTGGGAATGGTCTCCTTGAAATAAAATCATCTAGGAAGATATGTTCCTATCTCCCAGTTTCAGGCAAGGGTAGGAGCCTAACTTTGGTGGGCACCTGCCTCCAAGTTGCAAAACTGCTTCTGTCATAAAGATATGAGGAGTTTATTTTCCTTTGAATAAAGCCAATTAACTAACAAATGGTAACTTCCATTAAGTGTATTTAGGATGAACTATGTGTGACAAATAGAACTGTCAACTTAAGGACAAGTTATTGATTATTGAGGACGTAGGAAAGAATTTTCTCTCCCCTTCAAAGGTTCCTTTGGCTGGTCTAATTATCAAATCGACCTGAGACAGATTAACAGGAAAAAAAATAAAATTTAATTTTGTATGTATGTGAACCTCACATTTCGAAGAGGTTGAAAGACCTCCACATACATGAGAGATTTATTTAAAGACAGGTAGGTGGGCTTCCCTGGTAGTGCAGTGGTTGAGAGTCCGCCTGCTGATGCAGGGGACGCGGGTTCGTGCCCCTGTCCGGGAGGATCCCGCATGCCGCGGAGCGGCTGGGCCTGTGAGCCGTGGCCGCTGAGCCTGCGCGTCCGGAGCCAGAGGCCGCAAGAGTGAGAGGCCCGCGTACCGCAAAATAAATAAATAAAGACAGATAGGTAAAATGAGGTGTATATGCCATCCTAAGCTAAGGAATGAGATAGGGACCTGGGGTTTCTAAGGACAGGAGGGTAAGTCAGAGGATGATAAGAAGAAGAGTAGATGCTGGGTAATTAAATGTTTGCTCTGTCATACAATGGGCCACTCAGATAAAGTTTATCAGTTTATCTCTGGTAGTAACTATTATGCTGGGAAGGACCCCCAATTTAAGTCTTTCTAGATAGTTAAAGGGAGGCAGAGTTTTCTCTTGAGCCTGGAGTGTCTCTATCGCCTTTGGCTCAACATAATCCGCATGTCAAGGGGCCACACTTTGGGAAGCTCTTTCTGAACCCCTTCAAGAACAAATATGTAATGGATTGTATGGGCGTTGTTATATAAAATGTGAGATTTTTTTCTTTCTTTGAAGTCTGAGCAGATGGCCTGTGATGTACATCACATTCTGGTTTAATGCTAATTCAATAAGAAGACTGTTTTCTTTCTCTATTACCTTTTTGAAGAGGTCTTCTGGGTTGGGAGAAGGTTTTGTTTTTAATTATATTTCCCCAACATCAACAATAATACTCTCCCCATTACTCTCTCCCCACATACAATTCACACAATTTCTACAGAAATAGCCTGTGACAAATCTGGGGACCGAGGGAGGCAGGAACTCAAGTACTGGATCTCTAAAATACCGCAGTGATAACTTTTACTAAACCTTATGCTCATATGACAGAGAAGAAGATAGTGACAATGGGTAAAAAGTGCATCGCACACTGAGAACATGCACCTGTGGCCATCATTTATTGTGGAGATTTACTGGACAGTGGTGGTGAGATTTGTCTCTTCTCTCGATTTCTGGGACACTAAAAGGAGTGTAGCTAGCCAGTGTCACAAAGAATGAGTTAAATATGTTTTTTATCTTATGTACCTCTTTTTCTTAAATTTATTTGCCTTTTTCTTCCATATAAACATAATATTTCCACCTCTTCCCAATAATAATAGTAAAAGACAGAACAGAGAAGCCCAAACACATTTTTTTCCCAACAGTTATTTTGCCAAATATATCTCCTTTTGACATCCATTTCTTGTGAAATCCCAACTAAAGTATTTTGTGTACATCTTTGTGATCTTTAAGTGGAAATGACAATGTTCCCTGCTGTTAACCTGGGTGTGTTAGGATATGTGCAGCCAGGGTCTTTGTCTCACCGAAAATGGGAGAAAAATCTTACAAGTCATTGTTTTAGGAAGTGTTAGAAAAGCAAACACAGTCATTAAGCACAGTTAGTGACTATTTTCCTTTATTCTGTACATAATAGATTTGTTTTCTTTCTGTTTCTTTTCACAGGAGTCAATAGCCTTGATAGTCCTTCTTTTGGGTTCAATTTCAAAGAAGTTGTGCCTGCTTTTAAACTTTCAAAGTCAGGCTTAATTATTCAAGCAGATGCTGACTGCTCTGTGAGACTGTCAGACAGAAACTACTTAAGGAAAAACCACTCACCCCATGGTGAGCTCAGTTCCTCCAGAGAAGAAAATTTCTGGAGAAATGTCTGGCACCAGTCGCTAACGTGCACTGTTAAAATACTACATAAAAATCGTGTAGTTTTCTTAGGTTTAAGTTTCACATATCATCAATTCACAGATGAGGACTCTTCTATAATATGTGGTCAGGTAGTAACATTTACAATGAAATACTTTATCCAGAGAGTCCAATTATCTATCATTTGGCTTTTAAAATACCATGGTCATAATAAATCCTAGTGTTTATACTCCTCTAATAATAAGGCTGTTGGAATTCTCCTACCTTCACAAAAGCCATCTGGTTCTGATTTTCCCAGAGAATTTCAATAGAAAAAGAAGTCTGAATACTATATCAGAGCAACCCTGCTTACACAAACTTTTGAGAGATGTAATCAAGGGCTTCCGACCCTTAAAAATAATATAAAAATTGTTACGTACCTATTCCAGCTCAAAAATAACTCCTCAGCAATGTTTCATGCTAATCTGTCCTTAACTTAATTTAGTGCTGTGATTTCACATTGCAATACATGTATCAGAGATTATTTCTGATAACATAATGAGGTTTAGTTTAAACTTTGTAATTACAAGTTCAAAATTAGCTTTGTTGCCAGGGTCTTGACTGTGTTCTGTTCTAATGAAAAGATAAGGGGATAAAGTTCTGATATATCTGTCTCTAATTCTTCCAAGGGTCAGAACTAGTGTGGAGGAAACCCCAGTACATTTGGAGAGCAGCATATCCCTGTGAATTCTGCTATTCATTCCACAGGTAACTAGGGACTTGGGTCCGGTGTCCTGTACTAGTCTGGGACTGAGGCTACAGAGATTCCCTATGGATCTTTGACCTTGATATTCTAGTGAAGGACAGAGAAGCAGAGTGCTCTGGGAGCCCAGAGGAGGGGTGCCTGGGAGGGGCTACTCAGGGTGAGGGAGGGAAAAACATGTGACAAGAGGATACAGGGCACTTCAGCAAAGGGGAGCAGAGGTGGGGAGGCGTTGGGCAGCATTTTACACAGAGGGCACTTGGCACAGTTAGCAGGCCTCCTCAGAGGGAACAGGGGCTGCAAAGGGCTAGTGGCAGGTGATGGTGGGGGGAGAAGTAGGCAAAGGCCAGTCCAGACAAGCATATGTGACACTACAGACCTCTATCCCCAGATGATGAAGGTATGCTTTACTGGTCTCTTGTGAATACATTTATTAACATCAGTAATGTGCCTGGTTTATAATTGATAATGAATAATAATAATATAATATTTTAAAAGCTTTTATCAGTTTTAAGCTACTATGTGTATAATATAAACATATATATACAGTTGGGTGTGAATGTGCAGGTCCACTTATACATGCATTTTTTTCCAATAAATACATACTACAGTACTATACAATCCTTGGTTGGTTGAATTGTTAGATGCAGAACTGAAGATTACTGTACATTATATGTGGATTTTCCACTGTGTGTGAGTTGGCATCCCTAAGCCCCGTGTCGTTCAAGGGTCATCTGCAGTCTTAATCCTCCCAGCTAATATTAGTGCAAAGTCAGTTGACATATATGTTCTTATGATGCACACAGAAACATTGCAAACTGAATAGACATAAATTTCTTTCTTTCTTTTTTTTTGTTTTTACTTTTTGTTTTAAGTTCAATTGTTTAGTCTTTTTTAAAAAAATTTGTTGGAGTATAGTTGATTTTCAATGGTGTGTTAGTTATAGGTGTACAGCAAAGTGAATGAGTTATACATACACATATATCCATTCTCTTTTAGATTCTTTTCCCATACAGGTCATTACAGAGTATTGAGTAGAGTTCCCTGTGCTATACAGTAGGTCCTTATTAGTTATCTATTTTATATATAGTAGTGTGTATATGTCAATCCCAGTCTCCCAATTTATCCCCTCCTCTTCCCCCCTGGTAACCATAAGTTTATTTTCAATCTCTGTGACTCTATTTGTGTTTTGTAAATAAGTTCATTTGTGTCATAGTTTAGATTCCACATATAAGTGATATCGTATGATATTTGTCTTTCTCTGTCTGACTTCACTTCACTTAGTATGATAATCTCTAGGTCCATCCATGCTACTGCAAATGGCATTATTTCGTTCTTTTTTATGGCTGAGTAACATTCCATTCTATATATGTCATTTCTTTCTTTTTGTATAAATCAGATGTAAGAAGCTTGCTCTTTGTATATTTTAGAGATAAAACAAAACTCTGGGTTTTTTTGCCTTTTTGAAAAAGTATTTTCAAAGACTGACTCATAATCAGTCATTTCATATGAGGGTTTTTGACTCTTCCCAGCTCCATTTTCTCACAACTACCGCTCTTTATTTAACAGCGCATCAAGCCAGACTTCAGTAAAATGCCGTGGAGTAGGTCTCTGAGTCTGACTTGTGCTTCTCTGGCAGCACCAGGCCTTACTCTAGGCAATATGTGTTGGTTGAACCCACGTGGGCGTGGGATCATGCAGTGATGTCCAGCCCTGACTGCTCATTTGAATCAGCTGAGGGCCTTTTAATGTAGCATCTTAAGCAAAAGAGAAAAAGTAAAGTGTTTTACTTTTTGAGAATGACATTCTGAGAACAGAAATATTGCAACATTGAGAAACCAACTAGCAAATTTAGCCTCAAGCTCTACTATTTATCACTTCTGACCTGTAGAATCAACTCTATTCCAGAAAACTGACAGGTGCAGGGCTTGACTTATGATTTACTTATGCCAAGACCTAAAAGAAACTTTTAAGACCCTAGAAACTGATAGCTCATATACTGACCTATAAGATATTGGATCAATGAAATTCAAAGTAAATTCACACTTGAGCTGCAAAACCACATTGTACTAAACAAAGTCAACTATCTCAATGTCTTGTTTAAAATATTTCATATCTTGTCATTAGACTGCATTTTAATAAGATGGCCTGAAATGATTTGGAGGCACAGAGATTTAGGAATAATTAAAAAAATAACCCAAAACCCTGTTCTTTCCAAAGCTTATTATAACCACTTTTTCTAATTGCTTAAAATAAGATCATCTCGGTCATGCCAGTTGTGAGTAAATTAATTAATTCATTTTAGGAATGAAAAAAAAATATCTGGAGACTATAGCTACCACTGAGCAGATTGCTCTTCGTGCTTTTAAGAAATGGAAAAATAATGCATTGATAAATAACCACCATAGATAAATTTGTCTTGGCTTTATTAAAATCAGATTTCCCCCCAACATTAGTTATATTTAATATTCTTAACTCTCAAGGTAAACAATGATAATAGTTTGGTATATATTCTTTCACACCTTTCTCTGTACTTCTACAGATATATGCTAACATATATGGGTGTTTTTTAATAATTCCTATTTTAAAAAATTTATTTTTATTTTATTTATTTTATTTTTGGCTGTGTTGGGTCTTCACTGTTGTGTGTGGGCTTTCTCTAGTTGCGGCGAGCAGGGGCTACTCTTCGTTGTGGTGCGCGGGCTTCTCATTGTGGTGGCTTCTCTTGTTGTGGAGCACAGGCTCTAGGTGCGCGGGCTTCAGTAGTGTGGCACGCAGCCTCCGTAGTTGTGGCCCGCAGGCTGTAGAGCACAGGCTCAGTAGTTGTGGTGCACGGGCTTAGCTGCTCCGCCGCATGTGGGATCTTCCCAGACCAGGGCTCGAACCCGTGTCCCTTGCATTGGAAGGCGGATTCTTAACCACTGCGCTACCAGAGAAGCCCTTAGATGGGCTTTTTTTATGGGCTTTTGTTTCCTATTTACAAAAACAGAATCTTAATTAACATATTATTACTTTTACTTTATTATTATTGCATACTATTACTTATTATTAGTCTGCAATCTGCTTTCTTTGAAATCAACTTTACCAAGGTATAGTTTACATACAATAAAGCACTCTCATTTTAAGTGAACAGTTCAATGAGGTTTGATATAAACTTATGTAACCATCATTATAGTCAACATATAGAACATTTTCATCACCTCAAAACATTCCTTTGTTCCCAAAGCATCTCCCACCCAACACCCTGACCCAAGCAAACACTGATATGATATACTTTTTGTTACTGTAGATTAGATTTGTCTTTTCTAGAGTTTCATGTACCTAGAATTACAAAGTATACATCCTTTTGTGTCTGCATTCTTTTGTTCAACATGATGTTTTTGAGATTCATCCATGTTGTTGTGTATATCAGTAGCTTACTACTTTCTATTGCTAGGTAGTATTAGTTTATATGAATATACCACAATTGTTCTTATATTTCCCTGGTGATAGACATTGAGGTTATTTCCAGTTTGAGCTATTATGAGTGTATCTGCTGTGAATATTCTGGAACAAGTCTTTGTGAGAATGTATACATATTTTTTCTCTTGGGTAAGCACCTAGGAGTGGAATTTCTGGATCATACAGTAGGTATGTAAGAAAGTACCAGACTGTTTTCCAAAGTAGTTGTACCATTTTACCAGCAAGGAATGAGAGTTACAATTTCTCCATATCCTTTCTCACCAACGCTTGGTATCAATACTGGGTTTTGTTTGTTTGTTTGTTTAACCATTTTAATGAATCTGTAGTGGTGTCTCTACAATGAGATTTTGTTTGAGTAACTGTTTGAAATTAAAGGGAAGAAGAATGATTTTGATTAAGATGTTAGAAATTAATGTATGATACTAACTTGTTAATCCTATAAATACTCTCCTCTTCTCTTGGAAGTAAGGGTGCAGAAAGACCAGTCATTATAATCCTTTATGGCCTCATGCAATTTCTTCACTAGAAGCTGGAGAGCCAGTTCAGATTCAAGTGCTAAAACAATATGCTTTTACTCTTCATTTGGGACTGTAACAATTAGGATACAGACAGTTGCAAGTAACATCAGTGGCTTAAACCTAAGGACACATTGATTACTTAACCTGAAGCAAAAGGCATGTTGTCCCTAGGGTATTAGTTTTCCCACAGTGGCAGGACTGTGACTGATGCTAAGCAACACCATGACTTTTTGGCTCTTCCCCCTCAGGGTTCCAAAAAGGCTGCAACAATTTTAGCATCATTTCTTATGTGACCACCTGTGTGGTAGGAAGTAGCATAGTTGGGCAGTATGAGATTCCTCTGACTGACTGGACTCTCAGTCCTTTCCAGAAGCCCCCAGCTGACTTCCCCACAGTTCCCATTAAAAGAGCCAGACCTGGAGGCCGCTCCCACAATAGAATATAGGATGTGAGCCTCCCTGGCCTCTGTAGTTGGAGGTAGTTCAGGCAGGAGGGCCTGGGAGGGCCTGGTGGCAGCCGTTCCTACCATGGGTGTTACAGAGGCTTTTGGAAGGAAGTGCATTCTAGAGAACAGTGAGACACACCACTATGGTGTGAATAAAAACAGTAGCTGGATTACCTGAACTGTTAAATTAAACATGCCTAATGAATCTTTCTGAGCTGCTCTGCTTCTAACAAGCATGTCTCTTCCTGTCAGTCACGTGAGGTCTTAAGTAATAGGGACTCCACATCTACACACCGACCTGGGTCAGAATATCCAGGGAAGGTTGCTGAAGGCATATCTCTGGGTTTGCAAACCCTGGATAACTGGATTGTTCAGCCCTGAATTTGGGTATCATTTGGAAGGAGAAAACTTTTAAATTCCTTCTTAGTAGGGAAACTTATTCTTAGCACCTTCACTTCCACCACCTTGTTTTAAGACTTCATTACCTCTTTCCTAAATAATTGTAATAGCCTCTTGACTGATTCCCCTCACCCATCCTTCCTGCCTTCAAGTTATATTGCAAAGATCTACCAAAATAACATAAGAGCAATGATTATCACATACCTTTAGTGACCTGCTCTGTCTACAAGATAAAATCAAATCTTCTTTTCTGGCATTGATCTTCTTTTTCACATGTTGGGTCTAATATGCAATTTCAGCCCCATCTCTCATCATACTTGAGCCAAGCTGGGGTCCTCACTTTTCCCTTTCTGTCACCTGTGATTGCCCATCTGTTCCTTTGTTTATCCCATTTCTGTTTCCTGGAATAAAATTCACCATGTCTGTATGGAAAAGTCCTTCCTATTGCAAGTGGAAAGCTGCCATTTTTTCCATGTCCAACATACATTTTTCAGAGACCAACATCCAAATTTTTTAACTCTGCTCCAGCTATTCACAATTTGTGGGAAGATTGGTCAATGTGAGATGTCTACTCTGGGAACAGGTGGGTGTGGGACCCAAGCAGACTTGTGGACCCTTCCAGAAAGGTGCCTGTTAAACAGGTAGCACCAAACACAAATGGCATTCACCCATGAGGTAATCACCCCAGAGGCAGCACCCTGATGAGGATCTCTGTTCATTTTCCTTTCAGAGCCCAGCCCTTGGAAGCCTCTAAGCTTACTGCCTTTCTGAGCATGGCTGTTCCACCCCCTTTCTCTGAGTTGCCTCACTCACTTCCTGTACCTCACTTTTTGTTATATTTCTTAGGCAGAGTAAATTGTGTTTCATGCAAGCAAAGGTTCTGGTCCCCTGTTTCAAAGACTGAGTCAATATCTCTGAGTGTTTTCCACAGTATTCTGAACAGACGTGCTTTCCTACTGTGCACAATTTTTCTTTGTGTGGTCACTTTTGCTTCCTTGTATAGCAGTTATCTGTGCAGGTTATTGACGTATTCCGACGAGGATGTGATGTGAGTCTGTCAGAGACGGAAACCGCATCTCAGTCATTTCCGCACCTGGTCGCCATCATCAGCACTCTGGAGCTCTCTGTGGAAGGAATAATAAGGACAGCTTTTGCCAGGACTCTCTTGTGTTTTGATACATTGCCTCACAAGCTTGGTTATTTCCTGTATGTTCCATGTCTTGGCAAAATATGTGTATTAGGATGTCTCTGGCTGCTGTAACAAATTAACACAAATATAATGGCTTAAAACAACATATATCTGTCCCTTTCCAGTGATGGAAGCCAGACATCTGAAATCAGTGTCCCTGGGCTAACGTCAGTGTATCAACAGGGCTGGGTTCTTCTAGAGGTGCCGGGGAAAGTGATTTCCTTGGCTTTTCCAGCTTCTGGTGGCTGCCTGCATTCTTTGTCTCATGGCCTCTTCCCCACAGTGTTCCAACCTCTTGTCTCTGGCCAGGGATCAGCAGCCCAAGAATGAGGGACTGGCATTGGGCAGGTCCTTTCTTCTCTGTGGGGCTGTCATGGGCTGAACTGTGTTCCCCTCAAATTCACATGTTGAAGTCCTAACCCCAGCACCTCAGAATGTGACTGTATTTGGAGACAGAGCCATTAAAGAGGCAATTAAGGTATAATGAAATGAGATCACTAGTGTGAACTCTAATTCAATATGACTGGTGTCCCCATAAAAAGAGGAGATTAGGACACATACACACACAGAAAGAAGATCAGGTTAGAACGCATCTATCCATAAGCTGAGGATAGCAATCTCAGGAGGAACCAACCCTGCCAACACCTTGATCATGGACTTCCAGCCTCCAGAATTGTGAGGCTATAAATTTCTATTGTTTAAGCTACCCAGTCACTGCTACTATGTTACAGCAGACCTAGTGATACAGACTGAATGTTTATGTCCCCCCAAAATTCATATGTTGAAGCCTAATTTCCAATATAAGGGGATTTGGGAGTGAGGCTTTGGAGGGTAATTAGGTGATGAATAAGATTAGTGCCCTTATAAAAGAAACCCCAGAGAGTTCCCTTGCCTCTTCTGCAAAGCAAGGACACAGCAAAAAGACCACCATCCCTGAAGTGGGAAGCTCTCACCGGGCACCAAGTACACTGGCGCCTTTATCGCAGACTTCCAGTCTTCCAATCTGTGAGAAACAGATTTCTGCTGTTTATAAGCCACCAGTCTATGGCATTTTGTTATAGCAGCCCAAATGCACTAAGACACCTCGCTAACTAATACAGGGGCATAGTGTGTCGAGCAGGGAAACTCAGTTGAAGCCTAGTAGCTCCATTGGCTGTACTGGAAAACATCTGAGAGATGAAGAGAGAAGGCTCAACTCAATGGCCACAGGGACACAAGGCTCTTTCCAGGGTCACATGAGGCCTTGGCTCAGGAACCCAAGAGTTTCCAGAACCTTGGTCAGGGTTGATTCACATTTGGTTTAGGCCCAGCCTGCAAGTGAAAATCCCATAGCTTGTGGGTCTGTAAAGGCTTTATGATGAGTAAGTTATGAAATACTTTTTTGTGTTGCTTTTGTGTATCTAGAAAATAATTGACAATGCTTGTGATGCAACACAAATAAAAAAGCACTGCTTAAAACTATATAATCTATATGAAATTAAATTAAAAATTTGTCCATATTGATGTAAAAGTATATTTTAAGTTCTCCTCAATTTCTCTTACAATTGTTCCTGGGGGCTCAGGGGTGCTATGCATTTTCCAACAATTCTAGAAGAGTCTGCAGTTTACCAAAGCTCACAAAATTCAAAGCACTGTTTAAATATAAGTTTATAAATTTTAAAAAAGTTTAGTAGAGGTAACTGAGTGTTATCTAAATGTTAAGGAGGATATTATGAATCAAAAGAGCCTGCATCTATGGAAAAGAAAATATCATTTGTTACCTATCAAGTCTCACCTCTTCATGTACTGTCAGGTCACATTCCTGGATTTTTTGTCAGGTTTTGATTTGTTCCTCATAAGTCATCTTTTCATCTTTACATGAGTTCATTAGAAAGAGTGTAAAACCATGATTCCTCAGGCACAATTTCCTCCAACAAGGTGGCTGGGGACATGTTTTAATAAAACATTCATTTCAGGTCAGTTTGCTGTTCATGGTGCAGTCAGCTGGTCTGGGAACCGATGCTTCTTTTTGGTGTTATTGACATTAGGACAGGAGGCACTAAGCAAAGTCTGAATGTATGTCCTGATCTGGAAATGTCTTTAAAGACTTATTGGGCCAGATACCCTGAACGTTCCTATTTAAAATCATGCAATACAAATAAATACCCATTCGCTTGATGATATTGGCAAACAGAAAATAAGCAACCTCTCAAGTTTTTCCTGAAATAGGCCTCCACTTCTCTGGACCTTGCTCATAGGGTTCTTAACAGTAAATGACTTAAGCGAACATGCCTAATATCTCATCTTATTTTTCTCATTATCCTACCCTCCTGTCTGTCAGAGGGAACAAGACTGGTAAGCTTGCCAGTCACTGTGAATAAAATAATGGAACAAAGAAAAATGTTCTTGGTCTTCCCTGGTGGCGCAGTGGTTGAGAGTCCGCCTGCTGATGCAGGGGACACGGGTTCGTGCCCTAGTCCAGGAAGATCCCACATGCCGCGGAGCGGCTGGGCCCGTGAGCCATGGCCACTGAGCCTGCGCGTCCGGAGCCTGTGCTCCGCAACGGGAGAGTCCACAACAGTAAGAGGCCCGCGTACCGCAAAAAAAAAAAAAAGAGAGAGAGAAATGTTCTGGGTAGTATTAGCTATAATTTTTTTCAGTGTGGGCCATATGCCGGACAGCATCCTGGGCACTCTCATGCTTTGTTTTCACAATATTTCAGCAAAGCTAGTATGAACTGATCCATTTTACAGAAGGAGCAGGATAAAATAATTGTCAAGGCACTTTCTGAGTCAACATGCCTTCCCTATATGGCACTGAATCTAATTGAGGATAGGGTGCTGAGGAATTGGGTCTTGTGGATATTGCGCCACCATGATTGAATTGTATGTAAATATGTGTTTAATTAACCATCTTTCCACTAGACTTCTCTTTCACAAAGGCAGGGATGGTGAATGACTTTTGGGAATGTATTCCCAAAATATGGTAAGAGTTCTGGGACTTAAGGGAGGTTCAAGCCATATTTAAGAACGAATGAGTGTATTGGGTTTTCAGTGCTCCTAACATCTCTACTGAGAAGACTGCCTTGAATAGCAACCTCTACTATGGAGTGAACCCACCATCTGCTTACTCTTCATCCTGCACCAGTTTACTCTTATTTACCAGATTCCACACACAGTTGCTGGCTCTGTCGCCTTTACTCTGAGGGACCCGCCCTCCCATCTTGGCTTAACAGTTGCTATAACATTTGGGAAAGAGGAGCGTTTGTCTCTCATATCTGCTTTCAGGTCACCCACTTGTCTGCAGTTCCTTGAGTATCTGTATCATGACTGACCCCCATGTTCTTTAAAGGCTGTGGGTCACCAGCTTCGCACTGGATTGTGCAATCTTCAGACCTCAATTTCCCTCATGTGATGCTGATCTCTTGAAAACAGACACCGAGAGTCCTTGATGTTCCAGGTGGACACACATCAGCTCACATGAGCTCTTCCTGCCCAAAGGAGTAGCAGGTGTGGCCCATTTGGGGTTCAGTGTCCAGAGGGTCATTGGTGGGTAAAACATTTATCTATGGACAAACTTGGATACAGCAAGAGAACTGACCATGGAGAGAAAGAGAAGCCTCTCCCTAAGATTCCCATAATGAGCAGGGGGGCCCACCCTCACAAGGCGAGAATTCACCAGGAGACAGATCAGCTTCTTCTCTTACTGCTTCTCCACATTCACAATCTACTCCATGGACCTCCTGGGAAAATACCACCACCTCCACCCTCAAAACCAGTGTCATGTGCCTGTCTATGACAGCAAGCAATGCAACCTTACACTTACACCAGGATTCAGATTTAAACTTGTTTACTACCTTTTATTGATCTTTCAGTGGAGAAAGTGTGCTTCCACCAGCCATCTTTGCTAATGGTACTGGAAAATAGAGAATGATTTGTAAGGTTAAAGAGAATAAATCTTGCTAAAAGTGATCGTAACTTTCATTTTAGACACAGAAAAATGTGAAATAAACCCAATGGCTAATATTGGATTTTTTTTCCCTGAGTTCTGTTATATATAAGCACTAAATCTTTGTGTAAGCCATTTGCATACAAACGCTGGACGTGCCCACAGTGGGATGCAAACTTGGTGACACAGTTACACTGGAAGAAGCCTAAGTGACTGAATTACATAATTATACCATTTGCAGTGATAGCATTTGACTCTTCTCATTGGAAAAAAATGTATTGGTACCATTTTTGCATTTTCCCATTGAATATTCTTCAGGGGTTACATTTTTTTCTTTGTGGTTTTGGGCTTGTTGAGAACTCCTCACCTCCTGCATATGTAGCTATAAAAGGACTTGTGTGTCCCTTGTGGCTTATTAAGGTCAAGATGCTATTAGGTATAGCCTGGTCATTTAAGGTTTTAATTTCCATGCCCATTTTCTCAAGTGCTCCTGTAGTTTGGCATCCTTAAGCAACTAGGCTAATGATGTCCTTTACCCTTGGAGATCACTTTTTTTGAAAGGAGAAATTCTCTCACCTCTTTCGGGTTTCATCTTCTCAGTCAACTTTCACATCAAGGTAGGAATCACAGTGCTGTAGCGAGACCAGCCTCTTCCAGGTCTAGATTGAGCATGAAAGCCACCTATGAAGCTTTCTCTTGTTTTGTTTCTGTGTTTCTTCAAAGCTGTTCTGTCACCTGTATATTCTGATTAAGCAGTCCAAGCTCCCCTTGCATCTTTGCAGTGGGGTCCTGACATCAGGGCAGCCTTCAGGAGCCCATGCTCAGAAGGATCCTGGGAGTGGTGCAGTGCTCTGCCATTGTTGGCTTGAGTCTTAATTTTTAAAGAAGGGGCTCTGCATTTTCATTTTGCACTGGGACCCACAAATTCTGTAGCTGGTTCTGCCTAGAGTCGAGACCTAGGTAACCTCCTGAAGCAGGCTTAGCATTAGTCCTAATCACTTCTTCCACCTTGACTTTGTAGGAATCTCCAAGTTTCTCCATGGCATCCTCTTTGGGATTCATGTCTCACCTTCTTGAAATTTCTGCCTTCTTTGGGGCTCAGTGAGCTGGGAGGATAGTACTCAATTATCTCAGGAATAGCTTACTGTCCAATGCGTTACCCAGCCCAGCCGTGTGACATTTAACATGGGAAGAGTGGTGACTAATGATGACCAGTTCTGGAATTTCAGATGTCTCACATGAATTGTGTGATACTTTCATCTAGAGGGAAATGTGTTCACCCCCAGTGGTAACTGCCAAGGACACTTTTCAAGTACCTACCCTGTGTAAATGCTGGTCCCTTACTGTATTTATTCTCTCCTTATCTCTCCCTCCCACTTCCACGCTCCATCCAAAGGACATGCTTAGTGAGCGTCTGGACTATTTTAAATAAATGAAATGCTCCGTGTCCAGACTATTTTGCAGAGAGGAGAAAGGGGTCAAGAACTGCAAATCTGAGGGAGAATTAAGAAAATAGCTCTGACTTCTCAAGGTGCTGGCACCTGCTCATCCCCCTTTTACAAACCCTCCCTGTTCTGTGTCCTAGTTTCTCTTTCCCTGTCATCACCCTCTGTCTCTCCTTCCTCTCAGCTACTCCCTCCAGGATCCCTTCTGCGGAATCACTGTTTGGGTACAAAGTTGTCTTTCTTTTCTTTAGTGGGAGGAGGTAGTGCCTATTCTCCATCTTCATCCATCTGCAAATGTGGCCTTGGGTGTCTCCCTGAGATGCTTGGTTAGAATCTCTCACCTTCTGGGTATGCTCCCTATAAAAACACTCATGTATACCTTGGGACACCTTTGCCTGAGAACTCCCATCTGGGGCTAAAAATTAATTTAAATCTGCTTCTTATAATATATCCATGTGGCTGTCGTATCTTGGTCAAGACATATTTTCCTTTTTGTAACACAGGCCTTCTGAAAGTGTCCACTTTCTCCCCTGGTTTCTAGTTATGACCTACTTATATTAACCCAGAAGGAAGCATCCCCTAATCTGGATTATGTTGGTGTTTATTAAAGGAAAATTTAACCAAATAATATGCATTTTTGCAGTTTCATATTATAGTATTCAAAGTTGAAACATGTTACCTTCCTGCTATCACATTTAAATATGGAGCAGGGAATGGACATCTCCCAAAGAAACTCCATGTTCTTTCTTTGATGTTTAAAATTCTATAAATATCTCATATTGTCTAGTTTCTGAAAAAATAGTCTGCCTCAGCTCCAGTAATGAGCTCTTCATTTATAGTGATTAAATTTTAATGTTAAAGATTAGTGTAAGAACCTGTTTAAACATTTGCCAGGAGCTAAAAAATTAATTTAAAATAATTGATTTGAAAGCCTGTAGAGACATTCGTTTCAAGGTCAGGTTCCCTGGCAAACATTCAGCCACTTCTGTGAAGATCTGGATGGTTCTGGAAAAGTAGAGTCAATCATCACAGTGAGGTGTGCTTTAAAGGGCACTTAAAACCTGCACCCAGAAGTCCATTTCACTGGGCTGCTGTGGAGATTCCTGCTGCCTTATCTTATCCCCACAGTTATTCCCATAGTTACCTGGCTAACTATGCTTTACCTATGCAATGCAGTTTTTTTTAAAGAGTGAGATATAGCTATATAGCCAAGATACATGACTACTTTAAAAAGAAAAATCAGAAGCGTGTGGAGTTTGATTATTGTTTTAGTAACAGTTTTTGCATGACATATTTTTTTCTGGAAGGAGACATTGGAAACGTAGTAGTGGTTAATATTACAAAGAGATTGAACTTTGTGGTTTTATTTTATTAATTATAAATTTTTGAACTGTTTGAACTTGTAATCATTAGCACAAGTAACATTTTTATTAACATCAGTATGGTGTGTATTCATACAGGCATAGCTTATGCAGAAATACCCCAACATCTCAAGGACTTCACATCACAAAAGATTATTTCTCACTCCATGTGGATTGGCAGGACGTCTTGGCCCTCATGGTGGAGGTCCTGCCATCTGGACCACATGGCCAGATGGAAGAGGGAGAGAGGCTGGATTGGAATCAGCACAAGCTCTCCAACCAGGAAGCAGTAAGTAGGCATGACACTCCTACTCAAATTCTGTTCCCTGGTACTAGTTTCAAGACCCTACCCAATTGCAAGGAAGGCTGAGAATTATAAACGTCCTTTAAATAATTCCCAATCTTAGGGGACATTACTGTGTTAGGCAGATAGATATTGTTTCTGAGACTACAACAGATGGCATAAAAATGTTTCTTGGGAGCGCCTCTGATAACTGGCATTTTGCTGTTACTACAATGTAATGGTTTCATGTGCTATGTCCTATTTACCATTTCAGTGAGGATACTTCCATTTCAGGTGTGGCTCTGGCAATATGGCTGCCAGATCTCTTAATATCATGTCTTCGTGCAACTACATTAAATGGTATGAAGAGAAATTTTTTTACTTACTAGTTTCTCTTAGTCAGCATATTAATAAGGGTTAGGTTCAGCTGTATGGCTCCAAAAGCTAAATTTTGCAGTGGCTCAAATACACGAGATGAAATATTATCAAGTTGATGGAAGCAGGGGTGTTCTTACACTTTTATAATTCTATCTAAGTCCCAGGTTTCTTGCACTATTACACTCTGCCAACCCTAGGGTTTGCCTTGTACACCATGGTACATGGTGGCCACAGGAGGCTCAGTAGTTACACCTGCTTCATACAAGCAGGGATAAGAAAAGAAACTAATAAAAAGAGACAAAGTTCTATACATGCTGTCTTTTGAGGGAGATTCCCAGGAGCTTCCCCTGACTCTTTGCTTACTCACCATTTTCCAGAGCTCAGTGATATCATCCTACTTGATTGGGAGAACGTTGGTAACACTACAGAATACCATACTGTTTTTGTAGGATGCTTAAAAACGCTTTCATCTTCTATGTTCAAATATGCACCTGGCCTTTAACTAGAGGATTGTTGGAGTGTTTGGTGACACTGATTCCAGAGTTTTGCCTCTGTGTTTCTGTGAGACTTATAGCACTGATACTTATACTTCTAGCACTGATACTTATTAGCTACTTAGAAAATTTAGTGTGTGTCATTCTTCCCAGATGTTACTTTCCCTGTGGTTTCCACTGAATAGAACCTGGGCCTTTTAGAGGGCAATTGACTGAGATCATAGTCAGAAATTGAACCTTGAAAAACTAATAATCAGTATCAGTTAGGATAAGCCAAGCTTATCAAAAGAGTTTACTGACTAATACTCCAAATATGGAGATAAATAAGCACAGGAGGAATGGTAGAAGTAGAAGGCCCAAATTTTGAAACCTCTAATAAAACAACAGTTAGGTAACTGACTGCCAGCCATGGCTGCTAATACAATAGCATCAGTGAACAGTTGATTGTTATCTGGGTGATGGATATACTAGGCAGAAGCACTGAAACACACTAATTGTAACATCAGTTAGAGTGGCATAAAGAGAAACTATTTATCCTCTGATAACGATGCAACTGAGAAGCACTAATGGAACAGATTTTTGGCATCATTACCACCTGCACCATATGGACTGAAAATAGAGTGTTTTCCTAAAGGAGTACCCCCAAATCTACATCTTTCCAAAAGCATAGTTGGGTACGAATTGGGAGGAGCTGCATGTTGTGTTGAACCAGAATATCTCTTCCATGTTTCTACTCACTGGGAGACAGACGTTTCCCAGTTTCTTCCCTGAGCATTCACCTTCATACCAACACAGCCAAGATGTAAATGATGAAATTAAAGAGAGGCAGTGACAGGTATAGACACAAACACGTTGGTACAAATCGTGAGAGAATGCAAACGCTAAACTTCTGCAATTGAAATTAACAGACAATAAAACTTTCTTCATCAAAACTTTCTTCATCTAATTTAAAAATATGCCTAATTACATGTAAACCAGTTAAGGGATAGAGACAGAGAATAGGAAAAGTTTCCTATGGTTGTAAAGGACGGGGTCTCCTTGGATTACTTAAATCAAGGGAGAGGGTTAGGAGATATGGTGGGCAGTTAGTGGTGGTGGCAGTCATCCTAAGAACATATGAGCCCATTAAAGGGGGAGGGGGAGGGAGAAATGAGGAGCTGGGGATTATCAGATACACACACTATATAAAGTAGATAAACAACAAGGATCCACTGTATAGCACAGGGAACTATATTTAATATCTTGTAATAACCTATAATGGAAAAGAATCTGAAAAATATGTATATATAAATGTATAACTGAATCACTTTGCTGTATACCTGAAACTAACCCAACATTGTAAATCAACTATAGTTAAATAAAAAAAAAAGAATATATGAGAAATCAAGAAACCTTGGTCTTATGCTGAGACCTCTTGGAAACCCATAAAGTTGCATAAGCAGTTTCTCTGAAGCATTGGTCAGCTGTGCAGACAGGCTGCAGAGAGCTGGGAAATACAGTTCAGTATAACACAATCACCCCAGTGCCTTCCTAAAATCCTCTCACTCAAAATGAAACCCACATGGTTTGTAGTCTCTCAGGCCTCATCGCAACCCACTGGCATCCTCTTCACTCTGCAATAACTATGGGGATTTATCTGTGTTCATCAACTCACCCAGGGGCCCATCTTGCTCTTCCTTCTGCCTGGAAGACTCTCCTTCCAAGTCACGGTCTCTGGCCGCACACTCAGTCCCCATTTCATAGATCTCCTCCTCCAAGAGGACTGTCCTGACCACTCTTGCTAAAGTCTCCTTTTCCCCAGTTTCTCACTGTTGTACCCTTAATTCTAGCACTGCTCTCATCTATGGTTACCAATGAAATTTTCTTTTCCATGGACCTGAATGAGTGTAATCTATAAGCGCAGACATTTCATAATCTGAAAGAAAAGAATTTAAAAAGATGAGAAACATTGATTAAGGACCACAATTGCAGCCTGATTTTATGCTGTTGGTTATAGCATGACTGTGCTAATGAGGGTAAGGAGAACTTGTTATGCGCATTACAGCTGCTTTCTGTGAGTGGCAGCTGGCGAGATCACGGAAGTGTAAAGTGTAAAGTGAAAAATGTGACCAGAAATAATAGTTCTGCAGTGACAAAGTGAAAAAGGCCATAACAACTATTGCACCCCGTGAAGGCTGGATTTAATAAAAAGCCCGCATGTGCACAGTAATAGTTTTTATGGTTAGACATTTATAGCTACTAAAATCATTATCAAGTAATTTCCCACAGAAGACAGCTTTGTTTCTGTGAGTCTGAAATGCTTCCCAGACTCCATTTAAAATCACTGATTTTATGATTTTATTTTTGTAACACTTTTTTTTAACTGTAATTTCAAATTTACAGAAAGATTTCAAGATTAGTACAAGGAACTTTCATATACCCTTGACTCAAATTCAGGAATTGTTTGTTTTGCCCCATTTGCTTTCTCCTTCTCTCTCTCTCTCTCTCTCTCTCTCTGTCTGTCACACACACACATAAATATTTTTGTATCTCTTTTTCAGAACCATTTGAGAGCAATCTGGGGACATTCTATATTCCCTCACTAAACATCTTCTCTTGTTTCCTTGTCTAGTGAGGTGACCCAAACCTCATTCCTGAAGAGTCTGGATCATTAGCAGTCCTGCCTGAATTGGATTATTATAGTTTCCCATCAACTTTGATTACATACTTGAAAGTCCTAAAAGATGCCCTTGATGACTGCTTTCCAGACACACTCCTCCCTGCCTGCATTATGCGGTAGTCACCCACTTTTCCCTTCATAGTCAAGGTCATCACCACCACCAGCACAGAGACCGCCTTCTCTGCCTGTTGACCCAGAGGAATGAGATGCTCAAAGAGCCCAGGAGGCAGTGCTAACTTCCAGTTTGATGGGATCATCTGTCGTGCCCCCTTGTGAAAACATTCCTCCCTTTGGACTTAAGACCTCTAAACAGCAGAACCTAAAATCCTAGCCAGGCAGGCAAATAAACCAATGCTGAAGTCAAATTAAGGAGCACTTTTTTCTATATAAGGTAGAGTGATGTATGTCAGGGTGTGCTGATATATAATAGTAATGGAATACTCAGAGCAATGAACCCAAAGAAGGCAGCTCTGAGTTGCAAAAAGCTACCTGTCAAGCAGTGATTAAAATTAGTGGCTGCCATTTGCAGACAGAGAAATCAATACTGATGACTGTAAGATTTGCCTTCCAGGCTGGAAACAGATGGTACACAGCACTGCAGTGGGAGTCCCTACCAGGAGCTCCTTACACAGCAAAGAGCCCATGTATGGGGGCTTCTGTATTCTTTTGATGCTCATGACCCACAGCAGTCTTTAGTCAATCTGGAAACCCAGCAAATAAACCATAGGGAATTTTTTAAAGACTAGAGTTCTCTTGTTTCTAATTTTTAATCCTTCCATTCATTTTTAATAGAAACCTGTGTTTCTAGTTACCACATAAGTAGACAAAAATGATGGAAACTTCAGTAATAACAGTACTTTCTGAATGATTGTTCTACAAAATAAAATATTAGGAATATCACAGTGTATATGGGTAGTCCTGAGAAAGAGATGCAAAAGTTTATGTGATTTAGATAATGTACCCAGAGGTCTTGAGAACTATTACTTTTAAACAGAATTTTTAATTTAGATAATTGTAGATTTACATGCAGTTGGAAGAAATAATATGAAAATATCCCAAGAACCCTTGGCCCAGTTTCTCCCAATGGTAAACATCTTGTAAATGTGGTTGTGTAAATTATCACAACCAAGGTATTAACACTGATATAAATCACTGATCTTATTCAGATTTCCTCAGTTTTATATGTACTTGTGTGTGGTATATGTGCAGGAGAACGTGCATTTTAGTTCTATATGATTTTAACACGAGTATAATTTGTGTATCAGTATCACAGTCAAGATTCTAAACAGTCCCATCATCATAAGGGTCTCTCATGTTGCCTTTAATAACCCCTCCACCATCATCCCTAACATGTAATGATCAGTGATCTATCTTCTATTTCTAGAATTTTACCATTTCAAAAAAATATTACACACATGAAATCATGTGGTACACAACATGTTGGTATGGGTATTTGTCATTCAGCATGATGTAGTCTATCCACAGTATTCTGACGCATACTACAACATGGATCAAACTTGAGGACAACATGTTGACTGAAATAAGCCAGTTACTGATAGACAAATAGTGTATAATTCCACTTAAATGAGGTATCGACAGTGGTCAGGTTCACAGAAACAGAAAATAAAATGGTGGTGGCCAGGGGCTGGGGAGGGGAAATGGGCAGCTATGGTTTAATGGGTATAGAGTTTTCAGTTTTTCAGAAAAAAAAGTTCTGCAGATTGGTTGCACAACAATGTGAATATCCGTAATCCTACTCAACTGTACACTTAGAATTAGAATTGGTTAAGATGGTAAATTTTATGTTATGTGTTCTTTATCACAATTAAAAAATAATAAAAATTGTATAAAGACATATAAAGGACAAATACCTATCTTTCTCAAACTATTGCAAAAAATTGAAGAGGAGGCAACACTACCAAATTCATTCTATGAGGCCACCATTACCCTAATACCCAAACCAGGCAAAGACACTACAATCTGAAAAGGCTACATACTGTGTGTTTCCAGCTACAGTAAGTCCCCTACATTAGAGCCTTCAAGTTGCGAACTTTCAAAGATGCGAACATGCATTCCATCCACTTCAGGCGTGAGTGAAATTGCAGCTTGCCCTCTGTCTCTTCTTGCTGATGATCCTTCAGCTCTACCATCTCCCACCTCTTCTCCCTTCTCCAGTCAGTAACTCTTCCTGCCTGTCCACGTGATGCCAGCCCCTGGATGCCAGCTGTTGTACTGCACTACTGTACTTTTTCAAGGTACTGTACTGTAAGATTAAACATGTTTTCTTTATTTTTTGTGTTTGTTTTTCTGTATTATTTGTGTGAAAAGTATTATAAACCTATTACAGTACAGTACTGTATAGCCAATTGTATTAGTTGGGTACCTAGGCTAACTTTGTTGGACTTATGAACAAATTGGACTTACAAATTCACTCTTGGAATGAAACTCATTTGTACTGTATATGACATTCTAGAAAAGGCAAAACAAAAGAAACAGTAAAATTATCAGTGGTTGCCAGGGGTTGGGGGTGTGGGGATGAGAGATGAATAGTCAGAGCACAGAGGATTTTTAGGCAAGTGAAAATACTGTATCTGATACTCTCATAATGGGTACCTGTATGCATTTGTCCAAATCCATACAACGTACACCACCAAGAGTGAATCTTACTGTAAACTGTGGACTGTGGGTGATTATGATGTGTCAGTCGGTGTAGGTTCATCAGTTGTAACAAATGCTGCATTCTGGGGGGGGGGGGCGTTGATAGTGGGGGAGGTCAAGTGATGGAGGGGCAGGAGGAATATGGGGAACCTCTGTACCTTACTCTCAGTTTTGCTATGAACCTGAAAAAGCCCTAAAAAATAAAGTCTTCCAAAAATTATAGAATTCACAGACAAAGAAAAGACTAATGAGTTCAAGAGAACATGAGCTGATAGCAGTGGGGAGAAGGAAACAAGGAGCATGAAGGCTTAAGAGACCAAAGGCAAAGGCACAAGAATGAAGGAGAGGAAGTGTGAGTTAGGAGACCAGTTAAGAGCAGAAGATGCACCTTTAACCCAGTTAATCTGTACAAATGCAGCATTGACCTTCACTCAGGTTTTCTTTTACAGGCTCCCAGCAGGGGGCAGACTTCAGTCTCATTTCCATCCCCCTCTGTCTTCAGGTTCACAAAGCTTTCTCACATCCTAAACGATCACAACTGTCTATTACAACCTTCTCAAGGTCTTTCATTAGAACCCAACTGTTATTGGCCTGATATAAATGGGAACGACTGTGCATTTGTTGGCAGCAACCTGTGGCTTATGCAGAAGTGAATACTGTGTATATCTATAAGGTGCTTTTATCTCCTTGAGCACCAAGAGTAGCCTCCTTGGCATGCCTAGAAGAATCGACGAGGACTCATGTCCATAGCTGGACTCATGGACTCATGTCCATAGCTGACCCCGAGCTATGCTCTGGGACTAAACAAAGACTCCTCTCTGCTTGTTGAAAAGGCCTGGTGAGCTGGATGAGCAACTCAGATCAAATAAAGTTGGGGAAAAAGAGCAACTCTGTAGAGAGGATGTCTCAGCAAGCTGACCACTTAAAAAGAAAAGTAAATACTGCACTGATGAATATTATGAAGAAAGGCTTTAGGTAAGCGGAATTATTCTCTTAAGAAAATAGCAATTAACACATATGAGATAGTTGCAGAAAAAATTTTAAAAGAAAGAAAAGATATTGATTTCTTCCTCTTCTGTAATAGTAATAGAATAAGAATAATGCCAAACCTCTAAATGATGATTTAGCAGTTTTACTGAAAGCTAAAGACGAAACAATTTCAAAATAAAAATGACAACAGGAATCCCTAAATACTATCTCCTTTTTAGCTAGGCTCCAGAATAAGGAAAAAACAGAGTAGCAAGAAAATGAAATCTTTATCGTTAAGGCTGGTTTCATAGTCTCTGTAAACCCTGGAACCAATGAAAAGAAAAAAAAAATCCAAAGAGGGAGTATTTAGTTATTTAATGAATAGCGTATGATCTTTCTCCATGTCCCTTGAAAGGAAGAGGGTAAAACTTTATACCTTTCATCCCATAAATCAGTGGTTCCAGGATGTGGTTCCCAGTCCAACAGCATCATCACTTGGAACTTGTTCAAAATGCAAATTCTGTGCCTCTACCCCAGGCCTACTGATCCAGAAACTAAAGGGAGCATCTCATCAACATGTGTTAACAAGCCCCCAACTGTTTCTGATACACACTAAAGTTTGAGATCTACTGCCCTAAATCGTGTCCATATTCCATTTTTAAGCCTTTCTGAAGATTGTGTAAGATGGAAAATATCATATAACTGGACTCAATGCATTTATAATTCATACTTCCAGAGACTTACAACTTGGGGGTCGTACTGACACCTCCCTACTACAGGAATACTGGCATTTGAACAATGATGTCCTGGGAGAATTTTCCAGCAATGAAGAAAATGGGTGTGAAAAGTAAGAGGGAGTTTTATCACTCAAAATCGTCCCATTGTCCAGAATCAAGACAATGTTCCAGGACTTTTCTCTGGGGACCGTCCTCTTCCTGAGAACTGGGACAGGAGAGAGATCATTATAAACAATACAGACTAAAGCAACATGAATTCAAAGAGGATCTTAGCGCTGTGGTTGACAAGTTTGTGATTGGAAAGTAGCTCACCAGATAATGTTCGTCGTGGTGATATTTTATATACATTTGTCTCCAGTATCCAAGGGGTTGGTTCCAGGACCCCTGCAGATACAAAAATCCCTGAGTGTTCAAGTCCCTTAATATAAAATACTAGTATTCAGCCCTCCACATATTTGCTGGTTCTGCATCCAAGGACTCAACCAACCTCGGATGTATTTTCTGATTGATTGGCAGCTGCAAAACCTGCCAATAGGAGGGCTGGGTCTATTCACTACTTTCTTTCTTATTTATGACTTTTAATGATTTTCCCTTAATTTCCTGTGAGTGAAGAGTTTGATGATTCTGGGAGTCTTTCTCTCTCCCTGTTCCTCCCATAATGTTCCAATATATTTCAGTTTACTTGAAAAAAACTTTTTAAAGGCTTTAAAAAATGATACAAATGAACTTATATACAAAACAGAAATAGACCCACAGACATAGAAAACAAACTTATGGTTACCAAAGAGGAAGCGGGGGAGGGATAAATTAGGAATTTGAAATTAACATAGACACACTACTATATATAAAATAGATAAACAACAAGGACCTACCATATAATACAGGGAACTATACTCAGTATTCTGTAATAACCTATAAGGGAAAAGAATCTAAAGGGAAATAGAAATATATGTATGTATAATTGAATCACTTTGCTGTACACCTGAAACTAACACGACATTGTAAATCAACTATACTTCAATTTTAAAAAGGCTTATTTTTTGCACTTTGTGAGAGCAATTTAATATTTTTAAATTTAGATTTATTAATATTTAATATACCATAAAGCAGTCCTTCTAAAGTGTACAGTTCAGTGGATTTTATTATATTTAGAAAGTTGTGTAGGCATCATCACCAGTTCTATAACTGGGAAATGCAGCAGTTTCCTTTTTTATTCCTGTGAAATATGTTGCTTCTCTTTAGTGTCCTCATGAGGAAGCTTCAGAGAGTGGAGTGAATTCAGGTGCATGTGATAGCACCTGTTGTAGACTCCCAGGAAGCAGTAAGTAAATCTGAAAAGCACAATAGCATCAACTAGATAATAGCTTGAGTTTTACAGTCAGCCCTCCGTATTTAAAGGTTTCACATACAAGGATTCAATCAGCCACAGATCTAGATTATTTGGAAAAAACTTTCAGAAAGTTCCAAAGAGCAAAACTTGAATTTGCTGCATTTGGACACCTGTTTACATAGCATTTACATTGTATTTACTACTATTGACATAGCATTTCCATTTATTAGGCATTATAAATAATCTAGAGATGATTTAAAGTATATGGGAGCATGTGTGTAAGTTATATCCAAATACTGCACCTTTTATAGAAGGGACCTGAGCATCGCAGATTTTGGTAACCATGGGCATCCTGGAACCAATTCCCTGCGGATACTAATGGACAAACTACTGTACTTTGCTTCTTAATTTCTGTAGTACTTGAACATAGAAATTCCAGATGATTACATAAATGCCATGATTTTCACTCGTCTTTTGGTATAGGTCCTCAGGATTTAGAGAAATGCCAATCTTTTAAACTTCACAGAAACAAGAGTAAAAATGAAAGGATCTCCAAACTTTCCTCCTTTTCCCAGATGTTTGCTATTATCTAGTTCTTATCTACCAGGCAAGAAGGCTGGCAAGAATCAAGGGCACCTTGGAAAGGAACTGCTCTGAGGCCCAAGCATTAGGTCTGCAGCATGAGGGAGACCAGATGTATCTCTCTGCTGCCTGCACGCACTGCACCTCACATCCTTCTGGATCTGGGTCTTCCCCCTCTCTGAGTTAACATCTGTGATCCTACCAAGTCTCATGTGACCAAATTATGTCACCTTTGATCCTGCATAATTGTTTGGAGCTCTCTTCTCTGAATCCAGATGACCAATCCTGCAAACATAGTCAAAATGTCTGAGCATTTCCCAATCCTCCTGGAGAACATTCAGCCAGATACTGTCCAATACATCCACCTGGGAAACTGAAGCAGAGGGAGATCCATTTTGATGAAACACAGAGCAAGACAGTTTTGATATTAATATGAATGAACATAGAGAGATGTAAACCATGACAGAGTCTTCTGCTGTCTGGCCTCTGAGGCTTAAGTAAGAGCAACTACTTCACATTGTTTGATCAACACAGCAAGCCACAAGGTCACCCCAGACATGCAGAGGGCCGGGGTTTCTGAGGGGACACCAGGACGCTCAGCATCCAGTCCCTTATTCCAAAGCTGTGCCTGACTGCTGCTGTGCCGGTGCTACATGAGAACTGTTACCCGGGTCATGCTTCTCTCATGCAGGGGAGCGAGAAACCAAGGCCTGAAAATTTGCACAACTCAGAGACACTGAGGCCACCCCACAGACCTAAGTCCTTTTATCTCAAATCAGAAGAGAATTTCAAAGGGTTGGGACTATAGCAACACTGATTGTTGTTATCTGGTTGATAGGGATTAAGGAAGACATGCATTTAATGGTTTTCCAACTTGGTAAAAGAGTGAAGGTAGCATGTATTAGAGATAGCAAATTAAATACATTTATCGAGAGCCTGAGAATCAGACACCATTAAATTACTCCCAAATTTACATTTTTTGAAACTTTTTGAAGATGCATTTTCCTATGTGATTTTTGTTTTAAGAAGGGGGTCTTTTTCTAAGAACTAACTGAAAGTTACTTATTTGGCATCCAAGAATCATCATGAGTGTTCATTCATTTATTTATCCACTCATTTATTTATTCACAAATATAATAAATTTTACAGAGCTTCTACCATATTCTCTGCCCTGTGCTGGTTGGTGGGGAGATGGGGCAGCCATGGGCTACTTAGTGGGGAACCTCAACATTACTTCTAGAAAACGCAGGCAGATCCTAAATTTCCCTTAGATTTCTCCCCCCCCAACCTTTTATTCCTGCTGATTGACCTCTCTACCCTAAATAATTGAGTTATTAATTATTGACACTCTGACAAAAGACGGATTCACATTTTCCCCTCCCAATCCAAGGAAATAATATTCAATATTGAAGCTCAATTTCATTTACATGGAGAAAAGATTTACTCAAGAAAGATATTTCCCTGAGCTCTAAATTTTTAGATAATTTTTTCAAACTCACAAGAAAGGAAAATATTATTTAAATACAATTTGGAAAATAGATATATCTTTATTAACATAATTCTAAAATCATCAAATTTCAGATGAAAACATTTCTAGTTTGAAAATTTAAGGATATAAGCCCAAGCTATAATGGATTTAAATATAAAAGTGTAGAGGTGGCACTGTTAGAGATTTTCTTCACAAGTGGATATGATGGATTTTGTAGTGCAAGAGAGCTCCTGAACGTCTGCGACGCTGAATCATATTTTAACCTTTAGCTTTATGACAGAAGAAAACATGAACTGTAATCTTACTCACATTGCTTTTGCAGGTTTCAGAGTTTCTCATAAAATCCTGGAATCTTCAATCAACACTCTGAAGCACAATTGTCCTATTCAGGCTTAGTCTTGTGCTTCAGCTGCTTCTGAGATAGGACCCTGGGAGGTGCTAATAGTGACAGGCTTTTAATCTGTCTTTTTTAAGAGTCACATTTTTTATAAGGTCCCTGCTGCTGCAGCACTTACTGGAATAGCATTTTGAAGTTTGAATATGGTGTTGTATTTAGTCTGAATATGTGAGGACCCCAAAGGCATAATGAGGTACAATTAACTCTCTCTCCATTCAGACAATGCATCCAACCCTATTAAGCATGGAGTTGGATGGTCAGATGTAGCTAGTTTGCATATACCAACATCCCTCAGGGATATATGCAAAATGACACATCTGTAGGATATTGGCAGGAATCATCACTAATAGATATAATAAAGCATGCCAAATAACATTAGGAAAAACTAAAATTTGGGAAGGGCAGACTAAAATGCCAGAAATAGACACAGTGCCACCATATATTGTGATGTTTAATTGTATGGGAGTTGCCATGCATTGTCAAAGCATGCTGATCTTAATCCACTGCTAAAAGTAGATTTCACACACACACAAAAAAGGTAACTATGTGAGGAGTTGGATATGTTAATTAGCTTGACCATAGTAATAATTATAATCATTTCACTGTGTATATCAAATCATCACATTGTACACCTTAAATATGTGTAATTTTTGTTTAAAATTTTCTACTAAAAATTGTTTTAAAAGTGACCATAATTCATAGTGTCTTTGGCATCCCAAGAGATTAAAATGTTTGTACTGGAACTAAGTAGCCTTCCCACAGAGCTGGTTTCAGAGTTAGGGTGTGACATATGAATAGTGTAAGAAAATTTATTCTGTAATATTTTATGCAGTTTTGTGCCATTTTGAATTTATTATGCCAGGGACTTTCAATCTGATTTATTTCTTAAGTTTCAAAACCCACTAAATTTGAGGAAAGAACAAAACTTTTTGGCACTGTGCAACTGCTAACAAATTCATCTTAAATATTCCACTGAGTACCTAAAGAAAAGCTTGAGTGCACTTGAGGAATTCAGTCATGTATTGGACATCAGACATACTCTGGTATGCTAACAGAAAACTACTATAGCTATTCAATGAATTTGGTAAGTAGCAGGATACAAAATTTATGCACAGAAATATCTGGCATTCCTTTACACTAATGATGAAAAATCTGAAAGAGAAACTAAGGAAACACTCCCATTTACCATTGCAACAAAAAGAATAAAATATCTAGGAATAAACCTACTTAAGGAGACAAAAAACCTGTATGCAGAAAACTATAAGATACTGATGAAAGAAATTAAAGATGATACAAATAGAGGGAGAGATATACCATGTTCTTGGATTGGAAGAATCAGCATTGTGAAAATGACTATACTACTCAAAGCAGGCTACATGTTCAATGCAATCCCTATCAAGGTACCGAGAGCATATTTCACAGAACTAGAACAAAACATGTCACAGTTTGTATGGAAACACAAAAGACCCCGAACAGTCAAAACAATCTTGAGAAAGAAAAATGGACCTGGAGGAAACAGACACTCTGACTTCGGACTATACTACAAAACTACAGTAATCCAGACTGTATGGTACTGGCACAAAAACAGAAATATAGATCAATGGAACAGGATAGGAACCCAGAGATAAACCCACGCACATATGGTCACCTTATCTTTGATAAAGGAGACAAGAACATACAATGGAGAAAAGACAGCCTCTTCAATAAGTGGTGCTGGGAAAACTGGACAGCTACATGTAAAAGAATGAAATTAGAACACTCCCTAACACCATATACAAAAATATACTCCAAATGAAATAAAGACCTAAATGTAAGGCCAGACACTGTAAAACTCTTAGAGGAAAACATAGGCAGAACACTCTATGACATAAATCACAGCAAGATCCTTTTTTACCCACCTCCTAGAGACATGGAAATAAAAACAAAAATAAACAAATGGGACCTAATGAAACTTAAAAGCTTTTGCACAGTAAAGGAAACCATAAAAAAGATGTGAAGACAACCCTCGGAATGGGAGAAAATATTTGTAAATGAAGCAACTAACAAAGGATTAATCTTCAAATTTTACTAGCAGCTCATGCAGCTCAATATCAAAAAATCAAACAACCCAATCCAAAAATGAACAGAAGACCTAAACAGACATTACTCCAAAGAATGTATACAGATTACCAACAAACACATGAAAGGATGCTCAACATCACTAATCATTAGAGAAATGTAAATCAAAACTACAATGATGTATCATCTCACACTGGTCAGGATGGCCATCATCAAAAAATCTACAAACAGTAAATGCTGGAGAGGGTGTGGGGGAAGGGAACCCTCTTGCACTGTTGGTGGGAATGTAAATTGATATAGCCACTATGGAGAACAGTATGGAAGTTCCTTAAAAAACTAAAAATAGAGCTACCATATGACCCAGCAATTCCACTACTGGGCATATACCCTGAGAAAACCATAATTCTAAAAGAGTCATGTACCAAAATGTTCATTGCAGCTCTATTTACAATACCCAGGAAATGGAAGCAACCTAAGTGTCCATCTACAAATGAATGGGTAAAGAGGATGTGGCACATATATACAATGGAATATTACTCAGCCATAAACAGAAACGAAATTGAGTTATTTGTAGTGAGGTGGATGGACCCAGAGACTGTCATACAGAGTGAAGTAAGTCAGAAAAAGAAAAACAAATACCATATGCTGATGGTATATGCAATATATATGCAATCTAATATATATGCAATCTAATAAAAAAGGTTCTGAAAAACCTAGGGGCAGGACAGGCATAAAGATGAAGATGTAGAGAATGGACTTGAGGACACAGGGAGGGGGAAGGGTAAGCTGGGACGAAGTGAGAGGGTGACATGGATATACATACACTGCCAACTCTAAAATAGATAGCTAGTGGGAAGCAGCTGCATGGCACAGGGAGATCAGCTCAGAGCTTTGCAACCACCGAAGGGGTGGGATAAGAAGGGTGGGAGGGAGATGCAAGAGGGAGGAAATATGGGGATATTCATGTGCATATAGCTGATTCACTTTGTCATATAGCAGTACCTAACACAACACTGTAAAACAATTATACTCCAATAAAGATGTTAAAACAAAACAAAGAAAAAATATACAGCATATCAAAATATGTTGAAATCAAATAAAGTTGTGCTAAAAATGAAAGTAACAGCACTTAGAAATGAAGAAATGTTTGAAATCAGTTATTTTGCTTCATAGAAAAGAAGAACAAGAACAAAGTAAATAAAAAACAAGAAGGAAGTGAATAAAAAATAAGAACAGAAATCACTGAAAATAAAAACAGAAAAGTAGAGAAAAATCAGCAAACTCAAACTGATCCTTTGAAAAGATCAGAGATCAGTAAAACTGAGAAACCTCTAGCAAGACTGATAATGAAAAGAGAACACCCAAGTTACAAATATTTGGAATGAAGAAGGATTTTCACGACCAGTCTCACAGACATTACAAAAATAAGAGACTACTACAAATTGCACTATGCACATAAATTAGACAACTTTGATAAAATGGATTAATTCCTTGAAGAGTACAAACTATCAAAACTCACCCACGATAGACCAAATAATTGAATAGTCCTACTAATATAATGAAAATTTAATTAGTAGTTAAAAACTTTCCAGAAAAGAAATTATCAGATTTAGATCGCCTCACTGGTGGAGTCTACCAAACTTTAGAGAAGCAATAACAAGAACTCTGTCCAATCTCTTCCTGAAAATAGAAAAACCACTTCCAAAATTATTTTTGAGTGCCTCATCTTCCTGATACCAGAACCAGACAAAGACACTACTTTAAAAAAAATAAAGAGAATTATAGACCAATATTATTCCTCAGGAACATAAACACAAAAAGTCTCAACAAAATATTAGCAAACTAAACCTATATATCTAAATCTATATATCTATATCTATTTATGTATCTCTCTCTCTCTCTCTCTCTCTCTCTCTCTCTCTCTCTCTCTCTCTATATATATATATATATATATATATATATATATATATATATATATATAGTGTAAGCCCTTGCCACCAAATTGGGGAGTTTGGTTTACTCCTGTGAAAAAAAGATAGTCTACTATTTTAAAAATATCAATCAATATAATTTACCTCATTAATATTCTAAAGAAAAAATGCCACATGATCATATCAGTTGATGGAGAAAAAGCATTTGGTAAAATTCAACATCTATTTGTGATAAAAAAAAGTCTCAGCAACCTAGAAATAAAAGAGAATCATTTAATTCTGAAGAAGAGCATCTACAAAAGCCTACAGCTAACATCACACATACACTGAAGGGTATAGGAGCTCCGAATGGGCAACACTGGAACAATTTGGGCAAAATAAATAGACAAAGTATCATTAAACTATAACACAAAGTATAAAATAAATATCAATGAGTTCATACTAATATAATAATTGAATAAATTAATAAATGATGGAGAAGAGACCAATTTTTTGTGAAGAAGAATGCTGAATAATTTATGTAGATTCTTCACTCTCAAGAAGAGGGAGCCCAAGCCCCATTCCTTACACATAGGCTGTGCAGGTGGCTTCCTTCCAAAGAGTACATCATGGAAAGGGAGGAATAAAAAGTCACTTTACTATGGAGAAACTTGCAAACACAACTTCCACCAGTGATCGTTAAAATCAACAGTGGTAAAACATGTTGATAATATATGTCCCTGATGTGATAAAAATGGCACTTAAACTCTGGTTTTCCTCTCCAAAATCCATAACCCCAGTTTAATCATTAGAAAAATATAAGGAAAAAGTCAAATACAGGGACATTCTCTAATACCTCACCAGTACTCTTCAAATTGGTCAAAGTCATCGATGTCAAAGAAAATCTGAGAAAATTTTACAGCCAAGAGGAGTCTCAGGAGAAATGACAACTAAATACAATGTGGTATCCTGGAGGGGATCCTAAAACTGAAAAGGGACATTAGGTAAAAACCAAGACAATATGAATAAAATATGGGCTTTAGTTTAAAATAACATATCAATATTGGTTCATTAATTGTAGCAAATGAACTATACTCATATAAGGTATTAATAATAGGGGATACTGGATGCAGGGTATATGGGAGCTCTCTGTAATATCTTCTCAAACTTTCTGTAAATCTAAAACTGTTCCAAAAGCTAAAACTAATTTGAAATCAGCTAATGCATTCCACCATCTTATGAGAATAAATGAGAAAAAACATAATCTTATAATGTATACATAAAAATAACTTGACAAAATCCAACAACCATTTATGATGAAATCTCTTAGCCAAATTGAAATAGAACATTCTAAATCTGATAAAGAGCATATAAAAAACCCTACAACTAGCATCACATTTAATGATCAAATATTGAATTCTCATCTCACTATGATCAAGCACAAGACAAGATGAAACTCTTACTTCTCCTACACATTAACAAAAAGTGGACCAAATATTTTAATAGACATTCCACAAAGCAATATGTATGAATTGCCAATAAACACATTAAAAAGGTATCAATCTCATTTATCATTGAGGAAATCTAAATTAAATCCAGGATGAGATATCATCTCAAACTGAAAAATGACCACCAAAATGGCTAAAGTTTAAAAGATCTAAAACACCAAATGTTGGTGAGGAACAGGGGAGCTGGAACTCTCATGCAACGTTAGTAGGAATGTAATATGGTACAAACACTTGAAAATGTCTGGCACAGAAGACATTCTGATGGTTTCTTAAAAAGCCTAACACATGCCTTTTCTACGACCCAGAATTCTTCTCCTATTATTTGGTCCAGAGAAATGAAAACATGTTTATGGAAAGACTTTTCCAAGAATGTCCATAGCAGCTATATTTATAATAGTTAAAAACTGGAAAACATCACTTGTATCCATTGATAGATGAATGGATAAATAAACTTTGGTACATTCCTGCAATGCAACATTACAATGAATAGGAACAAATGTGTGACCTATGCAAGACCATGGATGAATCACAAAAATATGCTGGGCAAAAAGCCCTACACACAATAGACTACATGATTCTATTACATTTATACGAAATTCTACACAAGAAAAACTGATCTTGGAAAACAAATCTGAACAATGATTGCCAATTTGAGTGAAGTAGAAATGAATACTGACTGGGAAGCGGCATAAGGAAACTTCCTGTGGTGAGATTAATATTGTGTATTTTGATAAGGGTTTAGATTACATGTATACCTTTGGAAAAACATCAAATGTAGACTTATTATTTTTTCATAGTGTATAAATTTTACAGTCTCTATAAACAAATATTGAAATCTAGTTATTGGCATACATGTTTAAGCATCTAAAAAGTTGTGTACTGATGTCTGCAATTTATTCTGAAGTGCTTCAGAAATTAAGTGATCAATATCAATATGTGATAAAGCATGCATAATAAAATGATAATGGTAAAATCTAGGTGGAGGTACTTAGATATTCATTGTAAATATTTTTCAATGTTCTGTTTTTGAAATTTTTCGAAATCAAATCTTGGAAAAATTACAATTCTTTATACAAATGTCATTTTCCCACCAAAGCAGAAGATAGGCTGATGCAGAAACTGCTTTTAATCAACTCACTCAATCTTAATAAGGTCACTGAGCCCCTTGTTTACCATTTTATATTTTTATATTTTATATTCATAACTTTCCCTATCTCTCCTACTGCTGTAATGCAACAATAAATTTATGTACTTTTAAAGATTATGATATCCGGGCTTCCCTGGTGGCGCAGTGGTTGAGAGTCCGCCTGCCGATGCAGGGGACATGGGTTCGTGCCCCGGTCCGGGAAGATCACACATGCCGCAGAGCGGCTGGGCCCGTGAGCCATGGCCGCTGAGCCTGCGCGTCCGGAGCCTGTGCTCTGCAACGGGAGAGGCCACAACAGTGAGAGGCCCGCGTACTGAAAAAAAAAAAAAAAAAAAAAAAAAAGGATTATGATATCCCAAGAGACTTCAGACTAGCAAACCTAATTGTTTGGAAGGCTCTTATTTACTGACCTATATTTATGTGCCGTGTGTGTATGGTGGGGAGCATACAAACAACAGTAATTCTCCACCAGGAGGCACATTTTAATAACTGCTTTAAGGGAGCAAAGGCTTACAGGGTCTGCTTCCAGCATGTTTCTTATTTACTCTAGGGTCTTAGCTAAGATTTTAAACCCTGAATATAGCAAAGAGACTACATCTTACCAGAGTGCTGTGAAATTACTCATGCATTAGAGTTACACTATTTTCTCCATCTATTGTCTTCTCAGCCAGCACATGGTATCCATGCCCTTGAAATCGAAGTGGAAAAGTTTTTCACAATTGGACAGAAAAGGTGGTTTTTAAGGACTACTCTTTGAAGTTGAGTTAGGATGTTCTAAAAGAACGTGTACAGGGGTGGTCTATTGAGGGCTGTCGATTGGGGCAGTTACTGTTAATGTGCCTCCATTTGTACAAATAGTATGATTAGTGTAGGGAACCTCAAGGTGTATGAGGTCATGCTTTGGTTATTGCTGTTAGCAACCCCCTTAAAACTTAGTGGTTTAAAATATGATTTATTTACACATGATTCTGCAATGTAGGCAGGGCTTAGAGGGGAAAGCAGTACTCTGCTCTACGTGGTGTCACCAGCTGGCTCGACTGGTCTGTAGTATTTGTTTCCAAGATGGTCTTAATCACATGGCTAGCAGGTTGGTCTGGGTTCTGCTACTTGTGGGTGCCTTGTTTTCCTCTGTGCCTCTCCCCATCACTTACAGCATGGCAGTCTTGAGGAAATTGGAAGTCTTACCTGGTAGCTGGCTTATCCCAGAGCACAAGAGTCAAAGCTGCCAGATATTTTTAATAACTGAGCTTGGAAGTCTCAGAACATCACTTCTGCCACATTCTATTGTTTAGAGCACTCAAGGGCTAGTCCAGATTCCCAGGGAAGGAAATAGATTCCCCTTTTGAATCAGGGGTCAGGAGAGACAAGAAACCATTGCCAAAGAGCATATGTGTTGAGAGATAGCATTGTGGCCATTTCCCTAACACAATCTACCACATGTACCACATCTAACACAGTCAGGTTTTAATGCATTCATTACATCCTATTACTCATAGGTTTCCTGACTAAAGGGAGACAACATTGCAGAAAAGCCAGCTAACCAAGGATACAGAAATTTATTCTCCAACAATTCTCCTTATGTATGTACGGATTCCTCTCACCTCACCTCTCCTAATTCTTTGCTCCTTAAATACACCTCTTGCTGGGCTCAAGAGAAATTTGTCTTGACTTTTAAAATTAGACATTGAAGTGTCTTTGCTTTACCTTAACTTGTATATATAATAGTTATTTAGATTTCTCAGTGGTAAGATTTGTCTTTTCCCTCATCTTTTTATCACACTTCCTCTTTATTAGCTTTTGCTAAGGCCGCCAAAGTTACCCCTTTCCTGATTCATGCCCCAGCTATTTTTCTAATCAAGAAGGATCATATCTTTATACCATGTAAGCCACTCTTTGAATCCCAAGTCAAAAAGTGGGGGTAGCAGGAGAAGGGGGCGTCAGAATTCTTGAAGGGCCAAGGAATACGTAGCACCACATATGTTAATTAGTGAAGTTAAGAGATGTTGTTAGTCAATTAAAATAGCCTGTACACACTGCTACATTTAAAATGGATTACTAACAAGGACCTATTGTATAGCACAGGGAACTCTGCTCAATACTATGTAACAACGTAAATGGGAAAAGAATTTGAAAAAGAATAGATACATGTATATGTACACCTGAATCACTTTGCTGTACATGTGAAATGAACACAACATTGTTAATCAATGATACTCCAATATAAAATAAAAAGTTAAAAAAATAGCCTGTAAATTGGCTCAAATTTTCCCAAGGCTTCCAAACTTCCAACAAGTTCAACCATACTCCAAAGATAATGAACAGCATCGTCAATTTCTCCTCATTTCATCTAATAAAGAAAATTAGTGTCTGACAACAGCCAAACTCCCTAGTCCTCACAAATCACCTTGGGCTTCTTGTGCACATGAAATTATATAAAAATAAGAAGATATAAAGGAATTTCTTGCTTATCTTAGGAAAGACCACCTCTAACAGGTTGAAGTTTGGAGGTGACTAACATGCAAGTTATGGAGAGCATTTTTTTTTCTATTTTCTAGTCTTTGCTTCTTCTTTGTAATCAATTTTTGCCCTGTCATAAAACTGGCCATCTTGTGTTTTAACTTCACTTCCCCTCCATTTGCTGAAGTGAAGTAAGGGGAAGGAGGAAAAAATAGAAGACAATTTTCAAAAGTATCATGGGTCATTGAGTAACCTAGTTTTGTGTCTCTTGGCTTCTGTCTCAACAAAATTACTCTCTTTTTTAAAAAACCTTTTATTTTGTATTGGAGTATAGCCGATTAACAATGTTGTGATAGTTTCATGTGCACAGCAAATCAACTCAGCCATACATATACATGTATCCATTCCCCCAAAAAATTCCCTCCCACCCAGCCTGCCACATAACATTGAGCAGAGTTCCCTGTGCTATACAGTAGGTCCTTGTTGGTTATCTGTTTTAAATATAGCAGTGTGTACATGTCGATCCCAAACTCCCTAACTATCCCTTTCCCCCACCCTTCCCCCCAGTAACCATAAGTTTGTTCTCTAAGTCTGTGAGTCTCAACGAAATTACTCTGATGAGCTTATCTGGTTAATATATACCTGCACACAAACATACACACACACACAGGTATATGCACATATTTCTCTTTGCTTTCCTCTTTCAGAGCTTAAAACATTTTATTACCTGATTTGTGCCTCAACTTTAGATTTGTAAATTCTCAGATTTCATGTCAAATATATTTCTTTTCACAGATAATGAGTTTGAAGTCTTTATGAACATGTAAAGGTATTATGCTATTTTATCCTGGTAATGAGAGTAGAGGAGAATAAATGAGAGATGTGACTCAATTATGAGGCAAATTAGAGTTATCAGATTAGGGGAAAAATAATGGCAAGATGGGGTAGAAGAGAAAAAATAAACTATGCTAAGACTGGTCATAAGCAGAGCAGATTTGGGGTAAAATACAGAACCTTTAGATTTCCTGTCAAAATCATCACAAGATTCATCAGTGGTTTGAAAGAGGCAGATGTGTGAGCAAATAATCATGGTAAATGTTGTCCCTGATCTAACAGAAATCTTTAAAGATGCTATGAGAAGAAGATGAAGAAACCAGAACACTTGAAAAAGATTTCCTGGAGGAGGTAGAATTCAATCTGATTAATTAGGAGAATGAGAAGTAGTAACGGCCCTTTGGGAAGCTGGACGAGCAAGTGCAAAGTATAGAGATACCCAGAGCACTGCCTGGTTAAGAAGTGGTGGAAATCTTGTGTTCTGGTAGCCTCAGGTGCATGCCCTGGAGAGGTGGGAAAGGATATTGGGGCTCACACACCTGACAACATTGAATAGGCAGAGCTGCTCCTCACTCTAGGAAAGAGAAACTGAGGACAATGAGGCTCAAACATTGGTGCTGGGGTCAACAACAGGCTGGTGGAGTTTCAGAGAAGGATGGAGAGAAATGGGCTAATGGTTTGAACTTACTATGAGGGCAAAGGCAGCAAAGCTGAGATGACTTTGTGGGCAGTGTCCCCAGACCCCTAATTTTCCCTCCAAGAGAAATAACCCAAGTTTGATTTTGGGGGCATTTGAACAGAAGGTGTAGGGAGGAAGTTCCCCGAATCCACACTGCCTGGAAAGAGAAGAGAAGGGAGAGAGTGACAACTAGCTGAGAAAAGAGACAAGAGCAGAAAAGGCATGTGCATCTGCCTGTGAGGTGGCAGTCAAAAACAGGAGCTTTGGTGGCAGAGGTGACAGCTGAGGGAGAGAAGAGGACCCCAAGTGGGAGCAGGGCTGAGACCCGCAGTGGAGCCCCCGTCTGCAGCATCTGCACAAATATTAACTCTCCAGCCTGAGAGAGAAACTGCTGGAGCTAGTAAAATTTTATTTTATTACAAAATAAAAGCATATGTACGGACATTGCAATAAAGCATATCAGGGAGTTATTAGAAATCTTCAGAGAGTTAGAATCTCTTGTTTTGAAAACTGCTGCAAAACTGCAAAGCAAATACCCACAAGCTTAAAAGTAGAAATTAAATTTAAGGATATCATATTCGATGGTAAATAACACTATCTCCATATGAACCTTTAGATGAGCCTATTATTGATGAGGAGGATAATTTTAAAATGAATTGCTATGTTATTGAAGATACAGTGATTGACTGCAGAAACAGGAGTTTTGAATTGTGTGCAAATCATGAATCTGCTTTTGGGTTCTTGTATTTCATCCACAAGTTACAGGAAATGCCAGAGGAAACATTAAAACATGATCATGGAAATTTACTTTTAAAATGAAATCGGTACACACAAGAACCTGCACACAGGTTCTTGTTTATAGCAGCTTTATCCATAATCACTAAGACTTGGAAGCAACCAAGATATCCTTCAGTAGATGAATGGATAAACAAACTATGGAACATTTAGACAACGGAATGTTATTTAGTGCTAAAAGGAAATGAGCTATTAAGCCATAAAAAGCCATGGAGGGACTTTGAATGTTTATTACTAACTGAAAGAAGCCAATCTGAAAAGATGATTCCAACTTTATGATATTCTGGAAAAAGCAAACTACAGAGACAGTAAATATATCAGTGGTTTCCAGAGGCTGAAAGAAGGAAAGGATGGAATTGGAGGAAGGGAGATGGGACACAGAGGATTTGTAGGGCAGCAAAACAGTTCTGTATGATACTATAAAGGTGGGTTCATGTTACACATTTGCCCAAGCCCACAGAATACAGAATACCAAAAGGGAACCCTGAAGTTAACTATGGACACTGAGTGATTATGATGTGTCAGTGTAGGTTAATGGACTATAATAAATGTATCATCTGGTGGGGGATGTAGGTAGTAGGAGAGGCAATGCATGCGGGGGCAGAAACTCTCTGCACTTTCTGCTCAATTTTGCCTTGAACATAAAACGGCTGTACTATATAAAGTTTATTTTCTAAAAATAGCAAACTGAGTTTATATTTGAATACAAAGTTCATAATATTTTTAAAAATTGTTCCACAAAAATGATTATTTTTAGGTACACTAAAAAATGTATTTCTTTTTTTTGAATATTGAAAAATTTATTTAAAACCATACAATTTATGACCAAGTGACAATACATTTTAAATTCAAAGTGTTTGCTGATACTTTAACTAGTACTTATTTTTATTAATTAAAATTTTTTAAATCATATTTCAAAATAATTTAACAGAAATTTATCCTACAGTTTTCACAGCATATAATAACCTTCAGTCATAGTTGCATCAGCAAAAGATTCTACTTAAAATTAAAAAATAAAAAAAAATGTTTTGTGACCTTTCATTTGCCAAGAGCAAGTGATGTTGCTGTCAATTATGTCAATAGAAAATTAAATTGTTTTTCTGAAGAAACAAGAAAAGTCTCAAGCAATCTAACCTTACACCTAAAGGAACAAGAGAAAGAAGAACAAACAAAACCCAAAGTTAATAGAAGGAAAGAAATCATAAAGATCAGAGCAGAAAAAAATGAAATAGAGACAAAGAAAACAATAGCAAAGATCAATAAAACTAAAAGCTGGTTCTTTGAGAAGACAAACAAAATTGATAAGTGATTAGCCAGACTCGTCAAGAAAAAGAGGGAGAGGACTCAAATCAATAAAAATGAAAACAAAGAAGTTGCAATGGACACAGCAGAAACACAAAGCATCATAAGAGACTATTACAAGCAACTCTATGTAATAAAATGGAAAACCTGGAAGAAATGGACAAATTCTTAGAAAGGTATACCCTTCCAAGACTGAACCAGGGAGAAATAGAAAATATAAACAGACCAATCACAAGTAATGAAATTGAAACTGTGATTAAAAATCTTCCAACAAACAAAAGTCCAGGACCAGATGGCTTCACACGTGAATTCTATCAAACATTTAGAGAACAGCTAACACCCATCCTTCTCAATCTCTTCCAAAAAATTGTAGAGGAAGGAACACTCCCAAATTAATTCTACGAGGTCACCATCATCCTGATACCAAAATCAGACAAAGATACTACAAAAAAAGAAAATTACAGACCAATATCACTGTTGAATATAGAAGCAAAGGTCCTCAACAAAATATTAGCAAACAGAATCCAACAACACATTAAAAGGATCATCCGCCATGATCAAATGGGATTTATCCCAGGGATGAAGGATTCTTCAATATACACAAATCAATCAATGTGATACACCATATTAACCAATTGAAGAATAAAAACCATATGATCATCTCAATAGATGCAGAAAAAGCTTTTGACAAAATTCAACACGTATTTATGACAAAAACACTCCAGAAAGTAAGCCTAGAGGGAACTTACCTCAACATAATAAAGGCCATATATGACAGACCCACAGCAAACATCATTCTCAATGGTGAAAAACTGAAAGCATTTCCTCTAAAATCAGGAACAAGACAAGGATGTCCACTCTCACCACTATTATTCAACATAGTTTTGGAAGTCCTACCAATGACAATCAGAGTAGTAAAAGAAATAAAAGGAATGAAAACCAGAAAGAAGAAGTAAAAGTGTCACTGTTTGCAGATGACATGATACTATACATAGATAATCCTAAAGATGTCACCAGAAAACTGATCAATGAATTTGGTAAAGTTGCAGGATACAAAATTAATACACAGAAATCCCTTGCATTCCTATACATTAACAATGAAAGATCAGAAAGAGAAGTTAAAGAAACAATCCCATTCACCATTGCAATGAAAAGAATAAAATGCGTAAGAATAAACCTATCTAAGGAGGTAAAAGACCTGTACTCAGAAAACTATACGACAGTGATAAAGAAATCAAAGACGACACAAACAAATGGAGATATATACTATGTTCTTGGTTTGGAAGAATCACCCATGTGAAAATGACTATACTACCCAAAGCAATCTACAGGTTCAATATAATCCCTATTAAAGTACCAATGGCATTTTTCACAGAACTAGAACAAAAAAGTTCACAATTTGTATGGAAAAACAAAAGACCCTGAATAGCCAAAACAATCTTGAGAAAGAAAAACGGAGCTGGAGGCATCAGACTCCCTGACTTCAGACTATACTACAAAGCTACAGTAATCAAGACAGTATGGTACTGGCACAAAAACTGAAATATAGATCAATGGAACAGGATAGAAAGCCAAGAGATAAATCCACACACCTATGGTCAACTAATCTATGACAAAGGAAGTAAGGATATGCAATGGAGAAAAGACAGTCTCTTCAATAAGTGGTGCTGGGAAAACTGGACAGCTACATGTAAAAGAATGAAATTAGAACACTCCCTAACATTATACACAAAAATAAACTCCAAATGGATTAAAGACCTAAATATTTAGACCGGACACTATAAAACTCTTAGAGGAAAACATAGGTAGGCCACTCTTTGACATAAATTACAGCAAGATCTTTTTTGACCCACTTCCTAGAGTAATGGAAATAAAAATAAACAAATGGGACCTAATGAAACTTAAAACCTTTTGCATAGCAAAGGAAACCATAAACAAGGTGAAAAGACAACCCTCAGAATGGGAGAAAATATTTGCAAATGAATCAATGGACAAAGGATTAATCTCCAAAATATATAAACAGCTCATGCAGCTCAATATTAAAACAAACAAACAACCCAATCCAAAAATGGACAGAAGACCTAAATAGACATTTCTCCAAAGAAGACATACAGATGGCCAAAAGTCACATGAAAAGATGCTCAACAACACTAATTATTAGAGAAATGCAAATCAAAACTACAACGAGGTATCCCCTCACACTTGTTAGAATGGGCATCATCAGAAAATCTAAAAACAATAAATGCTGGAGAGGATGTGGAGAAAAGGGAACCCTCTTGTACTGTTGGTGTGAATGTAAATTGATACAGCCACTATGGAGTACAGTATGGAGGTTCCTTAAAAAACTAAAAATAGAATTACCATGTGACTCAGCAATCTCACTACTGGGCATATACCCTGAGAAAACCATAATTCAAAAAGACACATGCACCCCAATGTTCATTGCAGCACTATGTACAATAGCCAGGTCATGGAAGCAACCTAAATGCCCATCAGCAGACAAATGGATAAAGAAGATGTGGTACATATATACAATGGAATATTACTCAGCCATAAAAAGGAAATGAAATTGGGTCATTTGTAGAGACATGGATGGACCTAGAGACTGTCATACGGAGTGAAGTAAGTCAGAAAGAGGAAAACAAATATCGTATATTAACACATATATGTGGAATCTAGAAAAATGGTACAGATGAACCGGTTTGCAAGGCAGAAATAGAGACACAGATGTAGAGAACAAATGTATGGATACTAAGCGGGGAAAATGGGGTGGAGGGTGGTGAGGTGAATTGGGAGATTGGGATTGACATATATACACTAATAGGTATACAATGGTAAGTAATAAGAATCTGCTGTATAACATAAATAAATATATAAAATTCAAAAAAAAAAGAAAGTTAAATTGCTTTGGATACTCATTTTGATAAGTTAGTAAAGGTATTTTCAGAAAAGGGAGCCACAGAAACCTTATGCTCAGTCAAGATATCAAATTAATGAAATATTTTTATTATTTATTTGTTTTATACAATTATTACACCAGAATATATTTTTCAATTTATAAGTTTGTGTTGTTGCTTTTGTATAAAATTACTCCTATGAAATTGTATTAATAATAAAATATTTCTAAATAAAAAGAGTCTCTGTTTTAGTACCTTTAACTGTACTTTTTTTTTCCTGCTTTTTGAACAAAAGGGCCCACATTTTATTTTTGCAGGAGCTCTACAAATTATGTCTCTGGTTGTATTGGGTTGGCCAAAAAGTTCATTTGGTTTTTTTCTGTAGGAGTTATGGAAATGTACTTATAAATGTACTAAATACATAGGATATATTTATTTGTCTACCTCAAATATATTTTCATTTCTTCTTAGAGGTAGTTTAAGCTGCTCAGCTTCCTCCACATTACTAATGTATTCTGGCTAATTTTCTCTTTCAGATTAATTACTCTGGATGAATTGCATGGGCCTATAGGGTAAACAAGTCTAATAATTTGTCAACTTCCTCCAGCCCTCTGTGTGCTGTACTTTGTAATAGAACTTGTCACTAATGTATTTGTTCACGTTTGTGAACGTTTCTTCCTCCCAGTGAATACAGGAGCATTGAACCCATCAGCCTGAGGTGGTGTTGCCTAATCCCCAGTTTAAATATGAGCTGGCAGAGCATCAACACTGGTTCTTCAGGAACCATCCCCAGGATTGGTTCTTGGACACCACGAATGAGTTTGCATCTGGAGTCTGTGGGCCCAGAAACTGAGGGGAACTTCCTTAAACACTACTTTGATCCCAGCTGTCCCCTGGCTTGTAGCAGATGCCAGTGCTGTGCCAACTCACTCTGTGTCACACCAGGCCTTGAAGATCCTAAGAACAGGGCACTACTGTCCCTTCAAATTGGGAGAGAGTGTGCTTCAGGCCTGGCCAGCAGCGTGGCTGGTCTAGGGGAGCTGTGGAGAAAGTGCATGGACAGGGTTCAACAACCAACCTTCCAGGGTGTGAGTTCATACAAATTCTAATTAATGACTATTGCTACTGTTTTAGGAGAAGGGGAGAGATACTCTGCCATGTGATATAGGATGAATAGTCAATCTCTGAATCTAAACTATTTTGTTAGAAGAGGCAGAGAGGTGGTGATGGGAGTGGCCTGGGGAGATGTGAGTTGCCCCACAATCTCATACTCACTCCCAATCCAAGATATGACAAACCTACAATATAAGAAATATGAAAAGCAGAGGATGTTTTCAGATAAGCACTCCGAGACCCCTCCTTACACCCAGGTTGCTTCCCTAAGCCCTTTCTATACAGAAATTCTAGAACCTCCCCTGGGGAAGAGGACTGATGGGAGGCACGGAGGCAGACAGTGCCCTCCCAGGAGAAGCGTAGATTCCTGATGTTCTGTGATATGGAAGGTTCTGGAGCCAGGTACAGAGGGAAATTTGCTCACACCATGGTGACCTGGTGCCCTTTTGCTAGTCCAACAGAGACGGAGGTCTCAGCATAACCGTGCAGTGTTTACTCAGCGTGAGGCTGGTCTTTCTCCCAGACGTGATTTGGCAGTCTGCTCACAATTCTCTGTATCCTCTGAAGACTTAACTGCCACTCTGTTCTCTGCTTTGGATGCTTAACTTCAGATCTCTAGCTGAGGAGTGCCAGTGCCTTCCTTTGACTACACACCATACATAATTTGTCTGTAACAAATCTCTCATATCAGCCCTTATTATCTCTCTTAGCTTTGATTTATGACATAAGGCGTATAACTGTGTCTTTTACTCGGTTCTCCAAACTGATATGGAATTTCTCCTTCAGTAGTAAATGTAAGGCTCCGTTTTCTGAGAGAAAATTTATTAGACATGATCCAAGCAGAGGTGGATTGCTGGGGGGCCGGTTTTCTTCCTGTGAAGAATACATGGGCTATAGGCCTGTAACCATCTCTTCAGCATCCTGCCGGGAGGGAGAGGAGTGACTCCCCTGATTGGCCAGTTCCGGAGAGTAACCACGCATGCTCAGCTAGGATCTGTTCTCTGCCTTGGGAACAAGCTAGCTGAGGCCACCGCTGTCCAATGTAAACTGAGACTCAATGAGAACATCTGTCTTATTCTGGAATGCAGTGATCTCTCACATAAGCTACATCCTCCAATTTAGCCCCTAGCAATAAACAGGTTATAATTTAACCACTATCTTTATTGAAGGTAGATAAAGGGAGAGAGGTAAGTAGAGCATTGCTATTTATTGTAGGCCATGGGATAACCCAATGTGTGTTTTTTGGTTAGCAGAGTCAGTTGAATTCCACACCCATTTACCACTGAACAGTACAGTTGTCTCTACTGGGTGAAGATTAACTTGACCTACAATTGCTTAGTTTTCCTCACAATTATTTACAGAAGTATAATTTGCATACATCCCAAGAAACCCTTAAGGATGAAACCCTTAAGGCTAGTTAATGTTTGAAGATGAAGCACGGGATAGTGATTATTTCTGGACAATTCAATTATGAAGAATGTATGCATCTAGGCGGTGTTGCCTCTGGGTCCTTCCTGCTTTCAGGGTTTCTGGCAGAAATCTACGATGAAGGACCTGCTACTGGTGAACTAGTAATTGCTGGGTTCAAGTGTGTGTGGTGGCCCATACTTCATCCCTACAGAAAGCTGCTCTGCTACTTTGAGATCCTCATTATTGCATTTTGTTAATCCCAGTATTTCAGAATTAATCCGTGCTTCATCCAAATGCAAAATAGGTGCTAGTGCTGCAAATGAGCAGAAAGCCAAGAGGAAAACAAACAACAATGACTGAGAAAGAACCAGTCATGAGACAGGCTTTTGATGAATTGTGGAGCAGTCTTGGCGGTAATGTCATGGTTAACAAATCACTTGTTGCTGCACTATTACACTATTTTTATCCACAAAATGTAGTCAGTATATTTTCAGCAAAATTTATTCTAAATCTAGCATAGATGGGGAATTCAAAAGGTGTTCCTTGATTTGAAGGACTCATGGGTGTGGAGAAACTCACCTCTGAAACTGAAACAAGTAGAATTCTACACTTGTGCAAGAGATCAGCTGAAGGTACAAGAAACTTCTCTGAGAGGTGATTTAAATTCTGTTAATAAAACCAGTGTATCTTGTCATTAAATCAGTAAGATGAGATGGTTTTGAAAATATGTAGCATTCTTGTATTTTCTAATGATGTGTAATCAATTACTACAGTGTTATCATGGCCTACCTGGATTCTCTGTTCTGGGTCAATCCACATTACAATTTGATGTCTGTTGGAATGCATTCTCATCTGGAGGCTTGACTATGGAAGAATCCATGTCCATCTCATTCAGGTGGACAGAATTCATCTCCATGGACTGTTGACGGAGGGTCCTGCTTCCTAATGAATGGAGGCTGCCCCCAGAATTGAGAGGCCACCCACAGTTTTCTGCCACGTGATTCTCTCCATAGGAAGTCGTGACACGGCAGTTTGCTTCTTCCAGTCCAGAAGGAGCCTTTCCTCGTAAGGTCTATTTCCTTATAAGGTCTCCAGTTGTCTTTTAAGGGTTTTCACCTGATTAAGTAAGGCCCACTCAAGATAAGCTCCCTTTTGCTTAACTCTAAAAAATCAGCTAATTTATGATTTAATTATCTGCAAAACCCATCAATTTTGCCTTACCATGTAACTTAATGAAGGGAGTGAAAACTATTCCTTTTGCCAATAACATAGTCTAATCAAAGGATTGACATCTATCACGTGTCATATTCTATTGGTTAGAACCAAGTCACATTTTCTGTCACACTCAAGAGGAGGGGATGAATCCTCGAAGGTCAGCATCAAGCGTATCTGCCACAGTACTTTATAGTTTACAATATTTGCTATAACTTGTTATGTGGCAAATTGAGTAGATTTTAGAAAGAGGGAATTCAGTATCTTCTTAGATTTACCCAGTTCATCCCAGAGAAATGGGGATTTGACTCTAGCAAATTTTTATTGGTTATGTGAACAGATAAATACCACTCAAGTTTTCCTTGACTAATGAAAGTACCCCTTAAGAAAGTCACTCCCTCCATTCTAACTCTGCTCATCAAACAACGTTGTAATTTACATTTTGTTCTTCTGAATGAACATACACATCACAAGAGGCTGTTCTCAGAAAATTAATAATACCAACAGCTCTAACCCTGTTGTGAATGATTAAATTGTCACTCTGTTTTTCTCTCCATTTTGAAATGTTTTTAGTTGAGATACTGCCTCCATGCTTGATCAACTGGAGTGAGCTAACTTTTTCCCGTAGAGACCCATATAAAGTATGTGCACTGAGCAGCCCTGTCTGAAGTGGGCAGGACAGTTTCTTCTTCAGCATCACTCTATCTGCGTTGCCTCTCTCTGCACTAATGTGATCTTCACGGTCTTCTGTCAACACAGATCTAGAATCCATGTTCTTCTGTTAAGGGAATGGTCTCTCAACAGGGCCTTTTAGCAGTAGAAACATCTCCCAATACAGAACCATTTCTAGGTGGTGATAAATGAGGGAAATTAATATAGAAGCAGACAGCTGACAGAAACCAAAGTGTCTGGGTCTGGCTTTAAAACAACATAGTGTTAAGACACAGGTAGAGTGTTTTTCTCTGTCCTGCTGCTGTTACCCCTTTAAGAATGGGGGCAGTGACTCCCCCCTCTGCCCCCAGAGCTGTCACTTAGGGAGTCATGGCAGTCCTGACTTGTCAGCTTTGAAAATTCTCCAAAAGCCTTTCCATGCATTGCATGTTACTGCTGCACACAGTAGGTTCCCCTTGGGAACTCACAGGCATTTCAAGTTTGAAGGAATGGGGCTCAGTCTCTACATGCACCACAACTAACTAACTGAATACCAAGACCCTGGATCCAGGTTTTTGGACCCAGAAATCTTGATTTCTGAACCAACACTCTCACCAACCACTGCTGTCTCTGGCCTTAGATTTCCCAGCCTGAAATGCAAATCACATTAGTGCAAATTTACCAGCTCCATTTGAACTTAGCCTCAGAGAGCTGAGCAACATCATTAATAGTGAACTACATACTTCCTTACCAGTTTCCTCTCCCATCCTAAGTATGGGGGAAGCTCTGGAGATCAGGCCTTCCTTGTGTGTCTTCTTTTGAAGGACTTTTCCTTCCCCACCTCATGTCCTTCAGTGCTTGTTAAGATCCCACCACGTTTATTCTCTCTAGTCTTCTCCCTTTATTCCTCTAACTACATTTCCCTTGTATTGGGGATGAATCTCTCCACCACTCCAGTCCCTGTTTAAGATTTCTTCATTCCCTCATCAAGAGAAACACTCTTGAAGATACCCAATCCAGTAGGAACAGACATTAAGTAGTATTTTTGCAGAAGATTTTAAGAATTTAAGGGTATCATGAAGGTGTTCTCTGGCTTTTGTAGTTCATCTACGTTGCCAAGACATAATATTAAAAGATCATACATTCTCCAATACATCATACTTGACAAGTGAGCTCTTTTTGAATATATATGATTCTTAACATTTGTTCCATTTACAAAAAAAATTTTTTTTTCCTAAGGCTAGATGAAGTAAACGGTCAAAACCAAAACACCAGAAAAGAATTACTGTAATGAACAAATTTTCTAAGATTTGGAATCTTAGAACTGGAATCTCAGTATGACAAACTGTCTAATTCTAAGAATGCAGTATTGATTTCAGTCAAGCTACCTATTTGAAGGTCAAAGTGGAAAGTACACACAGAGTGACACCTGGAACATCTTTCATTTTATTAAATGACACAATAGGATGTCTTACCCACCTTCCACAGAGATCTTGGAGAATTCCCCATGTTCAGTAAGTTACAGTTAAACGAAACTATGTGAAACACATGGTAAAGCCAAATTCAGTGACTACCTTGTTTAGAACACTCATCTCTGGACCCTCCCCAAAATGGCACAAGCACAAGAAACTTCCCAGGAAATACCATCCAGCACTCCTGCTGCACAATCTCTCCACCTGTTCTCTTTTGGCCACTAATCCTGAATCACTAGTCCCCAAAATAAGTTGTGTTCGAGTATCTTTTTAGTTTAATTTCACATTGTTAAGCCTAAGAACACAAATGTTGCATATCTGTAAGCAATCATCTGAATCAGGTTTTGTTTTCTGTCTTTGGAGTCTGATAGTTAAGGCCTTCTCTGGCGTAGAAAATTCTGTGATTCTCTTTTTGGACAGAAGCGTCCATAATCAACCTAGGGATGTGCTATGTTCAAGGAGAGACAAGTGTCGACCTGAGACAGACAGAAGAATTTATTTGATGGAATAGAGAATGCAGCTTCTGCCAGAAGCTCCTGGTGATTTTTGTTCTTCAGTCGCTGTTCTCAACAATTAATTAATCCACTAATGAATAGGTGCTGAGCCCCATTATTAAACATCTATTACATTTATACTTGTGTTAAAGGCTCCAAAGGGAACAGAAATTAGATTGATGAGATATGCATAATGATGATTGCAGAAGTCTCAGAGAATTTGCAATAACGGCCACCTCTGTTTATTGTTTTCCTTCCATGTGCTGGGCACTTTTCTAGGGGCTTCACACAAATTATCTGAAATTGTCCTTGGGGTGGTATTACTAGCCATCTTTTAAAAACAAGGATGGTGGGACTTCCCTGCTGGCACAGTGCTTAAGAATACTCCTGCCAATGCAGGGGACACGGGTTTGAGCCCTGGTCTGGGAATATTCCACATGCTGTGGAGCAACTAAGCCCATGCATCACAGCTACTGATCCTGCACTCTAGAGTCCACGAGCCACAACTACTGAGCCCATGTGCCACAACTATACTGAGCCCGCAAGCCTAGAGCCCATGCTCCATAACAAGAGAAGCCACCACAATGAGAAGCCCACACACTGCAACGAAGAGTAGCCCCCTCTCGCCCAACTAGAGAAAAGCCCATGTGCAGCAATGAAGATCCAACGCAGCCAAAAATAAATAAAAATTTTAAAAAAACATACAAATAAAAAAATTAAATTAAATTAAATTGAAACAAGGAAGGCAAGGCTCAGAATAAATTTACCCAAATCTTCACATACATAATACATGAAAAAGAAAGCATCACTATTATATTAGCATGACGATATAACCAACAGATAATTGGTGAGGGCTTCTTATGCAGGTGGGATTATCAGAAGATGAGATGTGTATCTGAGGAGTTGGAATGAAAATAGGATGGATTTGAATTGAATAGTTCAAGTTTTGTCAGGCTAAGATGGAATAGTTTTTATCTTGGGACCTGAAAATTAGAGAACATTTATCTAGCCATGGTCTTGGTATTGAAAATAGGTTACTTAATATCTATAAGCCAATTTGTTTTTCCACTGAACTGGATAGAAATGACCAATTTTAACCTCTGTGATTATGCTGTTTTCTTTATGTTTTATGACATTTCCAATTTTTGAAGCTAATGATGAAAAGCAACGAAGATGTCAATGATAGAAAACAACCATGGACAGAGCACATTGTATGTTATTTGCCAAAAGTATGAGAGTGGGGGAGGCAGTTATCTTCACTTTCCTCAGCTGTAGAAAAAGGAATAGCTAATATACATGATGTGAAAATGAATGAGATGATATATGTAAAGTACTCAGTATTTTGAGGCATATGTAAAGATAGAATTAGTAGATATTACCTTTGGATGGGAAAATTCATCTTTGTCTAATTGCCATCAAATTCAGCTTTCAAAATAAAAGTTCTTGGGTAGTATCTCAATTCATTTTCCTGGTGAGATCCTCCTCTCAAATAAATCCACCAATTTTCAAAAGATCAGGCATATTATGTAGCCAGCTTTTCATCTTGCTAAAATTTCAGCACATTTGAAGATCTCTGATATCAGTTATTGAAGAGATTGTCTTTCCTCCATCTAGAGGAAATGCTAATCCAAAAAGATACATGCAGCTCAATATCAAAAATACAAACAACCCAATCCAAAAATGGACAGAAGACTTAAATAGACATTTCTCCAAAGAAGATATACAGATTGCCAACAAACACATGAAAGGATGCTCAACATCACTAATCATTAGAGAAATGCAAATAAAAACTATCACCTCACACCAGTCAGAATGGCCATCATCAAAAAATCTACAAACAATAAATGCTGGAGAGGGTGTGGAGAAAAGGGAACCGTCTTGCATTGTTAGTGGGAATGTAAATTGATACAGCCACTCTGGAGAACAGTATGGAGGTTCCTTAAAAAACTAAAAATAGAACTACCATACAACCCAGCAATCTCACTGCTGGGCATATACCCTGAGAAAACCATAAATCAAAAAGAGTCATGTACCACAATATTCATTACAGCTCTATTTACAATAACCAGGACATGGAAGTAACCTAAGTGTCCATCAACAGATGAATGGATAAAGAAGATGTGGTACATATATACAATGGAATATAACTCAGCCATAAAAAGAAATGAAATTGAGTTATTTGTAGTGAGGTGGATGGACCTAGAGTCTGTCATACAGAGTGAAGTAAGTCAGAAAGAGAAAAACAAAAACTATATGCTAACACATATATATGGAATCTTAAAAAAAAATGGTTCTGAAGAACCTAGGGGCAGGACAGGAATAAAGACGCAGGCATAGAGAATGGACTTGAGGACACGGGGAGGGGGAAGGGTAAGCTGGGACGAAGTAAGAGAGTGGCATGGACATATATACACTACCAAATGTAAAATAGATAGCTAGTGGGAAGCAGCCACATAGCACGGGGAGATCAGCTCAGTGCTTTGTGACCACTTAGAGGGGTGGGATAGGGAGGGAGATGCAAGAGGGAATAGATATGGGGATATATGTATATGTATAGCTGATTGATTCAGTTTGCTATAAAGCAGAAACTAACACACCATTGTAAAGCAATTATACTCCAATAAAGATGTTAAAAAAAAGATACATGCACCCCAATGTTCATAGCAGCACTATTTATAATAGCCAAGACATGGAAGCAACCTAATTGTCCATCCACGGATGAATGGATAAAGAAGATGTGGTATATATACACAATGGAATATTACTCAGCTATAAAAAAAGAATGAAATAATTCCATTTGCAATATGGATGGACCTAGAGATTATCATATTAAGTGCAGTAAGCCAGACAATTATCATATGATATCACTTATATGTAGAATCTAAAAAAATAATACAAGTGAATATATTTACAAAACAGAAGTAGACTCACAGGCATAGAAAACAAACTTATGTTACCAAAGGGGATAGTGGGGGGAGGAAAGATAAATTAGAAGTTTGGGATTAACATATACACACTACTATATATACAATAGATAAACGACAAGGACCTACTGTATAGCACAGGGAAGTACACTCAATATTTTGTAATAACCTATCATGGAAAAATATCTGAAAAATTATATATATATATATATATATATATATATATACACACACACATATAACTGAGTCACTTTGCTGTATACTTGAAACTAACACAACACTGTAAATTAACTATAGTTAAATAAAAATAAAGATTGCAGAAAGTCAAAAAAAAATCTTTAGGAATGTCCAAGTTTATAAACTAGTGCTGGTATTGAAAAGTTTTGCTTTTGGTGGTGTTTATCATCAATGAATTTAATATTATTCACCATTAGGAGTTCTTGGCAAATGATATATCATGCACACAGTTAAAACATGAAAAAGAACGAGGACTTTAAAGAGTTCTAAGGACCTAAACAAAACTTAGACCTGGCTTTAAATTCTGACTCCCTCAGAGATCTTTTCAGATTGGAAATAATTATCTTCCCTTCAGGAAAAAAATGGAATGAAATCTCTGCATTCTGGTATCTCTTTCTACTTCTACCTGGAGGATTAAACTGACGGAAACTGTAATCAAAATGTTGGATCTCAGTTAACAGTTCTAGGACAGGAAGCTTGATCTGACCCAGACAGAGACAATTCTCAGTGAAATCTCTTTCTCATTCTGTTGGCGCAAGGTCCCATTTGAACAAAGTTAAATTCAGAGAGTTAAGTGGCTTTTCAGGTATGCTTTTTGGGGTGGGAGGGACAAAGTCTAGCTTGATGTCATGATGGTGAAAATTTGTAAGACTATATTTTCTGTAAAACCTTTTACAAACAACTTTTCAATGACAGCTTTAATAAACAAATCTTAAATCATGCAGAGTTCTTTAACTATTGTATTGGAATATTTTGTTGCTTTGAAAAAACTTTAACGCTCATTGGAATATTCTGTACCAATTCCAGTGAAAGCAAGGAGTTCTTTTTCAGTCGTCATCTCTATCCTACCAAGGAAACAGAATCTTATTAATAAATAAGGCCAGTAATGGTAATACCATGACACTCTCAACTGCAAACTTGCATTTACCAGATGAATGGGGACCTATTCTGGCTGTTCCCTTTCTTCCATAAAGAATCTAAAATTTTAAGAATTGAGCGAAGAAGATTCATAGAGAAGGAAAGGAAATATTACAATTTGTAGGACTGAAAAATGTGTACTAGTTCTATTCCCATAGACTATTTTGGATTTTTTTGAGATGCGAAGGATTTAGCCACCAACTCGCACCATCCCAGAATCTCATCAAAGAAAGATATCAGGCTTATGCTTTGAAGCCAAGAAGAACCAAGTCACAAATTGTGGTCAGAAGGATGCCTGGAAGAATATTGCTGACTCTTAATTTAGGTCCACAGTCAAGCTCTTAAAAAAAAAATCCTAGCTTCTCACTGTTTACTGGGAACCAGCAGGTTGGGTCCCCTGGTCTGAATACACCTGCTGTAGGTCACCTATTCTCTTTGCACCTAATTTCTATTTTTATAAAATGAGACTAGCCTCAAAGATGCTTTGCAGTTCTATAGCATCAAAGTGGAAAAATGTGCATGACAACAGTGAACTATTCAACACATACTTATTAAACATCTGCTACAGAAGAAGCTGGACAATCTAAAAATGAACAAAACATAGTCTCCTTTTATTTATTTATTGGCTGCATTGGGTCTTTGTTGCTGTGCTCAGGCTTTCTCTAGTTGCGGCGAGAGGGAGCTACTATTCATTGCGGTGCACGGGCTTCTCATTGCGGTGCCTTCTCTTGCTGTGGAGCATGGGCTCTAGGTGTGCAGGATTCAGTAGTTGTGGTGCACGGGCTTAGTTGCTCTGTGGCATGTGGGATCTTCCTGGACCAGGGCTCAAACCCGTGTCCCCTGCACCACCAGGGAAGTCCTAGTTTCTGACTTCTAAAGCTTATAGATAGTAGTCTCTGTTGAAAATTATCATTTGAAAATTTAATTATTTTTCTCAACTACTATTCTTAGGAAAAATTACTGGTTTCACCTCATTGTACAGAGTTGGAATAAATTACTGTCTCAGCTCGCCTTCCATATATTTTACATTAACAAGTGTCATTTAAGAGAATTTTTAATGTAACACACCAGGTAACATAACCAGGTAAAACATTAAAATTTAGTTATTGGAAATTTAAGATTTATTGCATCCCTCCACCGGTGGGGGACTACTAAATAACCAAAGGGAATTTCCATCTAGGAGACCACATGCTGGAGTAGACAAGTAAGGAAGATAAGATTACAAACCAATAAATAAAAACACCTGCATGATATGACTTTACAAGGGCAATGTGCTCTATGATGGAAGGTGAAGACGTTGATTATACAAATCAAACATACAACGAAGAGAAGAACATGGAATCTGAGAAGAGGATCCACAGTATGTTCTGGATATTTTTGCAAGAATGCATGTTCTCTCCTTTCCCTTCCTATATGAGCTGTTCCAGAAATGCCAGAGATTATGCTTTTGGGTGGAGCTACAGTCTTTGTCCAGGTGATAAACTCTGTTCCCTATGCTACCATAAATGTGTACTGCCCTCCTGCCCAAGTGGGTTTTGGAAAGCAATTGGAGAAAGGGAACAGATGTGAAATGTTTAAGTTGTAAATGACTGCAAAGTATGATTCTACTTCTTAAAAAACAAAACTGGTAACACAAAATTATATTTGTTCTTTGAGAAAAACATCTAGGTATTGTATTGGTTGTCAGTGACTTAACAAGATGGGAATACAATAAGATTCCTTCCAATGCCAAGATATTTATGGTTTTCATGTGAATGATATTCATTCAACACTTTGTGAACACAATTGTTTATAAACTGACACTTGTAAAAGTGATTTGTTCTATGTCATGCCTTTTGTTTTCTGTCTGTATCTGTCCAATTCTTCTGAGATACTGAGAAATCAGAATTTGTCCACCTCAAAAGGAGAATATTTATCTTACATCCTCTAAGGCCTCCATATCAGAATAAGCTCCAACCAAGTATATAAAATTTTTCTGGATGGTTAAGTAGTTGAAAATATTAGCCGAAATTATGAATTGTATTGATTTCACCAGATGTTGTTCCAATATATAGAGTATTTTTAAAATAATTTTAAGGTCAATAGGAGCCTCTATACTGTGCTTCAGTACACAGCTTTCTCTATTCAGGTGAAACTTGCAAATCAGCTTGCGTGTTGCTTTCTTGGCATTCCTTGCAGCCCTCAGCCTTAGAGCCCTGTAGACAGCAGGCAACCAGTGAACCATGTGGAAGTAAATGCTTCATCTTCACAATGCTGGTGAAAAGAAAATATACTTCAGTTTTTATCTCATTAAACAATGTAATTTGGAAATTGATAAGATCAAAATAAAGAGGTTAAAAATAAGGACAAATAATCAGAAGAGTGAAAGGAACAGTTAAATGCAATCTGGAAACCATCCAGTTTTTTTTGCCCAGTGCTTTTTATAGACTGTTGTTTGTTCCAATGAAAGTCATCACTGAATTGTCTGGTAGAAATAATCTAAATCTATCTTTTTAAATAAAACTTTTGATTTAAAAATAGATTAGGAGAAATGTCTATTTAGGTCTTCTGCCCATTTTTGGATTGGTTTGTTTGTGTTTTTTTTTTTTTTAGTATTGAGCTGCATAAGCTGCTTGTATATTTTGGAGATTAATCCTTTGTCACTTGCTTCGTTTGCAAATATTTTCTCCCATTCTGAGGGTTGTCTTTTCATCTTGTTTATGGTTTCCTTTGCTGTGTAAAAGCTTTTAAGTTTCAGTAGGTCCCATTTGTTTATTTTTGTTTTTATTTCCATTTCTCTAAGAGGTGGGTCAAAAAGGATCTTGCTGTGATTTATGTCATAGAGTGTTCTGCCTATGTTTTCCACTACGAGTTTGATAGTGTCTGGCCTTACATTTAAGTGTTTAATCCATTTTGAGTTTATTTTTGTGTATGGTGTTAGGGAGTGTTCTAATTTCATTCTTTTACATGTAGCCATCCAGTTTTCCCAGCACCACTTATTGAAGAGACTGTCTTTTCTCCATTGTATATTCTTGCTTCTTTTATCAAAGATAAGGTGACCATATGTGCGTGGGTTTATCTCTGGGCTTTCTATCCTATTTCATTGATCTATATTTCTATTTTTGTGCCAGTACCATACTGTCTTGATTACTGTAGCTTTGTACTATAATCTGAGGTCAGGGAGCCTGATTCCTCCAGCTCCGTTTTTCTTTCTCAAGATGCAAATCAAAACTACAAGGAGGTATCACCTCACACTGATCAGAATGGTCATCATCAAAAAATGTACAAACAATAAATGCTGGAGAGGGTGTGGAGAAAAGGGAACCCTCTTGCACTGTTGGTGGGAAAGTAAATTGATACAGCCACTATGGAGAACAGTATGGAAGTTCCTTAAAAAACTAAAAATAAAACTACCATATGACCCAGCAATCCCACTACTGGGCATATACCTGGAGAAAACCATAATTCAAAAAGAAACATGTACCACAATGTTCATTGCAGTGCTATTTACAAGAGCCAGGACATGGAAGCAACCTAAATGTCCATCGACAGGTGAATGGATAAAGAAGATGTGGCACATATATACAATGGAATATTATTCAGCCATAAAAAGAAACAAAATTGAGTTATTTGTAGTGAGGTGGATGGACCTAGAGTCTGTCATACAGAGTGAAGTAAGTCAGAAAGAGAAAAATAAATAGTGCATGCTAGCACATATATATGGAATCTAAAAAAAAAAAAAACTGTTCTGATGAACTTAGGGGCAGGACAGGAATAAACATGCAGATGTAGAGAATGGACTTGAGGACATGGAGGTTGGAAGAGTAAACTGGGACAAAGTGAGAGAGTAGCATTGACATATATACACTACCAAATGTAAAATAGATAGCTAGTGGGAAGCAGCTGCATAGCACAGGGAGATCAGCTCAGTGCTTTGTGACCACCTAAAGGGGTGGGTTAAAGAGGAGGGTGGGAGGGAGACGTAAGAGGGAGGAAATATGTGGATATATATATATATATATATATATATACACATATAACTGATTCACTTTGTTATACAGCAGAAACTAACACAACATTGTAAAGCAATTATACTCCAATAAAGATGTTAAAAATAATACCAAACAACTCTTGGAAGTTTATCAATTAGAAAGAAGCACAATTTCCCGTATTGCCTTTCTCTCCTAATTCCTCCGTAATTGCCCTTTCCTATTATTTTTTACCCTTGTAATACAATACCCTCTTAACTGGTGTCTCTAACTTTTGTGTCTCCCTTCCCCAGTCTTTATTCCACATAGCAAATAAAGAATTATGTTTGTGAAGCACACAAAAAAATAAATAAGTTAAATTAAATTAAAATAGATTACGATTTACAGAACATTTGTAAAGATAGTACAGAAAGTCCCCATATGTCCTACACCTAGTTTCTCCTATTATAAACATTTTATATTAGTAATGTAAAGTTATTAAAATTAATCAACCAATATTGATATGTTTTCTCTTAACAAAGGCCATACTTTATTTGAATTTCCTTGGCTTTTACCTGATGCCTTTTGGTAACAATACAAGGAGTTTTAGTCTAGGATTCCACAACACATGTATCTGTCATGTCCCTTAAGGCTTCACTTGGCTGTGACAATGTCCCAGTCATTTTCATCACATCATATCTAGGGTACATTTATCACCATGACTTACCACTGTTGACGTTAATCTTGATCATCTGCCTGAGGTAGTGTTTGTAGTGTTTTTCTACTGCAGAGTTACTCCCTCCTATTTCTGTGTTGTACTTTTTGAGAAGTCACTATACACAACCCACAACTAAGGAGTGGGGAGTTATATTCTACCTCCTTGAGGTTGAAGTAACTACATAAATTATTTGAGCTTCTTCTGAAAGGAAATTTATCTGTTCTTCAATTTTATTTTCTTACACAGTCATTAGTTTATATTGATATGGACTCATAACTGTCTGGTGTACACTGGGTTACAATACAATACTTATTAATTTTGTTGTTAAAATTCTCCAGTTTTAGCCATTAGGAGCTCTTTTAGTCTCCTGTATCTCTTTGATGTACTCTCATCACTGGGCTTTTTCAAACACTTACTTTCTGGCACTATAAAATGCTCTAGGATTATCTAGGATTTTTCCATGTCCTAGTCCTAGAATCAGCAATTTTTTTCAAGTATCCTTGGTTCTTTTCATTGCAGAATGGTATTAGAAAACAAGACCTGGCTGATAGGTGTGCTTGTTGCTACTGGGGTGTCATTGCTTCTGGACCCTCTCAACTGACAGAGCAAGGAAATATATGTGTTTATACTAACCTGTCTATATGCACATATCTGTAAATATCTCTGTATGTATGTATGTATGTGTATATATATTCATACTGATTTTTAGCACGTGGATCATTCATGCCTCCCCCCTTTGCTTATCTATAACCTTCTATTCCAATAAGCAGAAATCTGGTTCCCACCATCTGCTATCCATTTATTTAATTATTCAATGCCAGTTGTTCAATTCCAGTCCACGTATATAATGGCTTCACAATTTTTAACCTGTAGGGAACAACTTAATCAGCTATAGCATAGTACTTATGTACAGTTTCCTTTGCTTTTTCTGCATCAGTTGATAAAGTCATAAGATTTTTATTTTTTATATATGATAAATTATACTGATTTTTGAACTATGAGCCAGTCTTGCATACTTGGAAAAAAAATGTCACTTGGGTCATGATATATAATACTTTCTATATATTGTCAGGTAAAATTTGCTAATACGTTTTGAGAATCATTTTGTTTACATTCATGAGAGATATTGTTCTGCAGTTTTCTTATGATGTCTTTATCTGATTTTATTGTTAGAGTAATGCTGGACTTGGATAGTAGGTTAGGAAGTATTCTTTTGCTTCTAATTTTTGGAATAAATTGTGCAAACTTGGTATTATTTTGCCTATGTCAAAGGCAGAAGTGTTTATCTAAGGAAATTTACAGGAAAACTTTGATGGGATACCTTAGATTTGTTTCCATTACAGCAGATTCTTTCAGAGTGAATAAAAGTTACTATCAGTTCTCATGATTTTCTGGAAGAATTTGAGATTACTAAAAGAATAAAATCAATGTAAAGCAACTTCACATTATATTATAGATTGGAAGAATATGCTTGTTTCAGGGAAAATTTACTGAGATTAGTCTAATCAACATGCTGTAGTCTGGTGCAGGAAGAAGGAAGAATGAGGATTTCTGCTTAGCTGATAAGTTAGACTACTTCATACCTGACAAGCAACAATGAGCATAGATGGAGGTTTCTTCTTTGCTCAGAACGGTGTCGACTCTCACCCTGGTTTACCAAGTATGGTCTCATTTTTCCTATTGTCCAATCAACTTGTCCAGTTTGGCATTAGTCCTGGATTTTTCGTTTTTAAAGAAGTATTGTTAATGGTTGTATGAGAATAAATTCAGATGTTTGAGCCAGACTTCCATATTGTACATCCAGCTTCTTCTTTGGTTATCATCTAACCCCATAAATAAACCTATATGTTCTACATGACACTAAATTTTTTTAAATAAACAAGTCCTCTATGTTTTGCTTGTTTTTGTTAAAACCCGTTTGGAAATATTTAACCAAATATCAAATAAATGTTGGATCGAAAGACGTCAACTTTGAAAGCTTTGAGTGAGTTCCAGGTAGGGAAAATGAAGTTTACATGTAGAAAGCATTTATCCCTATGAAAACATGGAAGAGACTACAACATACATAGATTTATAATTGCACTGTGGAATACTTGGCCTTGTGGGAAGAGTCTTTTGGTGGAGTTTCCATTTTTAATTTGATATGTTAATACTAAGTACTGCAACAGAATATTAAAATACCTGTGGACTTTCAGCATTTAGACTTGACAAAACTTTCAAAAAATCATAAACACAAAGAATAGTACTCTGGAAAACTGAAGGTGCTCTTTGTACATGGGAAATATTCACACATTCACTTTAAATATTTTTGTGTTGAGAATATGCTCTATTGAACAGATTTTGCTCTTAGGTTAGCAGGTACTATGGCACTTAGAGAAATAATATTTTTTCTATTAAAACTATTATGATCTATGGAAAAGAGTCAAAGTTGGTAACAATTTCAAATGTGCTAATCATAAGATGCAATTTTGAAAATTAAGACTAATATAACCATATTAATAAACTACACTCTCATAATTATGCACTTTTGGTGTGAACCGAAAAATATTATATATTTGAACATGAATTGTGGTGGTGGTAAAAGCATTAACAGACTAGACGGGGGGTGTGGGTAGGTACTGCTGTTGGGAGCTGAGAAAAGAAACTATGGCTGCTCTCTTGTGTGTACCATATTTTGAGTCTGAAAAGAGGAAGCCAAACCTGGGAGGAGCTCGGTGAGGGGGTCCTCCAGCAGCCAGGCAGCATGGCGGCCTTGGAGATGCGTGTGTGCGAGACGGATGGTTGCAGCAGCGAGGCCAAGCTCCAGTGTCCCACCTGCATCAAGCTGGGCATCCAGGACTCGTACTTCTGCTCACGGGAATGTTTTCAAGGAAGTTGGGTTACTCACAAGTTACTACATATGAAAGTAAAAGATGAAAAGGCCAAGCAAGAAGTGTCTTCCTGGACTGTGGAAGGGGATATCAACACTGACCCATGGGCATGTTATTGATATACTAGTAAACTCAGACCACATTATCCACTGATGTCAAGGCCAGTGTCAAGTCATAGTCCAAGACCAGATTATGCTGATCACCCTTTAGGAATGTCTGAATCTGAGCAGGCTCTTAAAGGTACTTCTCAAGTTAAGTTACTCTCATCTGAAGATATAGAAGGGATGCTACTGCTATGTAGGCTTGCTAGAGAAGACTATGTGGACATTGATGCTGGGGTGATTAAACCAGGTGTAACTACTGAAGAAATAGATCATGCTGTACACTTAGCATGCATTGCAAGAAATTGCTATCCTTCTCCCCTGAATTATTATAATTTTCCAAAGTCTTGTTGTACTTCAGTGAATGAAGTGATCTGCCATGGAATTCCAGACAGATGGCCCTTGCAAGAAGGTGATATTGTTAATGTGGACATCACTCTTTATCACAATGTTTATCATGGGGACCTGAATGAGATGTTTTTTGTTGGAGACGTGGATGAGCAAGCATGGAAACTGGTTCAGACCATGTGTGAGTGCCTGATGCAAGCCACTGATGCAGTGAAACTTGGTGTTCAATACAGAGAATTGGGAAACATTATCCAGAAGCATGACCAAGCAAATGAATTTTCAGTTGTTCAAAGCTATTGTGGGCAGGGAATCCACAAACTTTTTCATACAGCCCTCAATGCACCTCACTAGGCCAAAAATAAAGCAGCTGGAGTGATGAAGGCTGGCCACATATTTACAATTGAGCCTATAATTTGTGAAGGTGGAAGGCAGGATGAAACCTGGATGGATGGCTGGACAGCAGTGATGAGAGATGGGAAGCTGTCTGCCCAGTTTGAGCACAACCTGCTGGTCACAGACACTAGCTGTGAAATCCTAACCCCGTGACTCAATAGTTCGTGGCCTCATTTCATGTCCCAATTTTAATTTCTCCTGAGATGGTACATCTTGGTGATAACTTCTTGCTGTACTTTGCATTTTATTGAGAGTACAGAATGGAAGATGAAATTTTTAATTACTTGTTTGTTTTGATTATAGATAAGGAAGGACTACAGCATTTGATGTGTGTCCTCAAGAACTTGTCTTGGGTCTGAAAAAGCCAAGAAGAATAAAGGAAGCATTTCTCCATTCTTCTCAATGCTCCCCTCTCCCCACAAAAAAAGTCTCTGCACACCCATTTTCTTATGTTCCCTTTGAGCAGTTTTACTTAAACCTGCTCCTAAGTTGATTTTATCACTGCCACGACTGGGTCATTAGAGCCAGCTATTTTCCAGGTGAATGTTGGAGACGAGAATCCTTGGAACTTTATCAAAATACATTGCTCCCGATTTTTTTATTATATATGTATGGAACTCTATATATATACATTTTAAATTCCATATATGTAATTACTGAACACTATATGACCTGGGGTTTGTGTTGATTCTGCTCTGACAAGGTCAAAAGCTGTCATAAATGGACTTGTCATTTCCAGTGATTTAATCCCCATCTGGGAATTGGCCTCCCTTCCCCCTGCTAATTATTTACTTTATAATTGTGTGTAAGGAAGCACTCGGTCAGCGAGACTTGCCAATGTGGATTCTGTGAGTGAATGGATGTGGAAAAATTCACTTTGGAAAAAGGTTATCAGATTTTAAAAAATCTAGTTTATGGCAAAAATAGCCATGTTCCAAGTGGAAGCTGGCTGTGCAGAGAATGAGATTTTTGTAATCCATTGCTATTTCAGACCTCTGTTTGGTCCTAATCGGAGGAAAAAATGCTCCCTTCCCCTCTCTGTCTTATTTCAAGGTCATCCCTTGGAGATATTCAGAGAAGGGTGGAAGGTGCACTGTGGATGTTGATGGGGAAAGACAGTTCTGAAATCTCTCCAGCAGTGAGCAGAGTCTGGAAATTCTAACGTTTAGTAAACCTGGTGGTGATGAGAAACGAACCTCTTTGGAGACTGGACTGTTCCCTTGCAGAAGGGATACAGCTGTCCTTGGTGTGCTGAAAACACACTTCTCCTTTACAAAGTTTGGAATCTCATTAGAAATGACCTCAGCTGCCCAACATCTGTGTTCCTTTCAGTAGTTCAGTCCAAATGGGAGTGTATCCGGTGAAGACATACCAGATCAAAGTCATTGTCATTAGAGTGTACTTGATTACTGGGTATCTGATAACTTTATTGTAAGATAATTTGATATCACTGACATGTTACACTTGTATGAGAACACCTTTCCCAGAGTGCCTCAGACCTTTATCACTTTAAAGGAATTATGATAATGTTTTCATTACTTTTATTATTTTAATGATTTAGTAAAGTGGCTGAATTTGGTATAGACTTTTGGGGGTATGTGTGTGAAGCTTTTTAACAAACTGTAATATTTGTGAATGGAATGCCTTGCAACATGAATGTTAATATAATGTGTAAAGTGAGATTTTGAAAGTTTGAATGATTATCCTGCCAAAAGAAAAAAAAAAGCTGATAAGGGATTGTGTACACCCAGGTGGAGGGTGTAGTCATGCATTCACATACAGCCTGCACGTGAAGCAAGCGGACCATGCAGAAACAAATGGCTTCATGATTTCATTAGCTCCATGATCAGAAACAATATTAATTAATTGAAGGGAGATCCAGACCCACCTCCTATTCCCACCGAGATACAGATACTGTCACATAATTGCATTTCTTTCCCACACCCAACACATCCCTACTCCTAGAGAAGTGAGAAGATGCAGGTCACACCACACCTTGTCTTCTCTCTCTCTCGGGAGCTCACTATAACTGGGCAGAAGAGAAGAAATGGCAATGATTGATTCCTAAATGTAGGAGTATTATTTACCCCAATAGAAGTGATATTTAATAACTGCATTAAACTACAAACTCCAAAATAACTTTATTTTTTTTTTATCTAATCTCTAGAATGAATGGGGAAGAGTGAGTAGGACAATGGCAATGTGGCTTAAAAGGGGCAAGGTTGATAATGATTACTAGAATAAAACCTGTCCTATCTTTGCACTTCACTGAATTCACAAGAAAAGATAAAATACTCTGAACATCCACCCACATTCTAATGCCAGATGATTCAGAATTGGCCTTTACTTTTCCTTACTCTCTATCTCACAAGCCTTATTGATTTTATTGGGTTGTTTTGTTTTTGTTTTTATATTGAGCTATAGAAGCTGTTGGTATATTTTGGGAATTAAGCCTGTGTCAGTCTCATCGTTCACAAATATTTTCTCCCATTTCATAGGTTGTCTTTTCATTTTGTTTATGGTTTCCCTTGCTGTGCACAAGCTTTTAAGTTTAATTAGGTCCCATTTGCTTATTTTTGCTTTTGTTTCCATTACTCTAGGAGGTGGATTATAAAAGGTCTTCCTGCAATTTATGTCAGAGAGTGTTCTGCCTATGTTTTCCTCTAGGAGTTTTATAGTATTTGGTCTTACATTTGGGTCTTTAATCCATTTTGAGTTTATTTTTGTGTATGGTATTAGAGAATGTTCTAATTTCATGCCTTCATATGTAGCTGTCCAGTTTTCCCAGCACCATTTATTGAAGAGACTGTCTTTTTTCCATTGTATATTTTTGCCTCCTTTATCGTAGATTAATTGACTATCAGTGTGTGGGTTTATCTCTGGGCTTTCTATCCTGTTCCATTGATCTATTTGTCTATCTTTGTGCCAGTACCATACTGTCTTGATTATTGTAGCTTTGTAGTGTCTTTTCCTTTCTGTGTATTTCCTGAGAATGTTAACTTCTTTCCAGCACCACCACCAACAGCCCTCACCAGAATTAATGCAGTTTTCTCCCAACTGTTCTCCCTGTCTCCATGTTAGCTCCTCTCCAAGTTATATTCCACACAGCAACCATAATAACATTAAAGAGCATAACCACACAGGAATTAATCAATTCAATCTATTGCTCTTTTATTTCTATGAAGTGGCTTCTTCAGAAAATAAAATCCAAGGTCATTTACATGATCTAATTGGCCCTGTGAACGAACTTTATCTACTGTTTCAGCTTCATTTCCTACCACTCAATTTTTTTCTCACTATACCCCAGGTGTACCTATCTTCTATTTCCTGATAATCCAACATCAACTCTTATCTCCCAGTACCTTCATACTTGCCCTCTACCTGGGTTGTTCATCTGCTATGCTTCACCTGGATAACTCCTACTAATCCTTCCTGCTTCAACTAAGTGTCACTTCCTTCATCTTCCAACGCTTGAATTCTCCCAGACAATTTTGAGTCTGCTAGAATTAGCTATTTTCACTTTGCACAGTTCATTATGATTTTAGTTAAATACATTGTGCCACTATGTGTTTCATATCTGTTTTGCTTTTAGACCATAATTTCTATGGCAGAATGAGAAGGAGTGAGGGAAAACCCACACCAGCCTTGTTAACTGAATATTTGAAAGAACATGGACCAGATGGCATTCCTGAGAGTGTTATCTGGGAAAGAAAATTCTCTGTTATCCAAATGGTGATGGAAGCATTGGCCATTCAACACCATGGGGAGTCTCCCTCTTTCCCAGTGGTTTTATAACTTCTTATAAGTCATTTTGTCAGCCCCTCCAGAGCCCGGCATAAGCTGACAGATTCAGGAATCTAAGCTGGAAAAGTGTGACTCTGTTGACTAACACATGAATCCATTCCAGAAAACAAGGATTGTATTACCAGTTTCGTTAGTAATTTTCTCTGTGCTCCTGAGCGAAGTACTCAGCATTTTCAAGCACAACTTCATCCCTTCAGCAAAATGCTGACTTGGCTCCTTAGGGAAATAACATATTGTAGTGCATTTCAGATTTTAAAAAAATGGTATTGAAATGCAAAGCAATTACTTTCTTATGATGTAATATTGATCACAATCCAGCTATCTTATTGACCCAACAACACATTAATTATTCATATCAATTGTTTGCCTGAATCTAATTCAATTAAATGTTGTCGTCATCACCCTCATGGTAAAGTTGCGTTTATCACCAGGACTGCTAGACAGTTTGAATGTCCTGCCAGGTGTTGCTTTGTGAGTGGGTTGCTTCATAGCTAAACACATGCCAGAGAATGATGGGCTTGATTCTAGTAGGATGTGAAGGGCACACTCAAATGCCTCACTAGATTTCTCCTAAATTGTGACATGTTCAGTAAAACACTTAAACTATTAAAGGGACTCCTTCCAAATACTCCAAGGGGGCGGGGGCTTGGCTGCTTCCCCAAATTTCTAAAGGCACCTAATTCTTCTTGATTTAAAAGAGTATCACTACTTAGCAAACTATATGTTAAGTAGATTCAAATTAGCTAAACTAGACCACCTGATTTTATTTTTATTGTCTTATATATCCAAGCTTGTTAACAGAAATTACAGTGCCAGAAAATCTTTACTATCATATAAGAAAGCAAGAAAATCTACCACAAACAAGGTGATGAATGTTAACTAGGTTCATTGTAGTGATCATTTTGCAATATATACAGAGTCATTATATTGTACACCTGAAACTAATATAATGTTAAATGTAAATTGTACTTCAGTTTCAAAAGAGAAAGTCCAATGATATATAACCAAATTCATCGTTAAAAAATAATATATTCTTGAGATGAACACTCTCCTGTACCAGGCAATTGATTTTGTTTAATACATAGAAAAACCAAATATATATTTGTGGATTTTGACATTGGGACAAATTCACAAGAATTATACAGCACCATATATTGGTTTAATAAAAAGAAAGGCTTTAAATGATCCAAGAATAAGGTGAACTATATAGTGAATTCCTGGTCATGGGGAATATAAGCCTAATGATCACTGTCAGATAAAAATCCCATATGATCCAGATGGTTTATTAAAGGATGTCTGATAGCACCCCTGCCTTCAAAGTTCCAAATGTGGGCCATAGAAATAAATTCTGCCCTTAGCTAACATTCACAGCCTTGACTATTGCTATATTAGTTATCCACAACAGAGTTCATGTTCAGAGTCTCTAATGAACTTGCAGTCAGATGGTGCCTGGAGCTGCAGTAGTCTGAAGGCTTAAATGGGCTGATGGATCCAATTTCAAGGTGTCTCTCTTGCATGCATGGCAAACTGGTGCTGGCTACTGGCCAGGAGACCCAGTTCCTCTCAATGTGGGCTATTTCACAGGAGTACTTGGAAGTCCTCATGACGTGGTGCTCACCCCAAAGGTGAAAAATCCAAAAGGTCAAGGAAGAAGCTACAATGCCTTTATAACTTAGTCTCAAAAGGCACATATTGGCACTTGGATAAATGTGGGAGGGAATGACAGATTGGCATAGATATTAGGAAGCAAGGCTCATTGGAAGCCATCTTGGAGATTAGCTACTCTAGTCCAGCTTCTGCGTTCAATCTTTCCTGTCTATCTCACATGTAAAGCACACGTAAGCTTCGTTGAGAGACAATTCTTCAAAGGTCTTTCACATTTGTGCACACCTTATGAGCAGAAGGACTGACTGCCTTTTGTTTCAGACTCTCTTTTCGGGGGTGTTTGTATAATGAGCACCATGAACAATACAGTGTTTTCCTCTAGAGGAAAAGACAGGTTTGTTTATAACCTTAAAATGTAGTATCTTCCTCTGAAGCAAAGTAGATGAATGTTTATTTTATGGTAAGATAAATATAATGTCTTCCTCTGGACGAAGGACAGGGAAGCTTTCTGTTATTTAAAAATATGGGTTTCCTAAACTCAGTGTTTCTCTCCTGTAATGCAACCAACTCTGCGTGCAGATAGCTACCTGAGCCTAACTGCATTGTCTCCATGCTACTTGGGGGTAGGGAACTGACACCATTATACTTATGGTCATGCTTCTTGCTGTGCATTGAGTAATAAAGTGCTTTTTCTCTGACCAGGGTACCAGCATCCTTGAAATTGTGGCAAGGCAACATGTTACCATGTAAGTATGGTACACCATCCCCCAGTCTTATCCCATTACAGCAACAGCTTGAAGACCAGGATCCTGGCATCCAAATCAGATCCAGGTGCACAGGTGTAACCTCAGATACAGCTCTGCGAGGGCAGCTCCTTGAATTTAGTTCCTCTCAGTCTGAAGACCTATGAACTAGAGGCAAGTTATGTCTCCATATACTCAGCATGCAGTGGGGACAGGTGTAGCATAACTGCTGTAGACCATCCTCTTCAAATAGGGGGAATAGGAGGCACACATGAATAATTTCCCCATTGTAAAAATCTCCATAGGAAAATCCTGTGGGGCATATAATGCCAGTTCCTTGACGAGGGCTCAGTATGACTGCCTGAAACCTTGGTAAAGTCTCTGGGCTCTTGGTTCTGACCTCTTAGGCATCCTTCCTTTTGGATTAGAGATAGCTAGTATTTGCCCTGAACTACATGAGTAGCTTTCTTAGCTTGTTTTTTGTTCATAGTAATTGAGGAATCCACAGCCTCTTTGTATTTTATACTGACTCTGTCCGTTTTAGTCCAAGCTGGTGGTGTCTCATCTAGTACAATTATAGTAAAAGCTTGTGGGTCTTTTATGGATTTTTCAGGGATTCATTTTACTGGAAAATAGACACGCAAATCTTTTGCTTCCTATAAGCCTGCTGTAGGACAATGCCTTATGATTCTTAGAATTTGTATTTGTTTTTAAATTGATGATACATGGGATGTATGCCCTTAATATCCTTAGAGGGGCTTTGGTCTGTTTGAGGCTTCATCTTACATATTTCTGGGATCATTACAAAAGGCTCAACATTTACATCCTGGACTTCATCAGTGAACCATGTTTTACTGACAGTGTCCTGGGTTTGATCTTTGCCTGGAAGCCTTTTTTAAATTTTAAGATCTTTTACTCTGGAAGACTAGCAATGAGAAATAGTTTTATATTTGAACCCAACAGCCCTGGTTCCTTTACCTTTAGCAGGTTTTTTTTTGTTTTCCTTTACCTTTCTCTCCTCTCTTACGTGTTGCTATTTGTTGCTACAGGAAGCTGGGCAGCACTTCAATACCTTGCCTAGAAATCTCCTTAGATAGATCATTAAATTAATTATGTACTCTGGTGTGGGGTTGTGGTTTCCCACCTTACACAGGAAATAGTATTACTAAATTTCCTGCCATTTTAAAAATGTGCTCTCTTTCCTCCATTTTCCTCAAATTATGTTAAACACTCACTGAGAGCCTTCATGAAGGCCATCACTCACGTTTAACAGTCTCTTCAAAGCTTTTTAGGATTAGCTTTTTAGGATTTTATTAACACTCTTCCAAGGTACTTGCAGCTTCTGCCCACTGCTGGGTTGCACCACCAATCCCACATGTTTTAGAATTTTTTTTTTTATCACACCACTTCACTTGTTTGTACCAAAATCTGTACTAATTACCTATTTTTGTGTAGCAAACCATCCGAAATTTGTATCTTAAAAAATAATCATTCATTATCTCCCAAGGTTTCTGGCAGTCAAGAATTCAAGAACAGTTTGGTAGGGAAGTTCTGACTTGAAGTCTTTTGTTGAGTTCCAGTCAGATTCTGGCCTGGGTTAAAGCTATTTGAAGGTTTGACTGGGTCTGGGTTATTTTCTTTCAAGATGTTTCCCTGACTTTTCTATGAAATAGTCACTGGCTTTGGGTCAAGGACCTCTGTTCCTCTCCATATGGGTCTCTCCTTGGGGGTGTTTGGGTGACCCTACAGAACAGTGTCTGGTTTAGCCCAAAGAAAGTGATTTGAGAGACCAGGGTGGAAAGTGTAATATTTTTAATGACCTAGTGATAACTTCCATAAACTTCACTGATCACACCAAGCGAGCTCTGACTCAATGTGATGGCATGTAGACCACATTAAAGAAGTGAGGACCACTGGAGATCTTCTTACAGGCCCACTATTACTGCTACCAGTCATGAATCTAGAAATTTAAGAGTTCTCCATGACCCATGAAGAAGAAAGTGGTGAGAAGAAAACCATTTATGTGCTGGGTATTGTTGATCAGAGGAATATAGCCAGACTCAAAATTTTGCGATTCAAATGTGGAAACAAGGGATGATCCCAAATCCTGTTATCAGGTTGAAATGTGCATGTCTGTATGTCTGTGTTTTTAACTTTTTTACATGAAACATGATATTTAAAAAAATATATAGATATAAGCCTTTTATTTTGAAATAATTTCAGATTTATAGAGAAGTTGTAAAGATAGTATGGAGTTCCTGTATACCTTTCACCCAGTTTTCCCTAATATTAACATCTTATATAACTGTGATGCATTTGCCAAAACCAAAACATTAACGTTGGTGAATCATATGGATTAAACTGCAGCTTAGTTTGGATTTCACCAGTTTTTCCACTGGTGTCCTTTTTCTGTTCCAAGATTCAGCTTAGGAAACCGCATTACATTTAGAGAAAGTAAAGTGTCACATCCCCCTCTTGAACCACACCTCATGTTCCCAGCTCTCCTGCTCCCTCTCTCCCACCACAATCATTTCAAACCTTATTGAGATGTCCAGTCCCTCATCTCTTTCCTTTTTCCATTCATTCTCCTCTTGGCTTTACTTAATTCTCTATACACCTGGACCACAGGTTTCACTACACTGGTGGTCATTCAGTTTTCACTCTATCAGTTCTCCACCTTCCACAGGTTTTCACTATCCATCAACAGAAAACTCCATCTCTGGATAAATGAAGTCTCCAAATCTCCCCCCAACCTATCCTTAGATTGGTGAGCACTCTTAGAGAATACATACCTGCAGATTAGGACCTCTGAAAGTTCACACTGTCTAATCGCCAAGTTTCCTCAGTGCTCCCTGGCAGTTCTCCTGAATAGCCCTCATCACCATCCCCTATTTAGAATGGTTCTAAGAGTCAATCACTATTTTACACTTTTTATACTATTACACCTACCCCCATCACCATTCAGAAAACTCTCTCTCCAACTTCACTTAGGAAATACAGGAATTAGGAAGAACGTACCAGACTTCTTCCATAGCTGTACCCACCCTTACTCCACACTTTCTGGCACCTGCTCTCATCTTTCCTTACCCCCTGCTCAGTGGAGGAGGCTCTGATTTTGACCATGGACGGTCATCCACATCATACTTGTGATGTACACTCCTTCTGCTCCTTGGAACCTCACCCCATGAGTCATCCCAGCTCTGCATCTATCTGTAACCTCTCCCCACTTGCTGCTCTGCTTCCTCCTGCCCATGGGTTCGTGTCCATTTCCTGCCTCAGAAAAACTCTCCTGCAATCCTACTTCCCCCCTTGCCTACTGCCCTAAAGACATTTCTTTGGTTTTCAGATGCTGTCTTGGGACCTTCATGCATTGTTTTGGCTTCACTTTTCATCATTCACTCCTCAATCTTGACAGTAGAACATATGTCCCATTGCTCCATGAAGCTGATCTTGCTGAGGACACTAGAACCCGTATACTGTCAAATGTCACTGCACATCATCAATTATTTTTCCTGAGCCTGCTGCAGGATTGGACTCAATGACCTAGTCTTCCTTCCAAAGCACTCTGTCCTTTAGCATCCAGATGACAAGGACTCCGTCCTCTCCTGATCTTGCGGGTTGTTTTTTTTCCTCTTAATTTTCTTTCTCAATCTCCTTTGCAAGCTTCTTCTTTTCCACTTTTAATATTGGGGTTTCATCCTGGCTTCATTTTCTATTCTTTCTTCATGGTTAATGAAATGATCATACCAACCCCTCCTATAAACTATCACCCCGCTGGCTCCAGAGTAAAATATACCAGGCTTAGGTTTCTTCACACCTAATTTATTTATAGAGCATGGATTTTCAAGTAAATAAGTTTTTTAAAACTTTTTTTTCTGAAAACACATGTGTGAAAGTTACAAATATTCAAAAAATATTTGAATTTGAAATAATTATTAAATTAAAATAATTTTAAAATTTCTTAAATTTTACTGACATTTTCTAAAAACTGGTTAATTACAGTTTGATATTATTTGAATGCTATTTCCTAGAGATACATATAGGGTAAAATTTTAAATACTTGTCATTTCTTCTTTTATTCTCACTCTTTCCTCATAAAAAATGTCAAATATTTATTCCTATTTGTGTTCTTCCCAGTGGTATTGCAAACTTTGGAAATATCATCAAAGTTATACCTGCAATTTGAATTTTCTATGTAATACTTATACCAGAAATTTTAGTTTTTGCATAACTTAATACTCAAAAAAAGTTAGCCATAGTATTAGTCAATTTTTCCTGTGTAAGAAACAACCACAAACTTTCAGTAGTTTACAGGGGTCCTGGGTCTGAAGGTGAGCTGTGGCTAAGCTGCTTTGGGCTGAGCTCAGCTAAGTCATACATTCCAGGCCTCCAGAATGTTTCCGGGGTGCTTTCCAGGTCTTCATTTGGGGGGCACAGGCTGAATAGGACAGGGACCACCTGAGGCCCAAGAGCCAAGCCCAACTTCACAAGCACATTTAAAACTTCTGTTGGATCAAGTCCAGTAATGTTCCCTTCGCTAATATAAGTCACATGGTCAAGTCCAGCACTGATTTGGTAGAGAGGTGCATTCCACCCCAAGGAAAGGCACTGCACTGTTCCTTCCACATGTAGTCCTACTATGGTGAGACAGTGCAGAATAAAGATATAATCTGACCTGCCAATACCAGTGTATAGCTATTAGGGTGGATCTTGAATGACCATTCTGATCATGGGGCATGAGCAGGAATCTGGGCTTCTTTCACTATAAACACTAAACTTATGTTCAAGAAAATCATCTCCAGCATCTTCCCTCTTTATCAGCCAGAGAGAGATCCTCCAAAATATGTATTATGCTCCAGCTTTTTTCAAGACACCAAAAATTCCACAAAAATATTTGACCTTTTCAGTGTACTGGCTTTTATCTTTCTAATTTAATTTTCTATAATTTGTTTCTGATGTGTCCTATATGGGAACTCACTCAATTTAAACTATCAGAAATCCATGGGTAATGAAAAATCACCAACAATTTTGAAAGACTGCCAAGACACAGACCAATCCTCCAACCCTGTTCTCAGACCCTTGAAAAAAGATGTACTCCAGCACAATTATGTCAGGGGGAAATAAGGAAGAAATGACCACTTCACCCAGTTCTAAAACATATCAGATATAGTAAATATGGAGTTACTCCCTATAATGCAATCTGTGATATTCTTAGGGTTAAAGGAATGAGCAAAAATTCCTCGGTATCTCATTCCCTGGATTATATTTTACTCAGTAAGACTGATTTTCATAAATCCATTTGGTCAGGAGTTTCCATTTACAGCCTATTTCCCCATAGCAATTTCATAAAATCCTACATTAATAAAGTCTTAATAAGTATTATCACCTCTCCCAAATGCCAAACACATTTGGGGAATTGTTAAAACAAGTTATTTGTTATGAGTTTAATCAGAAGATTGAATCAACTAAAAGGCTTTCAACTTCCGAGAGGAAATACAGATGTTCATGGTTTCCCATATGCACTGGACCCCAGACTCTTTTCCTGTGGAGCATCTTAGGCAATAGATTTCTGTAGAACAAGAAAGGGAAAGGCTTATCTAGGGAATGACCCATGAGAACATAACCCATATGCAGGGGGTGCTATCGTGGTGATTGGTCTCCAGTGGGGCTTCCTGCTGGGAAAGCAGTGTATGCCCAGCCTCAAGGGACTGACCGACCCCACCCGCTTCAGATGAATACCTTAAGAACAGAATTTCATTAATGAGAAAATGTAGGGGGAAAGGGACGGGCCCTGGGATCCCAACCATTGCACGTTGCCTGAGAGGGTCCTCAGGTTCAGGTGGGGTCATTGTCTGTAATCACCTATTTGTCCCTTCACCAGTGTTGCATTTGTTCTGTTTCTAACAGACTTTGAAAACCAAATCAATTAGTCTTTTCTCTTCTAGATTCAGCCTCTTCCTATCACACATGGAGTTAATTTGTAGGCAGAATAGAAGCCTGTGTTCCACTCCATCTAAATTCTCCTTTCTGCTGTGAGCTTGAGCCCAAATAGTGGAAGGCAATATGATGATACTGTCTAATAAGGCAGACAACAAAGTACAATGAAGATGCTTCTCCTTATGTCTATAAATGAGCTATTATCAGAGGTGGAATCAGCAGGAAATCCTTAATGGAAAGAGATGAAGGTAGATTAGATAGACCATCCTGCACAGGCAACAGGGGTTGCACAGGTAGCTGAAGGACAGGGGGAGGGTAGTAACTATGTCTATCCCTGGCACAAGGCACTGAATGTGGTGCAGACTCAACAGACTGCTTTTAAATAAATGGTAACTACAAAGAACTGAGAATTGTCCAGCAGACGCCTCAGGCTTAGAGTCTGATGAATGTTGTGGGAGATGAAAAAAATTCTATTTTTGAATAAAATTTCCAGAGCAAGTGTTAGGTGATTTGCCAAAAAGCACAATTTATCTTGATAAACTGTAATATTAAAAAAGGCAAAAAGTACAGCTGGCATGATCATTTCCCAGGTAATCAATGCATATGGAAAGAGGGGTCCTAAAAAGGGGAAATGATGAAACCTGGATATTAATGTTAAAACCGAGACAATCTTCTGCCTTTCGTTACCATAAAGTGGCAGGCAATTAAATTAAGAGGGAAAACTTTTCTCAATTAGAACTATGCCTTGGCTCAGGGACATTCAAAAATGATATTTTGCAATAACATGCCCACAAGAAATCACACCCTTTCTGAAAAACAATCTGAGATTAAAACTATATTTTTAACATATTAAAATTCAAACCCTATATCAGAATATAAATTAAAAAGTATTTGTACATGTGTTCAGCTGTCTGGAGATTCCCCCTGACCCCAGCTGCCTCCAGTCATATGCTCCTGCAGGTAATAACTTTCAACAGGCTCTAGTTTCCTCATTCCTCAGATGGCTGTCATTATAACATTAATCATCATAAAATAATTTACGTTTTATGCTGACATTTAAATGTGCTTATATATCTATATCAGATTCTCTACCTCTAAGATAAACAATTTCTCATATTGGATAGGAGAAGAGCAGAGTGGGGGAGAGACAAAATGAGTGTGTATTGTCAACTTAAAAAAATATGTACAACCTAAAATTTGAGGGTTATATTTTATTACTTTTTTTTATTGAAGTGTGATTTTATTGAAGGTTGATTTACAATGCTGTACAATCTCTGCTACACAGCAAAGTGACTCAGTTATACACATCTAGATATTCTTTTTTTATATTCTTTTCCATTATGGTTTATCTGTGGTGACCTAAATGAGAAGGAAATCCAAAACAGAGGGGATATATGTATACATATAGTTGATTCGCTTTGCTGTACAGTAGAAACTAGCACAATATTGTCAACCAACTAGACTCCAATGAAAAAAACAAAAAAGAGTAATCCTAAGAGTTCTCATCACAAGGAAAAAAATTTTTTTCCATTTCTTTAATTTTGTGTCCATATGATATGATGAATGTTCACTAAACTTATTGAGGTAATCATTTCATGAGGTATGTAAGTCAAATCATTTTGCTGTACACCTTGAACTCACAGTGCTGTATGTCAATTATGTCTCAATAAAGCATGAAGAAAAAAAATAGAATAGTTTGCATCTACCAACCCCAAACTTCTAGTCCATCCCTCTCTCCTCCCCGACTCCCTTGGCTACCACAAGTCTGTTCTCTCTGTCTGTGAGTCTGTTTCTGTTTTATAGATCGGTTCATTTGTGCTGAGAGTTATGTTTTATTTGGAGAAACTTTTAGGACTCCAGGCCCAGGAGAGAGCATATCAAGTAACCCTGAGGGAACTGCTCCGAAGAGGTAAGGGGAGAGCTAGTATATATAGGAGTTTTGCAACAAAGGGCAGGTAGTCTGAACTTCAAAAGATTATTGTTAATTAAAGAAACTAGATATCTCAAGTTAAGGTATTTAGTGCTTTTCTATGTATGGGAAGGTGCAAGAATCTGGGCTCACTGCAATCATTCCTTTGATATGCACCTTAGCTACATCCTGAGTTTCCTCAGGGCTCACCGTGAGGAGTGGCTGCAGTGTGATGGCTGCTAGGTGGCAGGTGTTCTTTCTTTCCTTCCTGAGTTCCCTCAGGACTCACCAAATCACATCGTCACTGATGACCCTGACATCCTTTGTTTACTGATATGGCAAGTAATATTCCATTTCTCAGTATAATATGTATAAAATTGAGAGCATTTCAAACATCCTCTCATGTGCTTGAATAAACACACCAAATAAATTATGAATTACAGTTAAGATTGACTCTAATCTTTCTCAGATTGGGAATTTAACACAGCACTGAACAAATATCATTATTCCCCTGAGATAGTAAGGGCTGGGTTACACAAAACCTGCAGCCTTCCTGCTCAATGAAAATAAAAATATTGCAAATCTAAGTCTAGGGGATTTAAATTTACAAGTTCAAATTTAAATACGCCACATGCTCAGGTATTTTTCTCTTCTTCTTCTTTTCTTGAGCTGCAGTGATACATTTTGCAGAAATTCAGAAGTGCTGTTACCCCCTTAAAAGTAACTGCCAAAAATTACACTCCTGCCAGCCAATACATGCCTTGGAGTGAAGAAAACAGCAGGCTGAAACCTCTAATCCAATCTGAGTGAGATGGCAGGGACTCCATTTCCTGCTTTGTCCCAGTAGCTGTTTCAGATGTGGTGGCTGACCCACCAATGGAATTGTTGTTTGTGCTTGTAAGGAATGTCACACACGTGTCAGGGTTGGCCTTGTTCCCAGTGGCCACCTCGCTGTGATTCCAGGGTTCCTGTGGGGGCTCATCACCTTTCTCCAAATCTCTTTTTCTCCACTCCCTTGCCAAAGTAAAAAAAATGCACAACGTGAGAGGTGTGAGTTAAGTTTTATTTGGGGGAAAATGAGGACTACAGGCTGGGAGACAGCATTTCAGATAGCTCTGAACAACTGCTCCCAAGAGGCAGGGGGGGTAAGTTCAGTATAGATGTGATTTTGGTGAAGGGGGAGTCCATGCAATCAAGCGCTTTTTTTTTTTTTTTTTTTTTTTTTTTTTTTGCGGTACGCGGGCCTCTCACTGTTGTGGCCTCTCCCGCTGCGGAGCACAGGCTCTGGACGCGCAGGCTCAGCGGCCATGGCTCATGGGCCCGGACGCTCCGCGGCACGTGGGATCTTCCCGGACCGCGGCAGGAACCCTGCATCGGCAGGCGGACTCTCAACCACTGAGCCACCAGGGAAGCCCAAGCACATATTTTTTGCAGAATGTTCTGCTAGTCTCATGAAAGTTTCTGCTAGTCACAAGTAGACATCACAATGAAGGATTTTAGTGCTTTTCTAGATACGAGGAGATGGAAGAATTAGGCTCATTAAATTGTCTCCTGAAAATATCTAACTATCTGAAGACCTGTTCTGCGAGTTTTTCCCAGAGCACAGAGGGCGTCATTTCTGCTCTCACCCTGAACTCCTTTCACGGGGTGTTGAAAATCAGCGGCTGCAGCGGCTCATGAGAGGTAGATGGCAAGTGCCAATTTGTAGTTGACACCCTGAATCTTTTACTGTCTCAGCATTATAATCTTACAATAAAGGCCATTGTTGTGTGGATTATTTCCAAGATTAAGGTAAGGGCCAGCACTCTTTATCCAATTTTACTGTAGTTGGATATTTCCCATTCCTCTAAATTCACAGTTTTAATAAATAGGACCAGAGCTGGAGAACAACCAGACCCATGACTGAGGGTTTGTCAGAGAGGGTAGGGTGGGTCCGCGGGAGAAAAAGTGGATATGTGAAGTACCAGTACACAATTTTTCTCCTTTGAACATCTGTCAAAAAGCTAACATCTGTTGAAAAGCTTTCTAGAACTTCATGGGGGAAAAACAGATGGAATTTGCTCATAAATTAGTCCAAAAGGAAATCCATAGTCAGATTCAGAGTGGAGTTGAGCTTCCTTCTCAGTATTACACGTGTGGAAAGAGTAACCGTGCTTTTGATCATCAAGGTCCATTTGGCAGACGCTTCTTATGGTCACACATTCCTTTGATGAGGAATTGGGACTTTGATCATTTGGGACTGACATTCAGCATTCTGTTTGCTCAGGCAGTCCTGGGTGTCATTTCAAAATCTAATTTGGATTTTGATTTGGTTGGGAAAATGCTTTTCTCATTTGGATGTATGGTCCTCTGATGCTGGTAAAACTAATAATAACATTCTAAATGAGCGAAGTTGGTAGAGCAATTATTAACGAACTTTGGTCAGAATTGACATTAAGATCAAGTAAGATGGGACAAACAGAGAACCAATAGTAATTATAGTCTGTGTTAAACACTACAAATCTAAAAGGAAACAAGCAGTGAATTAAGTAAGAGAGTTTAATCTATATAGATGCAAAAGACCTGTCTCAAACTGCAGAATTAAAAAAAAAAAGACAATTTAAAATCCTTAGAGACCATTAGGTCACAAAGTTCATTTTCCAGCTCTGGACTCCTGATTTTTCAGTTATTTGGGGATTTTTTAAAAATTTATTTTATTTTTAACTTTCCTAAGCAGAGATTTCATAGCTATTCAGATCCCCCTTTAATATTAATGTGAAGCAACAGTGGCTCTGTGGTCATAGGATTTAATTTAGACTGGGTGGTTTCATAAATCTATCAACAGTACTGGGGTGGAGAACCAATTTAGTTATTTTCTCCTTTGGGAGACTAGAGCATGCTGCAGTGATAATTTGAGATGCTGAGCCTTGAGTGGACCTTGTTTTCTATGCTGAGGAGCTAACATTTTTTGATAGCTGTTTTATGTTACTGTCTAGACGAGATTACCCTTATATGAGACCCAGAGGAAGAAGGCATTAGTTCTAAGGGAGGGAACCATAATTTGTTCAGGGGAGGGGGGATTTCAGTTTGGAAATACTGATAATCAGTGGATGTTAGGATATGGTGATAGTCAGGGGAGCGCTAATGACATTTTGATAGGTGCATTCTTTATTGTAGATTACCATCCTCCACATTGTAGGACTTTTAGTAAACCTACCCTCCTCCCCATTGTGTTCCACTCAGGCATTATAGCAACCAAAATAGCTCTGCACACTTCTGTGTATCCCACAGAGGGGCAGTATTAACCACACTTGGGATTGAGGGTCTTACTGGGACTAGACCATGTAGAGCTCTCTATCATGTTGGTCTAGAGCCTCTGAGAAAGAGATCTCAACCCCACAGCCACATGACATTTTATTTTAAAGGGCTATGGCTGCATGTGTTTGGGTCAGAGCCAATTCTCACAGGCTGCAACAAAGTTGTCGAGCTAAGCTGGCCTAGGCCAAGCACAGGCCATTCATTCTCAATAAAACCAAAAAGGCACTTGGGTACCAGCAAATAAGTATGTCTTGAGGGTGATCATAAGCAATGGTAGGCATGTGAGCTGTCACTTGACATTGAACTACAAGGGCAAAGACATTGGGCCACAGAAACCTGAAAAGGCATTGTGGTCCACAGAGGGCTTGATTAGCAGGTGTACCTAAGGCAGGGTCTCCTGGTGTAAATGCTTAAGGGGACAGTTTATTCCTCTCCAACAGACACCATGAGGAGGCCCAGCTCTGCTCATGACTGGGTGGGAAATTTTACCTACTTCAGGAGTTCAATATTGCCATCTGATCTAAGATACATTTTCCAGTTGCTCTCCTGGGTAGGAACACATAGGAAGTGACCTCAAAGCCCCAACAGTTTCCCTGCTCAACAGAGATTCACATTCTGTAACTCACGCAAACTGTTGAGTATATTGTGACGATCAATTAATCTGAAATGAAGCCCTCACACACTAGGGTTTTGAGGGCTGGTGGAACTGCTGGAAATATTGGGTAGATTATTCTGAGGAATATTATGGCTTCACAGAGGAAGGAATTAAATTAATATCATTATGTAAGAAAGTATGAGAGTTTGGACAGAGAATGCTAATGGTTTCATATTAGATTGTTTCCTTATAAACGTGATTTCAAAGACTGAAGATAGCGTCTGACATGAGAAGTGAAAGGGAGTTATAATATGGGTTAAAACAAGACTTCACGTCTGTGTTGCTTTGTTTCCTTTTACAGCAGGTACACAAAAAGACCAAGTCACGTTTTGAGAGAATTGCTGTGGAATTTGGTAATGAAGAGTTCTCTTTCACTGAATTGTTTGAAGCTCTTTTGAGACAACATTTGCTGTAGTATTATCAAAATTCACCTGTGATCCAGCTCAGAAGTGAAGATTTTGGAGCACAATATGATGGCAGGTCTTAGTACCTTCTGGAAGGCAGTCACGCTGCTGAACAGTTTGCGCTGCTCAGGGGTGCTAGAGGAATGTGGACTAGTGTGTGGCTGACTTGGCCTCAGAACACAGAGATGGAATCCTTTAGATCCTTTTGATTGTTGCCCATTTCCCAGTTGCCCATGTCCTCTTGGCCATATCAGCCACAGCAGTGTAAATATTCATAGTCTATTAGCTTTAATCATCAATCAGTATGTAGGACCTACTCCACCTACTGATACTGGTAGCTATCCAATATCACTATCAATTCCAATATCCAATATGAATATCAACTCCAGAGTAGCAATTATGATACACAGCTCAAAATGGTTCATTTTCTAATCTTCAGAGGTATTGGCATTTGAATAATTTTTTAAAAGCCAGCGTAAAATTTCCCAGTTTCTCTCCTAAGCTAATCCTCTGCAATCCCATCAGGGATGTGAACCTTATCTGTAGTAATCACTGCACAGTACCACTCGGAATCTTAAAGCTCCCGTGGTTTGTAGCCACCTGGATCTCAGAGGCACCATCTCCCAGACAAGGGGACACAGGCTCCCTGTGGTTTCCCAGCTCCGTGGAGACATCTGGGTTCTGGGCATGGCCCAAGGCCCAGGAGGATTTAGTGTCATTGGTGCTTTAAGATCTTGAGAGTGTTTCCCTGAAGTGCAGACCGCCTCTCCTCACCATTCTCAAGATGATGCATTTGATCAGTGCCTTGGGAAAAACTAAAGCAGGGGTCACTTTAATCTTCATAAACCATCTTTATGGCTCCTCTCGGGGTTAGACTTATGGCTTCCTCTTGTGGAAAACCCCTTTAAAGAAACAAAATGCTAAGCAAAAATGCTCATGTCAGATGTATACAAATCCTTTGTGAAATTGAAAAAAAATTCAGAGGATTTTTATTAATCTTTACAAACTGACAGAATGAGAAGGACCATTTTTAATGTTATGTCCCATGTAATGACGGCTTCCTGTCTTAGTCTGCTCAGGGTGTCATAACAGAATACCATAGACCGGGTGGTTTAAACAGCAGGATTTTATTTTCTCACAGTTCTGGAGGCTAGAAGTCCAGGAACAAGGTGCCAGCAGGGCTGGTTTCTCCTGAGGCCTCTGTCCTTGGCTTGCAGACCATCACCTTCTCTTGCTGCATCCTTGTGTGGCCTTTCCTCTGTGAGCACACACTCCTGGTGTCTATTCCTCTTATTTGTCCTGTTGGATAACGGCCCCGCCCTTATAACCTTATTTAGTCTTAATTACCTTCATAATGGTTCTATTTCCAAAGACAGTCACATTGAGGATTAAGCTTCAACCTATGAATTTTGGGGGGACAAAATTCAGTCCAGGAAACCCCTCATGCTATGGGCTTTCTGCTTGTGGCATATGATGTGCTCACGTTGGAAATCAGGCTGCAGGCTTCACACTTAATTGTGCTCATGTTAAGAGCATTAGGAGGGAGCTTCCCTGGTGGCGCAGTGGTTGAGAGTCCTCCTGCCGATGCAGGGGGCACGGGTTCGTGCCCCGGTCCGGGAAGATCCCACATGCCGCGGAGCGGCTGGGCCCGTGAGCCATGGCCGCTGAGCCTGCGCGTCTGGAGCCTGTGCTCCGCGGCGGGGAGACCGCAGCAGTGAGAGGCCCGCGTACCGAAAAAAAAAAAAAAGAGCATTAGGAGGATCGTCATGTTAAAAAGCTTGTATCTGTCTGTTGGTCTCAGATCACCTGAATTGTATAAGGATGGACAGGAAATGTAATAAAATGAGATAGAGAAATGCATTCCCAGCACATTTCCGAGAAACTTAGGGTCATGTCATAGTTAGCTTCATGAGTCAGAGGCTGACACTAACAGGGCTCTGAAATCAGGATACCACATGGGTCAAATAACGTCTCAGAGATGCGAATTCGGATACATGTTCCCAGGAGACACCACAGACCGAGGTCCTTCCCAGAAACGCCTCCTCCGATCATCTGAGTTAGAGGAAGCTGATCCATTGTCACTACCTCAATAAGAACCCGAGGTATAAGCCTTTGAAATAATGTGTTAGTAAGACTGTATTTTTCTTCTGTTGAAAATTTCTCTGGCCCTTTCACAACAAAATAAGTCTGTGAGATGGACAAGAGTGGCACCCAGCTTCCTCATTCTCCCTGGACTGCAGGGTCCACCTGGGATCTCTCAGGCTTTAATTCTAGGATGTACAGATATAGAGGGACTGGCTGCATGTGGGGGTAGTCGTTGATCCCTTGCTCCATTACTCCCCAGAGGCTACTCCTTTCACATCGCGAAAGGCTCAGGCCCTGGGGCCCCTCCACCTGTCACCAGGAGCTTGTGCTGGATTCACTTCCTTCCCAACGGCCCTTGTCCTTTGGCAGTACCTGCCTGACAAAACCCCAACCTTGGAGGAGCCCCTTTCTCTCCCAGCACCTGGACAAGTAAACACTCTGAGAAATTAACTGATCCATATGGGATCCAGATTTCAGAGCCTTGTTGGTCCCAGACTCTGACCCACGGAGCTAAACACACACAGGATTTAAACTTGCTTGGACATGTTCTTGCAATTTCTTTTTCATCTCATTTTATTACCTTTTCAGCCAGTCCTTGTACAACTCAGATGATCCGAGACCGATTGACAAATACAAGCCTGTTAACCTGCTGCTCTCCATAATGTTCCGATATGCGTATAAATGAGAGTAAATCCTTTAGCCTGGTCCAGACTTTCCCTCATTTCCAGGGCGAGCACATCATTTTTCACAGGCAGAAAGACTTGATGTGACTGACCGTTACTTAGTGGACATATGTCAAAAATGGCTCTCAATTTGTCAATTTTCATAAATTAATAAAAATGCTCTGATGTTTTTTTCCGTCTCATGAAGGATTTGTGCAATCTGAAATGAACAATTCTGCTTCGAGTTGTCTTTCTTTAAAGATGTTTTTCCATAAGGGGACCCTGTAAGCCTAACCCCTGGGATGTCTCACCCATGCTTAGTCATGCACACCATCATCACTACTGCACATAACCCCCTCTACACAGATCACCAGTTTCTCTCTTCTCCATCGCAGCCAATCTATGTCAAAATGTCTCCAGTCTCCTCAAATCCTTGACGCCTCTGTTGCCCTCACTCTCAGCCCGCAGAGGAAATGGAAACCAGCAGGAATGATCACCCTCAGTTGCTCTGACCTCGACCGTACCTGCATCCTTCCCTCCTGTTACCTGGGGTGCATGTGTTTCCTTCTACCCAGCCCAGTTCCTCCTCTGAGACTCTAGACCCCATTACCTCTTCTCTGTTAGGAGTGTAGACGAACGTAATGTTTCTAAATGTTCTAATCATTTTATTAGAGCAAATTATTAGTGATTGAATGGCAGGAGACACACTGTTTGAGAATTTTGGTGTATGTTGGTAAATGGCCTCCAGGTAAGCTGAGCCACTTCATCTCATACTGACTGTGCATGAGTGTACCCACTGCCTTACCTACTCCCTAATTCATTCTGGGTGTTGTAATTGAAAAAACAAAACCAAAAAACTTTTGCCTGCCCAGTAAGGGGGAACTGGTATTTTATTATTTAAAATTTGTAACATTATACTAGGGAGTAGACATTTCTTACCATTTTTTTTCTTTGCAAGTGCTTATTGACCTTTATTTCATTTTTTCTCTTTTGTCATTGTCTAGTATTCTTTATCCCTTCTCCAGAACAGTTTTAAATATTCCACGGTGGCATCCATAAGAGGTTTTCAAGATTACAAACAGATGAAATATTAACACTTTTTCTGTGCTTATTAGGTTTTAGGAATAATTCTTAGTACTTTTATTCTTTTATCTTATTTAATACAGTAGCAATGCCCAGAGCTGAACTTTTTACTCTATCAGGTTTCCCCAATGTGTATATAATTGTCCCCATCCTATCCAATACTCAGCCTTGCAAATGAATTTATAATGAATCTCTATTGGTTTCATGAATGAACAAGTCAACGAAAGTATGGACGTTTATATGTGACAGTCCAGATCTGAGTATTTTCTTGCAAACTTCATATGACTCAACTCATCTGCTGAATTATAAATCACTATTTGATTTATATGAATGTAGTAGACAACACGAATGTCTTTCTTTTTTTTTTTTTGCTAAGACCAAAGAAACGGATAAGAGTCTAGAGGTAGCAAGCAGATGCTGATAATAAAAGACCAGGATGCCCTGTTGTGAACTCTCAGCGCCGCTCCCTGCGGAGGGCGCCCCCTTTAGGCAACATTGGGCACCTCACGTTCGCTGACACCCGCAGAGGCTCCACTACCAGCGGCGCCCCGGCGGGTGTAGACACAGGCCTCCAGCTCTGAGCATAAGCCTCAGGTTTCCTTATTGGTTTGAAGCACACTGGGCCCTAACTGGGCAGATAAGAGAGTGGATACCTACGAAGCTGTGTTAAGTTTTCCTAAGTAGCATGATGCGCGCGCGTTTGGAGAGTTCAACGTTACGGATCTCAGCTTCTTCGGCTTCTTTACCTGCGCCAGGTGTGCCCTTTGCGGACAGCCGGTCTCTCTCCGACTCGGCTGGGCTGCAGGCCCCCACCTCGCCGACGTGGCCCCGAGCTGAGGGTGGAAAGTGAATCTGTGAGGCTCTCAGGTGCAGCAACGACGGTCCTGGGCCAGTTCCTGCATTTACCGCCGAGAAAGCTGTGCCTGAGGGTCCGAGGCGTCTCTCTTTTTTTTTTTTTTAACAAATTTATTTATTTATTTATTTATTTATTTTGGCTGCGTTGGACGAGGCGTCTCTTGACTCCCGCGGGGTCGAGCCTCCCCGGGGCCCAGGCACCCGCAGCCGGGTTCCCTCCACGGAGCCCGGGACCCTCCAGACACGGTCTGGGAAGGTCAGGAGCTTGGCCAGACCAGCCGATCCTTGGTCCCTCTGGGCCGTGTCTCTGCTGAGTCGCTTCAGTCAAAAAGCACCCATGTCACCCAATTTATTTTCAGTGTTACAACCTTACCGACTGCCATTTTGATACAGGATTTTAGCCGAATCACCCTTTACAGGTCATAACTTCGCCAGATAAAGTTGACTCATTCTTTTTCTATAAAGTTCAGTTGTCAAATTCCATTGCAGCTTCGAGTTATCAAAGTACACTTTTTTTTTTGGATGGCCTCGAAGTTGTTTTTTCCTCCTATCTTTTGGAAACTTGCCCTGCATGGAACTGAAATGTCCCAGGGGAATGACCCTGATCACAGCCAGATCTGCTGTGTGAGATGCTTGAACAGGGCAGGTTCCAATCCCCAGGCTGCTAGGTTGAATGACACACGAGTGGGATGTGCTCCTTGACAGCACAGATCACCGGCACTTGCAAATCGTCTATTAGAAATTACAGGTGATGTGATGGTTCCTAGTGGTGTTTGTTACCATAACTGTACAAAGTGGGAAACCCAACAGTACCAACCAACGTAGGCTTATTCAAAGTGGGAAACCCAACAGTACCAACCAACATAGGTTTATTCAAACCTAACATATTGAAAGACTTTGAATTTAGAAATAATGGCATTTATGAAATCATTCCCTAAATGTTTATTGAACACTTGTGATGTGCAGTTGCACATCTTCCGGGTAGAAACAAGACCTCCTCTTCTTTCTCTTGTTTCTGTATTTTTCCATGTCCACAGCTTCACAGGTTCCAACAGGTTCCCGACCCCAGCAGGGGCCAGCTCAGTCCTGGGGGCCTGATGGGCAGGTACACCCTCTCCCCCTCCTCACATCACGTGACTGAGGCTGAGCCCAGCTCCTCCCACCAGCTCTGTCTGGTCTGTCCATCACATTATCATTTTCTCAGGTCAGGAGTTTGCACGTTACCAGGGTTTGCCTTCACCGGGGTCACTTTGGATTCAGCATTTCCTTGCATACCTATCCACACATCTAGAGAATTCTTCACACTCTCTTTTCCTTCTGTAATTTCTGCTCCTTCCACCACCACCTGACACTCACCTGACACTCCTCCTGTTACCTGGATCATTGCAAGTGTTCCTTAACTAACCCCGACTTCATTATTGTTCCTCCAGCTTCCCTCCCAGCCTCCTCCTACCTTTCCCTAATACACGTCTATCCAACCTGCTGCAGCCAAGTTGATCCTCTTCGATTGTCAGGTTCACAAAACGTCACGAGATTTAGGACCATTTGCAATATGGCTCCAGCATTTAGTTCCATCTTTCTCTCCGAACTCTTCTTTCCACCAAATCTCTGCTTCAGACTCATTGATTAATCTGGGGCCTTTAAAATATGCCAGGTGCTTTGCGTTCATTCTCTTCTCTACTCTTTGTTGTCTTTCTCCTCCTATCATTTTTTTGAAGTTAAGCTTGTTCACACTTTGTGAGTCTGTCCATCTCGCATAGCTCTGATTTTCCTAGCCTTCCGTCATCCTCCTCTTCTGGGCTCTAAATTATCGTCTGCTCCATTAACTGGGCCTTTTCAGTCATGCCTGTGTGTTTTCATAGCTTCCAAAAAACTACAGATGAGCTTTCCTGTGTCATCAGTTATCCTGCCTCCATCCAGGGCTGGGCAATATGGCCTTTTCTCTTCATCTTCATCGGCTTATGCCCCTTCATTAGCTTAGCGTAGCTTAGCATACATTCATTAGGCATCTATTACAGCATAGGCCCTCTGCTAGGTCCTGGAGTTATAAATACTGTAACCTCCCTGGTCCCAGGACACTCACATTGAAGTAATGGCTATCCACATAAAAATAGGCAAATACATTTCAATGAAGAACATGTTGCTATCATATCATAGCACCCATTATCATAGGGTGCTATGATAATAGATTTGAGTCTAAAGCGTGCTGATTTTAATCAATTATTTTTATTGAAGTATAGTTGATATACAATGTTGTGTTAATTTCTGCTGTACAGCAAAGTGATTCAGTTATACACATACAGACACATATATATACATTCTTTTTTTAAATATTCTTTTCTATTATGGTTTATCATAGGATATTGAATAGGTCTCTGTGCTATACAGTAGGACCTTGTTGTGTATCCATTCTCTATACAACAGCTTACATCCGCTGACCCCAACCTCCCACTCCATCCTTCCCCCAACCCCCTCCCCCTTGGCAACCACCAGTGTGCTCTCTATGTGTGTGATTCTGTTTCTGTTTCAAAGATAGGTTCATTTGTGTTATATTCTAGGTTCCACATATAAGTGATATCATATGGTATTTGTCTTTCTTTTTCTGACTTACTTCACTTAGTATGATAATCTCTAATTGCATCCATGTTGCTGCAAATGACATTATTTGTTCTTTTTTATGGCTGAGTAGTATTCCATCGTATATATGTACTACATCTTCTTTATCCATTCATCTGTTGATGGACATTTAGGTTTTTTCCATGTCTTGCCTATTGTGAATAGTGCAGCATATTGATTTTAAAACCTGCTCTATTATTTATTATTTCTCTCTCACGTAGTGTCTGTGTTCAGTTATCTTCTCACTAAGATGAAATGAACAATAGCTCTATCACATGGTGATTGTGAAGATGAACATGATAATTTGATGCAGCACTTAGCTCAGCACCTGGCACCTTATACAAGCACAACAATGGTCCAGATTGTTATTATAACTCAGCGCAAGCACCAGGGAAACCGTCCGAGACTTACGAGCAGGGAATGAGGCAGGGGGTGTGGGGATACAGGCATTAGGGTTACAGGGTAAGATTTGAAAACTTAGTAAAAATTATTTTCTCTGCTGCTATTCTGACTACTTATTCTCCTGATACAAATTTGCTCCACAGAAAAATTTGATACAAAATCAAGAAAGGGGGAAAAATGAATTAAAATTCAGTTTTAGAACACACAATGTGTTTAGGCAGCAATATTATTCCTGGAAATACTCTTTTAGGAGAGAAATTTTCATATTCCTGTGTAACTCCTCCTTAGAAATGTTAAGGAATAAACTTGGATAACCCAGTCTGTAAAATTCTCCTCTAGTTCAAAAACACACCCCTTCTCCCACTTGGGACAGTAGAAATCAAAGAGAAGTCCACTCTTTTCTGGCCAAGGAACTGTGGGGAGGAAGGATAGGAGGCATTGGTTCTGCTTTTCCCACCCCTGGAAAGTCAGGCAAGGAAACCCCTCTCCCCAACCCCACAATGATGTGTGAGTCCAATATCCTCTCCCCTGAAACCTGGACTTCCATGAGGTAGAGAAATAAGGAGGGCAGCCCTCATAGACACTGGGCAATTTCTGAATGAACTAAATGAGTTGCTGGTAAGATGTTTGGGCACCGAGTAAGCTGTTTGGGTATGGAGCTCAACAGGACAAAAAGATAAGTTTTGGACAAAGAAAGAGATTAAAATTTCTTTGCACATTTTTTTCTTAGTCAAATTTGCACCATCATTCCATTAGTGGGGACAGAGATGAGAAGTAGCATAATGACTGTGGGAAAAACACTCAAATTCTGCGGTCAGAATAAGGCTGGATGTGTCATCTCTCTTACAGTCATGTCCAACGTGTAAACCCTCAAGCGATGACAAGAACATAAGTGACCTACTGGGAGTGTGTGCTTTGTGCACTCCAGGGCTGGGCCGAGTTGTATTTATTTTTATTTTATGACTTCTACTGGCAAATGGAAGACCTCCCTAAAGTAAAAATAGCTTCCTTTGTCATCTTATCATGGTTTGTTTCTTGTCTAATATTTTGCCTCATAATTTGTTGCTAGCATGATATATTTGGAAGCCAAGAGCAGGACACAGCAGTTAAGGGGGTCACAGGTCATGAGAAGGAAGGAGGAGATATTTTCACAGAGAGGATAGAGTGGGGGAAAAAATTGAGAAAGCTCTGGTTATAATTGCATATTTTTGAAAAAAATTACAGTAAAGTGTTCTGAAATATTGCCACATCCACTGTTCTCAGGGATTAGTGAGTGTTGGAAAGGAGTTGGGAGAAGGAAGCTTAGAGACAGAAACCAGACGTGATGTCCTGGTACAGCTGGTATCCTGCCTGCCATGACTGAATGTTTGTATCTCCCCCAAATTCACCTGTTGAAGCTCTGCCCTCAGTATGATGATACTTAGAGGTGGGACCATTGGGAGGTCACTGGGCCGTGAGGATAGAGCATTCATGATGAAATTAGTGTCCTTACAGAAGAGCAGAAGGTGGCTACCTGCAAACCAGGAAGCAGGCTCTTACCAGACACCAAATCTGTCAGTACCTTCATCTTGGACTCCCCAGCCTCCAGAACTGTGAGAAATAAATATCTGTCATTTAAGGCACCTAGTCTGTGGTATTTTGTTATAGCAGCTCAGGCAGACTGAGACACTGTTGTTGTCTTCTGCCTGCCTTTGGGTGTGCCCAGGCATTAACACTGCAAGCCCAGGTTGGAAAGAGCCCTGTGTGCTTATTTCTCAGGGATTTGCTGCCAATGACAGTGTGAATGAAACATCCTTTTGTTAAACAGATTGTACCATGGTTCCTCAATGATTTTGATGCAAAAGTATGATCTCCCAGGGCACAAAGTTAGCAGGTTGGCAGATAATCACTGATGACCACGGGGTGGACATGATGTAGGCTGGTCTCTCCTGAGTGTAGGTAGGAGCGATGACTGCCTGGACATCTCAAGACTGCCCACTGCCTTTTTCAGCCACCTCATCCACTGGCCCCTTAAACGTGCCCAAAATCCCCAGAGTCAGAATCTGTGTCAGTCAGGTTCCAACCAAGAAAAGAAAAAACAATCTCAACATTGAAAAGCTTAGAGATTTAGCTACACAGGAAACAGAAGATGGGAGAAGCCAATGGGGGATAGTAAGACAGCTAAAGAAATTTCTCCACACGGTCTGGGGGCACTCACAGAGGGGCTGGTGTTTCTGGAGCCCAGGAACTGGGGTTGCCTGGCAGAAGCTAAGATATGGCCAGTCTGTTGAGTGAAGCTGGATCTAGAAAGACCAGCCGTTACTAGAGATGACACTTGGAGCAGAGGAAAAAGGTGGGGAGTTTCCTGGTTTCTTCCTTCCTCCTGCTCTGCAGTTGCCCCATTGGCAGAAGCCAGGGAAGAGGGAGCCTGGGATCGGCAACCCTCTGCACACGGAGCTCAGGGAGTGAAATGCCTAAGGATCAACCCAGGATGGCAAAGTATTTATTGAGCATTAGCCAAATCCAGCGTTGTGCCAGGCACCCCTGGAACATGCAATAGAATCAGACTGTGAAGAGCTTATGGCCTAATGGGGGGTTGGAGCTGCCCACAAAAATCAGAGTGGAAAGTCGTAAATGCCAGGAGACACTGCAGGTTAAGTGCTGTGGGAATTTAAAAAAGGGAAGAGTTTACATCTCACTAGGAGATCACGAAATTGACATGGCAAAGTAGAATCTGAGGTGCATCTTAAGAAGAGGCTGAGTTTGTGTGTGTGAACATGGGGGAAACACACCCAATCCAGGCTGAGCAAATGGGAGATGAGATGGCACAGGGCTTGTGCAAGGGAACTCTGGATGGGTCATTTGGGCTGGAGCCCTGGATTATGAGGGGGGAGGTGGAAGGATGGCGGGCCTTGAAACCAGGCTGGGGGATGTTTTACATGGAGTGCCATCAGGTCCACTGATGGAACAAGGGTCACAGTGAGTACCACCCTGGAGTAGACGCTATGCATTTTCTGTCTCAGAGCAGGCAAGAAAGGTCAATGTCAGTCCTACAAGAAGCCCCAAGGATGGACCTGGAGGATGCCCCAGGATGAGAGGAACTCGGGGTATGCTGAAGGAGGAGGTGATATTGAAGGGAAGACTGACTCAGGACTTGTGTAAAATCCCCCTTCCAAAGAACTGTGGAATTTTATCAACTTTCCTGTTCTGTAGAATGGGACTGCCTTCTTCCCTGGGTGGTTTGGAAGGATTAGATGAAGCAATGTGCAAAGTTGCTGCTGCAGTTCCAGTCACAGCAGGCACAAGGCACGTGATAGTTTTATTCTGCTTTGGTAAAAGGCAGATTTGAGGAACTAGGACTCCGTTTTCCTAGGACAGTTTTTCTGTTTTCGTAGGAACTAGGATTCCGCTTTCCTAGGAAACGAGATGGCTGGGGGCCCCACCCTGTCTTGCATCATGAAGCTGATGTAAATGAAGCTGTGAGCCTACTGAGTGCCCCCTCCCAGGCAGGATGACCCAGGAAGGTGTATATGGTCAGCATCCACTGTATGGTATACATTTCTCACTCCTGCTGGGTGTGGGACCATCTCCACTGGAAGAGGCTGAGTACAAGCTACACATGGGATTTTGGCGTGTCTCAGTGACTTTTTCCCAGATTCTCTCCCTGATTCACCAGACATAGCCTCTTCCACCATCAGCATCCTCCACCAGGGTGGTATATTTGTTACAACTGATGAACCTACACTGCTACATCATTATTACCCAAAGTCCATAGTTTACATTAGGGTTCACTATTGGTGTTGAGCATTCTATGGGTTTGGACAAATGTATAATGACATGTATCTACCATTGTACTATCATAAGGAGTAGTTTGCTCCACCTACTCGTCCCTCCCTCTCCCCAAACCCCTGGAAACCACTGATCTTTTCACTGCCTCCATAGTTTGCCTTTTCCATAATGTCATATACTTGAAATCATACAATATGTGGGCTTTTAAGACTGGCTTTTTCACTTAGTAACATGCATTTAGGTTTCCTTCATGACTCTTCATGGCTTTATAGCTCTTTTCTTTTTATCACTGCATAATATTCCATTGTCTGTATTAACCACAGCAATAGATCCTTTTTAAATAGGAGAGTCTTATTTTTTAATTACAAAAGTAATACCTATATAATTGCTTTAAAGAGCAATTTATAAAACAAAGTTGTACTGTTGGTCCTATAAATGATAGAATTTTAATATATTTGACAGTAAAAGCACCAAGGAGATACATAGAACAGAGCCATATTGGAGTAAGAAATGGCATCATTTGGTAACTCGAATATACAGGAATAACTAAAAAAACAGGACTAATAAATAAGAAGGTTCATATACAAACACTACAAATATATACTTGTTCTCCTTTCTTCTCTCAGCTTCTTTAAAATATGTGAAAATATATAAAGTAATAATCATAACAAAGCACTTCTGGGTTGAAAACATTAATAGTGGGAAAATTTGATACCTCACTTTCAGTAATAGATAGAACTACTAGGCAGAAGATAAATAAAGAAATAGAAGACTTACATTATGGAATAAAGCAGACAACAGGCATCTATAGGACACTTCATTCAACAATAGCAAAATACACATTCTTTACAAGTGCACCTGGAGCATTCTCCAGAATAGACCATATATTAGACCAAGAAACAAGCCTCAATACATATAAAAGTACGAAAATCCTACAAATTATGTCCCTGAATATAATAGAATGAAGTTGAACATAAATAACAAAAAGGAATTTAGGGAATTCACAAATATATGGGAATTAAACAATGTACTTCTATGTAACCAATGATTCAAAAAAGAAATAACAAAGGAAATTTAAAAATACTTTGTGATAAGTGAAAAGGAAGAAAAACATATCAGTACCTAAGAACTGTAGCTGAAACAGTAGTGAGAATGAAATACAGAGTTTTAAATGCATATATCAAAAAAAAAGAAAAGAACTCAAATCAATAACTTAACCTTCCACCATAAAACCTTGGGAAAAGAAGATGAAATTAAACATAAATAAAGCAGAAGGAAGGACATACTTAAGGTTAGAATGGAAATACATAAAATAAAAAATAGAAAAACAATGTAGAAAATGAACAAAACTAAAATTTGTTCTATGAAAAGATCAACAAAGTTGACAAGCCTATAGCTAGACTAATAAAAAAAAGACTCCACTTTCTAAATCAGGAATAAAAAGGGAATAATAACACTAATTTCAGATAAATAAAATATCATAAGGGAATACTATAAACTGCTATAGGCTAACAAATTAAATAAGTAAATAAAATGGAAAAAGTTCCTAGAAGGACACAAACTACTGAAACTGACTCAAAAAGAAATAGAAAATCTGACTAGATGTACAGCAAGTAAACAGATTGAATTAGTACATTACAAACTTCTTACAAGTAAATGCCAGGCCTAGATGGCTTTACAGATGACTTATAATTAACATTTAATAAAGAATTAAAATTCTTCACAAACATTTCTAAAAGCTAGAAGAGGTGAAAACATTTCCAAAGTCATCCTATAAGGTTGGTATTAACGTGATACCAAAACCAGACTATGGCATGACAAAGAAAAATTCTACCCACCAATGTCTCTTATAAATATAGATGCAAAAATTCTAAAAAAAATACCAGTAAACAAAAAGATACATCATGTCTAAATGAGATTTATCTCTGGAATGGAAGGCTGGTCTAGCATATGACAATCAATTATTTTAATACACCATATCTGTAGACAAACTTTTAAGTGCACACACACACACACACACACACACACACACACACACACACACACACCCTGATATCTAAACTTCCTGCAAAGCCACAACAATTAAGACAGTGTGGCACTGACATAAAGGCAGACATATAGGTCAAAGGAAATTGAGTTTTCAGACATAAACCCTCACATTTATGATCAACTGATTTTTGACAAAGGTACCAAAACAATTCAATGGGGGAAATAATATTCTTTTCAAAAATGGTCCCGGGACAACTAGATGTGCATATGCAAAAGAACAAAATTGGACCTCTACCTCATACCACACATGGAAATTGTCAAAACAGATTGAAAACCTAATGTAAAAGCTAAAAGTATAAAATTCCTAGACGAAAACACAGGAGTAAATCTTTGTGACCTTGCATTAGGCAGTCCTCTTATATATGACACCAAAGCCACAAAAGCATCAACAACAACAAAAATAGCTATACTGGATTTCATCAAGATTAAAAACTCTGTGCTGTAAATGATACAATCAAGAAAATAAACAGGGCTTCCCTGGTGGCGCAGTGGTTGAGAGTCCGCCTGCCGATGCAGGGGACAGGAGTTCGTGCCCCGGTCCGGGAGGATCCCACATGCCACGGAGCAGCTGGGCCCGTGAGCCATGGCCGCTGAGCCTGCGCGTCCGGAGCCTGTGCTCTGCAACGGGAGAGGCCACAACAGTGAGAGGCCCGCGTACCACAGAAAAAAAAAAGAAAAAAAAAAGAAAATAAACAGTCCACAGAAAGGAAGAAAATAATTTTCAAAATATATATATATGATATGAACTTTTAACCAGAATATATAAAGAGCTCTGACAACTCAAAAAAAGTAAAAATTGGCAAAAGGATCTAAACAGATGTTCAAATGGCCAATAAGAACCAGAAAAGATATTCAGGGCTTCCCTGATGGCGCAGTGGTTGAGAGCCCACCTGCCAATGCAGGGGACATGGGTTCGTGCCCCGGTCCAGGAAGATCCCACATGCCGCGGAGCAGCTGGGCCCGTGGGCCATGGCTGCTGAGTCTGTGCGTCCGGAGCCTGTGCTCCGCAACGGGAGAGGCCACAACAGTGAGAGGCCTGCATACCGCAAAAAAAAGAAAGAAAAAAGAAAAGATATTCAATATCGCTAGTCATCAGGGAAATGCAAATCAAAACCACAATGAAAGATCACATCACTTACACCAAGATGTTTAAATTAAATTAAAAAACAAAAGAAAATAACAAGTGTTGAAGATGTGGAGGAACTGGAACTCTCATTGTAAAACATTGAATCTACGTGGGAAAACAGTCTGGAAGTTCCTCAAAAATTTAGACATAGAGTTACTATATGACCCAGAAGTTTCACTCCCAAGAGAAATGAAATATATGTCTACACAAAAACTTGCATGTTTATATCAGCATTATTCGTAAGAGTCAAAAAGTGGAAGAAATCCAAATGTCCATGTGGTATATTCATACAAAAGAATATTATTCTGCAATAAAAAGAAACAAAGTCCTGTATATCCTACAAAATAGATGAACTTTGAAAACATTATGCTAAGTGAAAAAATCCATAAGGTAAAAGACATACCCCTCACTCTATGATTTTCATGCCTGTGACATAACAGCCATTCTCAACCAAAATCAATGATCAAACAGCATTATTAGTTAGCTTTTTAATTAACTGCAAAAACAAAGTACTGTAGTGCAGAAATTGAAGAATACACTAGAATGCATAGTGTTCAAATAGAAATAAAGAGGCAATAAGAGAAAGTCAAATTTTTCTCAGGACAATTGATCCTTTCTTAATTTAATTTTTAAAATTCCTACAGCTATTTTTGTTTCTTATTCTTCTGGATTTTTAAAAACTTTTTTCCCCAAATTTATCTTTGTAAATAAATTTATAATTACCAACTTTAATCCAAGAGCAAGCAGTTCATACATTTTCATGAAAATCAATATATAGTAAAATGACCAAATTATAACCATTTATAAAATCTATCATACATACAGGCACAAGCTACTTTTTATAAACGTTACATACTAAGAAAACAAACTTTGTACGGGTGTAAAGATTCATATTTTCATGGATATTAGTCCACAAAACATATTTATCTGAATTTAATTGAATGATGGGCCTGAAAGTTATTCTTAATACACAGACACATAATTAATTTATTTATCTAGTCTGGATTTCCTATTAAAACTTCTTTTTTGTTTGTTTGTTTGTTTGTTTTTGTGGTATGCAGGCCTCTCACAGTTGTGGCCTCTCCCGTTGTGGAGCACAGGCTCCGGATGCGCAGGCTCAGCGGCCATGGCTCACGGGCCCAGCCGCTCCGCGGCACGTGGGATCTTCCTGGACCGGGGCACGAGCCCGTGTCCCCTGCATCAGCAGGCGGACTCTCAACCACTGCGCCACCAGGGAAGCCCCTATTAAAACTTCTTATAGGCTGTGATCGAGTAAACTTTATAGTGACTGATAAAAAATTATAGGAGTATCTTCTGAAGTGTGGATTCGAGCACAACTTGGATGTACCAATAAATGAATTCTGGGTATTTTGGGACACAGCAGCTCCAAAGAAAAGCTACTGAATTCTCAAAAGTGCATTTGTATGGTCTACATCCTACATTTAGCTTTCTCCAGCACGAATTCTTGAAAAAACTGGTGCCTCAGTTTCTCACTTTGAACAAGTGGCCTAGCTTCCAGAAGGAATATTTTTCAGTGCCTGGAATACTGAGCAGAGTAACGTACACCCTGATACTGCGCAGGGCCAGCTTGTACCCACTCCCAAGGGCCAGTTGCGAAATTTTCAGGAATTTTGTGAGCTGGTTGACATCAAGCTAGTAGCTTGAAATAGGCCATCGTGGGACTATATACACCACAGACATTGGCAAGGACACTTTTACTCCACTCCTCGGAAGGGGAATATTGAAGGAACACTTCCAACTTCTCTCTTTCCCTCCAGAGAGACTTTCCAGGGTCTGAACTGAGCCTGAGTGTCTTTGGATCTCTGTACTTCACCTCATTCCAGATCTGCTACCCCCGAAAGCTCTTGTCCAGTGTGTGCTCTGCTTATCAGGGTGGCCACTGGTCTGAGACTGTACAGTTCTGGCTGTCATTGCACGTGTTTCCTTCCTGGTGGAATATTAGGAAGCCCACAGTGGCCACACATCTAGATCAGTTGGGGCAGCAGTAACCATGGTTACATGAGGTTATATCTATCAGATCCTGGATCTATCTATACATGGTTACATCTATCAGAATCCTGGATCTGTCTTCAGTTGGTGCCAAACTCAGAAGGGGAAGAAAGATGCATAGCTTTGGCCTTCAAAGATACTCCCAATATTTTCCTCTTCAAATTAACCACTTTCTTATTTTGTAATTAAAGTTCTCCCAAATTCACCATCTCTCCCCAAAAATCAAATCCATAAATTCAATTCCCTTCTACTTCTTCTCCATTGCAAACTTTACTTTTTTAAATTATTTTTTCAAAGACTCAACAGCTTTGTCTTCAATTTTCTGCAATCCAGTGTCCTTCACTTGTAATTATTGTGTGTTATACTCTGACACATTTGCTTGGATCTGAATCATCCAGCCCCACTAGCTGGAAATGACTTCCTTTCCTTTCGTTTTTGTCTCTCACATTTCCCAGATTCCAGGTTGTCCTAACCTTCTGCTTTTTAAGTCTGAAAGTCCTGAGTAGGAGCCTTACTGTGAAGGTTAATTTTATGTGTCAACTTGGCTAGACAACGGTGTGCCGATATTTGGTCCAACATTATTGTGGATGTTTCTGTGAAGGTGCTTTCAAAGATGAAATTAACATTTAAATCATTGGACTTTGAGTAAAGAAGATTATCCCCCATAATGTGAATGGGCCTCATCCAATCAGTTGAAGGTCCTAACAAAGACTGACCTCCCCTGAATAAGAAGAAATTCTGCCTCCAGACAGCCCTTGAACTTGAACTGCAACTCTTTCCTGAGGCTTCCCCAGTTATGTTTTGGACTCTCCGAAGTAGAGAGAGTCAATTTCTCAAATAGAGAGAGAGAGAGAGAGAGGTCATTATCTTTTACACACCTCCCAGTTCAAACGCCATTGTTCTCCTGGAACTGTTCATTTTTCCCCATCTAAACCTTTTCTGCAGTTATTGTTTCAGCATTGAGGGAGTGAGGATTTGGGGCCTAGATATAGAATCGCCATAGTTTTCTCTGAAACCTAATTATTTCAGAGACCTCTCACTTAATATTGGTTTCTTTGCAGATGCAAATCTCAGTTCAGATACCTTGTTCCCACGAATAAGACTTACAGTAAATTATGTTCTTAGAGATTAATTAATCAAACTGATAATCTGGCCTTCCCTGCATATAGTTTCTTGGAAGCTGGCCTCGTATTTGTCTGCAAACTCCTCAGCACACATCTCCTCTGGGAAGGGTTTTCCTGCTGCTCCCCCCACCCCTTCCTCCAGACTTTGGAGAGGACCCATGCACAGAGGGCAGAAGCTACCTTCCTCTCTGTTTGCTTTCCTCACCTCCACTTGTCACTGTCCTGTGCCTACTTTTCTTCCTGGCATCCCTGTCTTTCATAGCAGACGTTTAACGTGCACAATCCACTCCTTCCAACCACACACATATACACACTTAGACTTGATATTCACTGCTCAGTGCAAACTCTAGAAAAATCAGCATAATTATCTGCATTTAATGGATGAGAAGACTGAGACAAAGACTTCCCTCAACACTCACATCTACTAAGTGACAGAATGGAAGATGCTACTTTTGTCCTGCACCTACACACATCTGACCAGGTACCCCAAGGGTCTTTCTATCCAGTCTACTGACCTGTAACTTCCCAGGATGAAGTTCCTTTCTTGACACTGAATGGATGGTAAGAGAATCCTGACTTCTTCCAAAATATGCAGCAAACCATGGACCTGCATTACTCAAAAGTAGCCTTTTAGGGCTTCCCTGGTGGCGCAGTGGTTGAGAGTCCGCCTGCTGATGCAGGAGACATGGGTTCGTGCCCTGATCCGGGAGGATCCCACATGCCGCGGAGCAGCTGGGACCATGAGCCATGGCCACTGAGCCTGAGGTCCAGAGCCTGTGCTCCGCAACAGGAGAGGTCACAACAGTGAGAGGCCTGCGTACCACAAAAAAAAAAAACAAAAAAAACGTAGCCTTTTAAATAAATTAATTACAGTTATCGCTACATTTCTGGTATAGAATGACCAATGACTATTAAAAAAACTTTGTGAAAATATTTTTTAAAATCAGATGTATAAGTATTTGTTTTACAACTCACAAGGGATTCCCACTATGGCTTCTCTCTAGCTCCTACAGCTATGTCTTTAACATTAGATTAAATATTTAGAACTAAATTATTGTTTAAGAATGAATTGGACTGATTATGATTTTTAATACATTCAGTTGGACAAAAATCAGTTTGTAATCCACTAACTATGAAAATTTATAAGTGAATTGCTTCAACCAGGGCCAACCTAAGATGCCTTAGAGGCTGAGACCCATCTGCTTTTTGATATTGCATATTTTCTGAAAAGACCAAGGAATATGGAAGTATAATTTGCAGTTAAAAATAAAAATTTACACTAATGCTCAGATTTTATGATGGAAAATCTAAATCTTCCAGATAAAGTATAAATAGGCATAGTTATACATGCAGAGCCTTATGTATACAATTCCATTCACACAGCCCCATACACACACACACACACACACAGAGTCACTCAGTTGTGTACATACACATGCATTCACATGCATAAACTCCTTCCTCTTACATTGTGAAAGAATATTAAATGAAAGTTATTATGAGAAACTAAAAAGCATATCAACAATTAAACCACAAATATGACAACAGCAACAAAACAGCTTAAAACTAAGTCCCATGTGACCTCTCTGCCTTGGCTTTAATGCTAGTGGACATGAACTTAGCCAGTCTGACTTCACCTGGGATGCTCTCACATTTATCTATCAGCCCCTTTGAGGAGCAAACACAGATATACTCTTTTGTTTCTCGTGCTCTTTACCTCAAATCTACATTTCACATTAGAAAATAATCCAACTTAATGGCTTCTCCTGGGAGATATCTCTAGATTTATACATTTATTGATAGAGCGGTTGAATGGAAATTTAATCTAATGTACATTTAAGTGGAAAGAATAAGAACAGGCACATTCATTATTTCTATTTATCCCAAGTTAATGTTTTGAGACTCTACAGCTGAATATTTTTTAATGAGTATTAAGTAAAACAGAGATTGCCTCATAATTTAATGTTTCTGCTAATATGTTTCTTGATTCTAAACTACTATAAATTCATTGCAATTAAGTGGCAGAATTATTTAATGTGATTTTGCCCGTCTGAATCGATTATCGTTTGTCCACAAGAAGCTGTCTGGCAAATACCAAGAATGTATATCACTGACAGGCAAATGGATTTCCCCTCTCAGTAAAGCGTAACATGTAATTTTAATTCATTATCTGAGGATGTAAGATCACATTAAATATATAGAAAATAATCATCCTGACCAGGAGCAGCTGAATTTCCACTATCAAAATATTTATCTCTATCACGTAACACTTTATCTTGAAAAACAGAAGAAAAGTGCTATTTTTATCAGATTCGCCATGTGTATTTTTCAGATTCTAGAATGTGTCCTACATTTGTCCACAACTCTTTAGCATTAAGCCAATAAAGAGACCACATGACTCCCTCTTTCTACTACGTGGACTAGCTGCTGGTCCCCCTTCTACCTCTGTATGTTGTATGAGTACCAACATCCTAAAAGCCCTTTAAACTCTGATATTTTATTAGTTTCTGAAAACAGATCCGTTGGCTTTTTAGCCCACCAGAGTTCCATTCAGGATACTTCCTTCGATTCTAGAACATTCAAGTGGAAAGCAACCTACAACAATCTGTCCACTGGCCCATTTACCAGATAAGAACATTGAGGCCAAGAACTGGCAAATGACTTGCTCTTGTGTAGAAGCAGAGCAGCTTTGAGTGTTTAGTGTATATTTCTTTCCCTGGGCTGCCTCTTTAGGTACATCTTACCTGTCCTTCTCCACTGTCCATGCTGAATAGGTCAGCACAGACCTCTTCCCCTGAGGGCTGCCTACCCTAGGGAAGACTTCTGAAACCTCAGAGGGCTGTGACTGGTGGCCCCAGTGTGGTTCTCAGCAGCAGCCAGGCTTCAGGCTGACCTTCTCCATGAGGCCCCAGACTCACTCCATCATGTCCCCACTGGGAACATTCCCCATGCCTCACCCACCGCTGACTCATCACCAACCTCAGTGACATTTCCAAAGGGAAATCCACAGGAGGGTCTTGCTGAGCCTCCTACTGGCAACTGCAGAATCACAACCACCTTTTGAAAGTCAAGATTCCCTGAAGGAACTCACTCAGAACTCTCCACGACTGAGCACATGAAAGAGAGAGACACACACACAGGCACAACAGGCTCCCGTCACATTCCTTCATTCAGGAAATGTTTACGGAGCAACTACTGTGTAGGCTTTGGGGATAGATACATTGGTGAATGTGGATGACACAGTCCCTGCCCTCATGGTGGTGGGGAGGGAGCAGATTATATAACTAGTCAGTACGTAACAAACAATATTACTGCAGAAATTGTAAGTTTTCCAAAGGAAATAGTCAAGGTGAGGAAAACAAGACAGGTTGAGAAAGCTCTACATTAGGTGGATCTTGGCTCTAAGGAGGTGATGTTTGAGCTGAATTCAGAAGCATAAAAATAAGCTTCTCAAACTCCAGTCACTTTTACCTTGACCCATGAAGCTCCTGCCTCAGTGGCCTCCACTGAGAACCCTGAATCTCCAAACTTGTTGCTGCCTCAGGGCTGCTTGAGTGTTTCTCATTCCCAAGGTGCTTCCCTAGAAATCTCAAGGTCAGCTCCTTCTAATCTGGCTCTCAAGTTTCATGTGACCTTCTCAAAGAGGTGGGCCCCACTACTCCATATAAAGTAGCCCTTGATGTTCTCAAACACACCACCCTGTTTCCTTAATTTTTCTTAGGATTCCAGAAATAAATTATATGACCTATCTTTTATCCAACCTTGGTTAAAATTCTAGTTGAAACTGGAAACGTGTAGCAGTTAATTAAAAAAATTTTTGAGAGAAACTAGGAGTAGAAGTTATCAAGAAATATAGTGGACAAAAATACATTAAGTGTATAGACATAATTTTTATAATGTTGATAAGTTAATATATATAGTATAAACATATTAAGTGTAATGTAAATTCTACACCTCTTTAAATATTAATTAAAACCATTTTTCTGGTTATAGAAAGTATATGCCATCATAAAAACATTTTGCAAAGGTAAGAAAAAAATTGTAACAAGAGGATGTCTCATTACCAATAAACAGACAAGTGAAAGACCCAGTAGCTCCTAGTAACTGCTCTGATGGAGCAGAGGTGATCCACAAGTGTCAGTCAGTGCAACACTCGTTAAGTGGTTTGGTTATATCCAGTCAAGCGGAAGAAGAGCAAGCTCACAACCCAGCCATGCTTCCAGGTAGATAACCTAGGGGACTTTACACTCCTGCACAAGGACATGTGCACAACAAGTTCATATTGGCATTGGGGATGCAAAAACAGGCCACTACCTCAATTCTCATCAGTAAAATAGAAAAAAATAATTTTTGTCTATTTCTTCACATGTGCAATTTTGTAGAAGAGTGATTATAGCCGTACACCTCAACATGAAAAATCTCACAAACGTGGCATAGACCGAATGAAGCAAATCCCAGGATACATATGTAGAGTTTAAAAACCTTCAACACATTTTGTTTAGCTATATAAACCTACACAAATACATATATTATAAGACTACTAGGTACTGACTATTAAAAAAAGCGACATGAGAAACAGGAATTTCAGGATGGTGGCTCCCTCCTGAGACAGGAAGGGGAATGGGATTGGGAAGGAATACAGAGGGCTTCCAAGGTGTGGGGATTGCCCACATATCAGGTTGAGTGGATGGTATGGGAGCATTTGTTGTGTTGTTATGTTAGTTGCGTATGTAATTCATATAAATTCATTTATGAAACATTTCATAATGAAAATGGGGTCTAGAAGAAGAAACCAATATAAGAGCTTTTAGAATACAAAATTCTGAGTTAACCATTAAATTAATATAGACATAAGGAAACACAGAGACTATGAACATATCAGTTCTCCTTAAAAAAATTAAATCTCTACTTTCTCTGTATCTTTTTTTAAGATGTTGGGGGTAGGAGTTTATTAATTAATTTATTTATTTTTGCTGTGTCGGGTCTTCGTTTCTGCACGAGGGTTTTCTCTAGTTGTGGCAAGCGGGGGCCACTCTTCATTGCGGTGCATGGGCCTCTCACTATCGCGGCCTCTCTTGTTGTAGAGCACAGGCTCCAGATGCGCAGGCTCAGTAGTTGTGGCTCACAGGCCAAGTTGCTCCGCGGCATGTGGGATCCTTCCAGACCAGGGCTCGAACCTGTGTCCCCTGCATTAGCAGGCAGATTCTCAACCACTGTGCCACCAGGGAAGCCCCATCTCCGTATCTTTTCATTGTCGTTAATTAATTTTGAAACTTTTTTTTATTTTTCACCCCCTCTCAAAATGCTGTTTTTTAACACAGGCTTTTGGGCTTAAAAACAATATTTTCCCTTTTTTAAAATTGAGGTATAATTGAGGTATAATATAATTATATTAGTTTAGATGTACAACATAATTATTGGGTGTTTGTATATATTACAAAATGATCACCACAATAAGTCCAGTTAACCTGTTGCCATACATAGTTAACGAATTTTTTTTCTTGTCATGAGAACTTTTACGATTTAGTCTCTTAGCAACTTCCAAATATGCAGCACAGTATTACTCACTATAGTCACCATGCTGTTCATTGCATCCCCATGACTTACTTGTTTTATAACTGGACCTTTTGACCTCCTTCACCTATCTTGCCCACTCTTCAGTATATATATCAAGTAAACTTGCCAAAACCTTTGTCACTTAAATTTCTCTTAAATTTATAAACTGCTTGTCTTGGAGTTCATTTTGATCACCAACCTTCTGCTAATTAAGAAGGGAGAATGACTTCTCTACTGTGGTTAAAATGAATTTAACCAGCTTTCAACAAGTTAGTCTTCAAAAATAAATTACTAGATATATGAGGGTAACTGCAAAATGCAATGTTTACTCAATTTCCTGGAGCTCTGTTACGATAATTTCCTGTTTGTCTACTTGATTATTTTTCCACCCCCTCATAGAATGTAGACATTATGAGAGGAGGTTTCCCCTGTGACACAGTTCTTAGAATAGTATCTAGCTCCTAGTGAGCCTAGATAAATATTTGCTGAATACATAAAAATTAAAAAAAAAAACCTCTTCAGAGATTTTATAGGCAATGGATATACATCACAAGAGAGTCAAGTAAAGCCCAAGTCTGAACTTGCTACACACAGAGAAAGTTTTCAAAATTATTGTCAACTAAAATTTTAATGAATACTCTTCATTCCTCATGACTTTCCCCTAAGAATAAAAGATGATATTTCTGATGTTCTTAACTTGAAGGGACATGGTTTTCCCATTAACTTTCTAAATAGTCGATGGCCATTATCCTTGGTGCCAAATATCAAGCAGTGTATTTTTATAGAAATTGTTGCAATGATTCTATAGACCTTCAGTCCTGAATCCTCACATATAATTTTATCAATATTTTTCTACATATTTCTACTGATTTTTTTCCTTAGGTGACTATGTTCCAATTCCTGTTATCAGCTTCAGAGAAGATAGAACTAGCTTTTGAGTCACACATGAGCATGGAAGGTCTACCTTGTTCATCTCCCTATCCCCCAATCCCGGTTCAGATACTGACCAGTGGCCCATGAGAGCTTTGACAGAAGGAAGCAGCAGTTACCAGGGGTAAGAGAAATCACAAAGGACTACCACAAAGGGCATTAAGATAAATCAAAATAGACATTTTAAAATTCTTATGCCAGACAAAATGGCAGGAGTCGCCATGGCTTCGAAGCCATTGAGCAGGTAACTGAACAAGATGAGGATGAAAACTGTCAATACAGAAAGAACTGAGCTGTTAAAATGGCAGGTTTAGGAGGTTCAGGATGAGAAAGCAGATGCTGAATAGACAATGAGTTATAAAACTGGCTAATGTATGCAGTTTGGTGAGTTTGGACGCATGCATAACCCATAAGACCATCACCATAAACAAGGTAATAAATGTATCATGGGCGTGTGTATATGCCAAAACTCTTTAAGTTGTGTACATTAAATATTTTTTTTTGGTATATCAATAATATCTTAATAAAGCTGTAAAAAAAGAATTTTGGCAAAAAAAAATCCCTCTACACTGAAATGTAGACTATAAGGAAATGGAAAGATTCCATTATCTTACATAATGCAGAATTCAAACACAGTCAAGAGAAGTACAAGGAAAAAAAATATATAGGCCATTCTCACTTATGAACACTAGTTTTAATCCTAAGTGAAACATCAGCAAACTGAAAAAAATTTGGCTAAGCTTTTGTAACTTTGAGAAAGTGTAGGTTATGTAAAGCAGACATCATTGTATGGCATGAAGATAATCAGATAATATAAAAGGCTACACTTAAAGATTTGACAATTTTTTTAAAATGACTAAATATGAGTGAAAATTAAAGGGAGATGAGACTGGTTAACTAATAAAAGCAGTAGGTAATTTTTTAGCGTTAATTTTGGTTTACATGGGATATCATTTCTAGTAACTCTACTGTATATGCCTACTGGATAATTTATTCATTCCTGCTTTCTAATCAGCTGTTTATTGGAGGTCAACCACATGCCAGGAACTGGGGGTTGAAGGTTGAATAAGTTTCCACCTACAACCCCAAGAAATACATGGTGTTATCTGAATAATCTTTTTGTACTGTATCCTTGTTGAAAAAATATTCCACCATTATACATTCATCTTATTTTTTAATTTGCTGTACTGTTAAAATACGAATACTCCTGTGTGGGATGCTAACATTGTAAATATAACCAGTCATACACACTTCTAACAATTCTAAAAAGTAAGTTAAAGAAAAAATAGCAAGCATTATCACCCTCTTTCTTGATAGCAGATTTATTGGGAGTGATGGAGAGGACAGAAGAGAAGGCTATGAGAGCTTTGGGCGTCTCTCCAGGTAGAGGTACAGAGGCCCCTGCCATGTATAATGTATGGAAATAGTCTCAGAGATGTCTACCTTATATTTAAAATTTTTCTTAGCACTGAAAATGAACATGATTCTTCATGATAATATAACACATTTTAAATTGCATATTTTGATTAGAATCTTCATAGAATTTGACTCATTTGCTAATAAATAGCTGAATTAAATATACTAATTGTTATGGATTGAATTGTTTCTCCCATAAATTCCTACTTGGAAGTCCTAAGTCCAGTACCTCAGAATGTAACCTCGTTTGGTATAGGTTCTTTACAGAATTAAGATGAGGTCATTAGGTCAGGCCCTAATATGACAGGTGTCCTTATAAGAAAGGGAAATTTGATACAGGGAGAACCCCATGTGAATACAAAGATAAACATCTGCAAGCCAAGGAGAGAGGCCTGGAAGAGATCCTCACTCACAGCCCTCAGAGGAAAAAAAAATCTGCTTACATTTTAATTTCAAACTTCTAGTTTTCAGAACTGTGAGGAAATAAATCTGTATTGTTTAAGGCACCCAGTTTGTGATGCTCTTGTGACAGCCCTTGCAAAGTAATATACTAACAATATCTATTGCAGAAATAACTTTGCTTTATTAAATATCAGACTTACATTCATATAGCTTGTGGTTTAGAAGGGCTATGTTTAATGCATATTGGAATATTTACAAAGATCATAGAAAACCCATGGAGTTTACTGTGACTATTCTCTAAGTGATCACTTCTAGCAAATTAGGAGGCTTGCTTTTGAACTGGTTTTTCAAAATTTATGGATTCTGTTGTTATAATTCACAAAATGAAAGAATTTGGTATAAATTTAACAAAATATGTATAATATCTATATAGGAAAAACTACAAAACTCTGATGAAAGAAATCACAGAAGAATTAAATAAATAAAGAGATATTCCATATTCATGGATAGGATGACTCAATATTGTCAAGATGTCAGTTCTTCCCAACTTGATCTATAGGTTCAATGTAATTTCATTCAAAATCCAAGTAGGTTATTTTTTGGATATCAAAACATATTCTAAAGTTTATGTGAAGAGGCAAAAGACCCAGAATAGCCAAAGCGATATTGAAGAAAAACAAAGTTGGAGGATTGATGCTCTGTAACTTAAGGCTTACTATAAAGCCACAATAATCAAGGCACTGTGATATTGGTGAAAGCATAGACAAATAGATTAATGGAACAGAATAAGCCCAGAAATAGAACCATATACATTTAGTCAACTGATCTTTGACAAAGGAGCAAAGCAATACAATGGGGGAAAAAGTAGTCTTTTGAACAAGTGGTACTGGAAGAGCTGACATCTACATGCAAAAAAAGGAAAAAAGTCTAGACACAGGCCTTACGCTCTGCACAAAAATTAACTCAAAATGTGGATCAAAGACTTAAAAATGTAAAACTTAAAACTATAAAACTCCCAGAAGATAACATAGGGGACAACCTAGATGATCTAGGGTATGACCAGGGTATTTTAGATACAACACCAAAGGAACAATCCATGAAAGCAATAATTGATCAGCTGGACTTCATTAAAACTAAAAACGTGTTCTCTGAGAAAGACAGTATTAAGAGAGTGAGAAGACAAACCACAGACTGGGAAGAAGTATTTGTGAAAGACACATCTGATAAAGTACTGTTATCCAAACATACAAAGACCTCCTAAAACTCAGCAATAAGAAAACAAACAACCCAATTAAAAAGTGGGTCAAATATTTTAACAGACAAGTCACCAAAGAAGATACAGATGTCGAATAAGCATATGAAAATATTCTCCACATCATGCGTCATCTGTGAAATGCATAAAAAAATGACACCACTACATACCTATTAGAAAACCCAAAATCCAGAACACTGACAACACCAAATGCTGACAAGGATGTGGAACAACAGGAACTCTCATTCATTTTTAATGGGAATGCAAAATGTACAGTCACTTTGTAAGACAGTTTGGCAATTCTCATAAAACTAAACATATGTTTATCATATGATCTAGCAATCACACTTCTTGGTATTTACCCAAAGGAGTTGAAAACTTGAGTCCCCACAAAATCCTGTATTTTAATATGTATATAGCTTTATTCATAATAGCCTAAACTTGGAAGCAACCAAGATGTCCTTCAGTAGGTGAGTGGTGCATGGCACAACCTGACAGTGAAATATTATTCAGCACTAAAAACAAATGAGCTATCAAGCCATTAAAAGACATGGAGAAGCCTTAACTTCATATTTTAAGTGAAAAAAGTCAATCTAAAAAGCTATATACTATATGATTCCAACTATGTGACATTCTGGAAAAGGTACAACTATGAAGACAGGAAAAAAATCAATGGTATCCAGGGGTTGGGGAGGGGAGAGAGAGATAAATAAGCAGAGCACAGAGAATTATGCAATTATGAGAGATATAAGTTATTATATATTTGTACAAAACCATGGAATGTACAACATGAGTGAACCATAATGTAAACTAATGTAAACTAATTATAAACCACTGTAGATTCATCAGTTGTAATAAATGCACCAATCTCCTGGGAAAGGTTTTTTTTTTTTTTTTTTTTTTGCGGTACGCGGGCCTCCCACTGTTGTGGCCTCTCCCGTTGCAGAACACAGGCTCCTAACGCGCAGGCTCAGCGGCCATGGCTCACGGGCCCAGCCGCTCCGCGGCACATGGGATCCTCCCGGACCGGGGCATGAACCCGTGTCCCCTGCATCGGCAGGCGGACTCTCAACCACTGCGCCACCAGGGAAGGGAAGCCCACCAAGTCTCTTTTTCTAAACGTCAGTGGTCTTCAAAGAAATGTTTAGCTCAAACATTTCAATAAATTTACTTCAGCCATTTGAAAGCCAGCAAAACTTTTGAACATAGATCAAACTTGCCAGAGTAAAGAGAAATCAGCCACAGAAGTTTGAATAGGGTTAAAGCCTGCTCTTAACTACAAAACTTTTTGATTTTATTCCCTCACCTAGCACAGGGCTGCTCTCAGCATAGATCCACAAACTTTATTTTATCTTTAGACACTGTTTTATAAACTCTATATCCTCCTTAACACTGTGCTGTCCCCATTGAGTGAAATATCCAGTTGCAGGGGACACATTTGCTCAGGGTCTTCAGCTCTGCTCTTCAGCTCTGCTCACACCTGGTGGGAAGTTATGCCCTGATTCTGGCTCAGCTAGACCTGGGCCCCAGGCCTTCTCTTCTTGTTCTAGGGCCTCCTGCACATCCTTTAATTCCTCTGTGCCTCAGTTTCTACAGTTGCATAATAGCACAACTCTTTGATGATAATACAGCTGTTTGATAAAAATAAAACTATATTCAACAGGCATAGAATTTTTCAGGTGAGCACCTTAGGCCCTGAGATAAGGAACAGTTTCCCTAATCTAGTGGCAGAGGTGGGACTGAATCCAGGTTCCCTTCTCTTAACCTGCGAGTTTTATAGGGCACTGTCACGGCCCTTTCCTAGACTAACCAAATTGGGAATCACTCCTAAATTTCCTATGTAGAATGTAGTGGACAGTCCTTAGGGTATTATTCATATTTTATGAAATGATGGTGTCAGATTTGGATGGCGCCCTTTAAAGAGCAAGGTGTAAAAAGTGAAGGATGAATCCTGCTCAGAAAGAATGTCTCCAATGATACAATGAGGCAAACGCTTGGATAGAGTTTTCTCCCATTCTGCCTACACTCAAGCAGAGAAATTTTTGTACCAAAAGAAAACAGCCATCACTGAAAATCCAAGACCCACTAGCTGAGGCTTTCCTACAAGGCAAAGGAGAAAATCCTTCCCATTTTCACTCAGTCCAGGGTGTGTCAGCAGTAAATGCATTTGAAATGCACTTACAAATCTCTTAGACTCATTACACTAATGAAATTCATGACTTTGCCCTTGAAATGTTCTCATGCATAGTGTGTGGCCTTGCACATGTTCTCATGCATGGTGGCTCTTGATTTCTCTAAAATCCTTTGGCTTTGGCTATGATCCACACAATTTAGCTGTGGGTTATCATGTATTATTTTATAATTGATTCACATTGTTCTCTAACTGATTTCTGTCTGAGTCACGTCACTGAAACCATGTCAAGGAACTCTCCAGAAGCTTAAAGAGACTGAAGGAAAATTACCATCTTCTACTGGGAAAATCTTATAAGCAAACCACTACTATAGATAAATAAACATGAATATATATATTCATATATATGAATGTTAAGACCAAGATGGTCTTATAACATTTCCTTCAGCTTGACTAAATTTAAACTAAAATTTAAACTCCAGACCTGACCTCCCTTTACTTAGAGCATTTACTTGGGAAAATTTACCAATTGTTTTCCATTCTCTTTGAGATGTCAATTTTTAAAAGGCCTCTTGCCAGTTTTGCAGGCCAGGGTTGCCTTTCTCAAGGACCTGGGAGCGATCTCTCTGAAGTGCAATCAGCAAGGAGGGTAGCACCCCTACCCCCCAGTCTCTGTGGGAGGGTAGGAACCTAGCTGGAAGGCTCTTTGCTCCAAGTTGTAAAACCACCTCCTCACATGAAGATAGAGGAAAGTCCACATTTTGTCAATGAGCTTTGAAACCCTTTCCCAGTTTCCTTCTTCTCTTACCCTTCCTAAAGGCAGCAGTCACCATGAACCTAAAGCACTGCTTCTGGTGCCCCTGGGAAAGGGAAGAAAGAGACACAGCTTATAAACCACGACAGCTGTGACGGGTCCTGATGTAATGTCCACATCCTGCTGGGTTGGAAGAGCAAGACTCACTGCCCTGGCAGAGGAGTCGTCTCCAAGGTGGTAACCTGCCCACTGGAATCCCTTCCCTTGCCTGTTGTTCTCCAAAGACCCTTTGGAGAGATGCAGGGGAGGCTGTCCCTTCTGGAAAAGCACCACTTAGAAACCTGTTTCTAAACCTGTTTCAGGTTGGGGCCTCAGGGTCACCATAGGGTATAAGCAACCCCAATTCTTTGTTTTCAGCAGACCCCCTGTGTCTTTGAGAAAACAGTCCTGTGAAGGTAGATTGTCTTTCTGTTGATTTGCATTTGGTCAACACAATTAATTAGGGACCAATGCTGAAATATTGTTCCTGGATCAAGGGCAAGTCTGGGATATTCTGCCTCTTAGAAATAGACCTGAATATGGGCCCAGCTCCACAAAGTTCAGTTTAATATGTATCTTGCTCTCTGCCTCAAAACAACAGTTAAGAAACAATGGAGAGTCTGCACTTTGTCTGGAGGTGGAATCCTAGATGAGGCCATGCACAATTCTGATATTTGTTAGACAGGGATTGGGCCTGGGAGAAGCAGACATGAGCCAGATGCCCTTCGCATCTTCAGATATATTTCCTGCCCTGGAGCTGCTATTGGCACTGTAAAAAATTAATAAACAGAAACTTCAATTAAATAGAGTCAGGAGACCAGAAGGGGGAGCTCTCATGCCCTGTGACTATAGCAGAGTCCAAGAGGAAGAAGGAAGATGCCTCTTCTTTCCTAGCAAGGATCCAGCCAATGAAAAGCCATGGACTCTTTATTTACTATGGCCCTTCCAACTTTCTTTTCCCCTGTATGGAATTGCCCTCCTTCCCTGGCTGTGAGGGGACTAACACGTGGCTCACCATGGTTGCAGACCAGAATTGCAATTCTCTGCTGATCCCAGATAAATACATCTTTGCTGGAGAACTATCTGACAATTTATCTGTTTTATGTCAACAGTACCAATTTTAGTTTAGGAGTTGGGAGCTGGACTTTTCCAACATTAAATACTATGATCTCAATGGCCATCCTTGATTACGGTCCTAGGGAGAAAGGTCTTCTTCCAGAAAAGCTGTGTTTTCTCCCTCTTCTAATTTATTTCCAATGCCTTAAATGTTTTCTATCAAGTCCTTGAAAGTTCAGCCACCATTGACACTTGGTGTGCATTCCAAAACAACAACAGCAAAAAATTTAACAAAATGCTGTGCTCACCCATAGCAGGCTTTCCTGCTCTGCCCTCGGGAAAAGCCTGGAGTGAAAAATGACCTTTGCTTCCTCCACGTGTCTTGCCTCAGCCAAGCCCACAGTTAGCATCTCTCACTTGTCCCACCTCAGCTGCAGGTGTCATTCTCTGGACCAGTTAGAGTTTCCTGAGTGCAACTGACACACTGCCGCTCTGGCTAATTGTGATTCAGGGAGGCTGAACAATGAATCCTCAGAAGGACAAGAGCCAGAGAACAGTGGAGTCCTGGGAAATGAGATGCAATGGACAGTCCCTTAAAGGTGCAGAGAGTCATATAATTTTATTCTTGATTTTATCTCCCAGTCAAAATTCAAGTTCCAGAACAGGGAAACTCTGATTGGCCTTGTTTAAGTCTCATGCTATCTCCTGTGACCAGGGGTTATGGAGAGGGCAGTTTGATAGATATTCTCACTGTGCAGAATTTGGGGGAAATGGGATGACCAATGCTTGATTTTTCTGGGAATTACCCAGTTTTATTACTAAAAGTCCTACACACTGGGAACCCTATCAGTCCCATGAAAAGTGGGGTTAGCTGCTCACACTGAGGGAGCCACTCACCTCCTCAGGGAGGGCTTGCTTCTCATAGGAAACTGAGACACTATTACCTTAGGCAGAGTGAATGATGGGCTGGCCTAAACCTGTTAATATCCATGACCAAAAAACAAAAATTAGTGTTATTACCAAAATAAGTATGGATTCTGGGCAGGCCCAAAATTGTAAGTGTTAACTTGTGCCCTCTTTTGATTTCTGTTGTGGTATGTAATTTTCTACATGCTACTGGGTCACCAGAGTGGGAACCATGGGAGAGAATGAGAGCGCCAACATGTGGACTTAGTTTTCCATCCTTGGAGCTCTAGACTCCTTTAAAAGGAGGGAGAATTCACTAGTTAGCCAGGAACATCAAAGCACTGTCATCGCCTTTTTCCTTGTGGTTTTTTTCTGATTCTAAAACAAGTTTCCTTAAAAAGCATGGGTTTGAAGGACAGTGTGTACCTGCTCCACACTGACCACATTGTGCTGTCAACAAATTCAGGATATACCAGCTCTAAGTCAGCATCTGTTCAAAAACAGGCACAAAAACTCACGTGGAGTTACAAACATGACCAGGCTCTAGACCACAGCTCTGAGGAGCATGCAATGGAGTGGCCCCCATCATGGAATCAATTTCCTTGGAATCAGTTAACTTTGCTGAGTTTCACGGCCACAAACTGTACCTTCCACCTCCTGCAAACCTCCCTCCAGTGAGTCTCCAGGAGTCCAGAGGAATAAGTTTCCACACGTCTTTGAAACTATCCTGCCTCTCCTGTGAAATCTATAAACCTCTTGTTCTCCTTAGTACAGTCTGTGGATATGGAGTGTTCCATACATACATTGCACAATTAAATGTAATTTCTGTGTCATGATTAAAATTACCAGGTGACTAATATTTAACGATACATCAACTTCACATTTCATCAGAATTCTTACTTCTATTTCCTATTTCATCAGAAAAGGTATATTTTAATAGGTACAACTGAGGTAGCTACACTGGGGACACCTAGGAACTCAGCATTGCCAAAGTCATATGTGATATCTGTTCAGCAGTTGCTGAACATTGTTTTTAAAAAGCCAAATTTTAAAAAGCCTCCTTGAAAATTTAACTTACGCTTCTACTCTGAGAAGATTTTGGAATGTAAGAGCTAAAATATTAGTCCTTAGCTATTCCTTTCGACTTAAGAGGATTTACTCATTTTTACTTCAAGTTTTGATTTTTTTTGCGTATGTCCAGATGCTTCTTAATTGTTGTAAAAGTAGATCTTTCTATTTATTATATTCCTTGCATTCTTTAATCCTAAAGCCATGCACATCCCAAATTTGCAAGGGATGTCCCAATTTATATTATTCCATTTTCTGCATCAGAAAAATTAATCAGATATTCCAATGTTCAGTGTTCAAAGTGCATCTCATGGACAACCTCTTGCAATAAAAATGGCACACAGCTGATGTATTGTACAATTTGCCCCAATTTTTGTTTGGGAGAAGAGGATGATACTCTACAGATGTTGCCCTGAGAAACCAAGGCAGGAGCTTCAGCTGTCTCTCTGCCTGAAAGTTGCAAATGTTAAGAGCAGCTTTGATGATCACGGGAGCATGGACAACATACACTGTGTTTTGTTTTTAGTGAACAAAGATGCATAATGTAATGAGTGTACAGAGCCTGCAATTAGCCAGAACATTTCCTATGAGGCAGGTAAATGTTCAACATATTACTTGGCGTAAAGAAGATACAACAAAAATGGGGGACACAATGCTTTGTGTTACGGGGTGAATTGTGTCCTCCCCAAAGAAAAGTTAAATCACTAAACCCCAGTACCTATGAACGTGATCTTATTTGGAAATGGGGTCTTTGCAGATATAATCAAGTTAAGATGGGGTCATTAGTGTTAACCCTAATCCGGTATGATTGGTATCATTATGAGAAGCTGGAAGTTCAGATTTAGACACAGGCACACATGTGATGACAAGGCAGAGATTAAGGTGATAAAGCTGCAAGCCAAGGAAAGTCGAGGACTGTCAGCCACCAGAGCGAAAAAAGAGTAAAGGAGGGATTCTCCCCTACAGCTTTCTGAGGGAGCATGGACCTACTGACACCTTGATTTTGGACGTCTAACTTCCAGGACTGTGAAACAATAAAAGTCTGTTGTTTCAAGCAGCCAGTTTGTGGTACTTTGTTACAGCAGCCCTAGGAAACTAATACCTTATCTTTAAAAAACAGCACTGCACAGAGATTTGTTGATCACCAGTTTTGTAATAGACAGTGGGTAATTTCTGGGGATGCAAAGATGAATAAAATGCGGCTGACTTCTGGAAAAAGTGTGTACATTTTACACTATTTGGATGTTTTGCACAGCTGGGCATGATGGCTGACGGAAGCCCTGAAACGCAGCTTTGATTTCTTGGTGCCGTCATACACTTTAAAACAATAATTGTATTGTGAACCTCCTCCCAGGGCTGTAAGATATCTCAAAAAGGTGTCGATTTATAATGATAAAACTTAACAACAGACTGTCATGCAAACTGTAGTTTTCAGCTCCTATATTAAGGAAAAATTTCTGTAGACTAGAAGATTAAGGGTGGGGATTATAAATCATTGCTTCTCAATATGTTATTTTGAAATCTCCTGTAGGGCTCCAAACAAGAGAAAGCTGTGTTCTTTACTGCTGTCTGGTCCTGAGTCTGTATTTCTTGTTGGTAATTGCTCTTGATTTTTGCATAACAGCTTTGTGGAAGTATATCTCTTTCTGTCAAACGTGTGATGTCTGATCTTAGGAAAATATTAGTGGCAACTGGTAAAATTGGGATGTCTACCTTTGAAATTGCATTAAAGGCAAAAATACCGTCTATTGTCTAAGGCTTTTATTTAATTCCAATTATCAGAATCTTTAACAGGAAAGTAAATTTGAGGATAAATCCACAGTGTAAGGAATCCTGAGAGATTCTGGCACTATGAGGAGGATTGCTTTAAAATTATTGCATGGATTCCTCTTTTAGTTTTTAACCCTTAACAATGGTGTCATGACAAAGTAGATCACAATGGATCCATCTTTCTTCCATATGTTCTCACTGTTTAATATTAACACCTGCCCTGGGGTCTTGTAAACTAACCGTACACTTTTCTTAAGGAATATTACAAGTAAAAGAAAGGTTAGCCAACATTTCTCACCCCATTTTATGCAACTGCACTAAATTATGAGCTCTGAAAAAATTAGGAAGGCTATGGAATCAAATACTATCTCTTTCATTGAGAAAATTAAAATTTAATACTTAGAGATATCATGCAACTACTGGGTATTGAACTCTATCTCTTTCTTTCACAGAAACATATCTGGAAAAATTCAAATAAGGACTTAGATTTAGATATTATCTTCTTACCCTCCTTCCATTGGAAAAAATAAATATCAGGCCCAGAGTAGTGATGTTTTTATGATTATACAAATGGAATTATATATACTGAAACCAAGAGTGTTGTTTTAAAATATACCCCAATATTTATTTGGGGTAACCCATAATATGAATTATACTGACATCTGAGAGTGTGATATTTCATTTCCTAGAGAATAATAGAAGAAAATTAATTTTGATTACTCTGTGAGAAAAAGAAATTTTGGTGAATATTTTCGTGTCTATAGTTAAAGCTATACTTTTAAAAAGCAAATAGAATTTAATATTGACCAGATAGTATCATATCAGTAGTATCATTATTCTTCTAAGCACTAAGCCAACTTTCACACAGAATCCTAGAGTTTAGAGCTTCTCCTGTCCCATGCAGAGATCCTGATGGGAGTGAGGGAGCTGCTGTGCTACACCTACCAAATAAGGTGATAACACCACCCCTATAATTACATTGCAAAACACCACCTGACCCCAAGCACATGGACTGGTTTGATTAAATTCTGGCTGATCCCTGTGGCATCTGATGATTGTGTCCCTCTTAGGCAGTGATGTTGGGGGAGTCATTTAATTTCAAATATTTTCAGTCTATGACTTGGGAACACTAGCAATTTGTCACCAGTTTCCATCAGAGAATATGCAGAGCTCAGTGGTTTTTGTTTGTCTGTTCCGAATCCTGAACAAGACTTTTCACGTTTGGAATGATTTGGGAATCTTGCAGAAACACAGGGGAGGAGCCGTAACACTTCTGCATCTCCCCGTTGAGCATGGCCCCAGTATTATTATTTATTTCATGCTCCTTTGGAGTAACTATAAAATCACTTCAAAAGGTAGCAGCTTGGGCTTCCCTGGTGGCACAGTGGTTGAGAGTCCGCCTGCCGACGTAGGGGACACGGGCTCGTGCCCCGGTCCGGGAAGATCCCACATGCCGTGGAGCGGCTGGGCCCGTGAGCCATGACCGCTGAGCCTGTGCGTCCGGAGCCTGTGCTCCACAACGGGAGAGGCCACAACAGTGAGAGGCCAGCGTACCACAAAAAAAAAAAAAAAAGGCCTGCGTACAGCAAAAAAAAAAGGTAGCAGCAACATTTAACTTACGTAAAGTATTTTTTGTTATTGCCAATAAAAGTATAGACATATGTAAAAGATATATTTTGAAGAGTTCTACTTTGCTTTGAATTAATTATTTATTTGATAAACTGCTAAATTAAAAGAAATACACATAACATGTGAAAAGAAGACAGGAAAGAGGAACTTGGATCTTAGTCAAAACAAAAGGCTTTAGCTTCATAAGGAGATTGGGATTGACATGTATACACTGATGTGTATAAAATGGATGGCTAACAAGAGCCTGCTGTATACAAAAATAAATAAAATAAAATTCAAAAATTCAAAAAATATATATATATATATACACAATATGTTTATCTGGCAATTGAAAATAAATATCAGAGCAGTGTTTAAATAATATGTTTGTTAGTTTACTAAAATACTTCCCCAGCAATTACCTTGGGGAATTTATTTTAAAAATATGATTCTTTAAGGACTCTTGTTAGGAAGAAGAGTAGTGTTAATTATCAAATGAAACAACTATGTAACTGTTGCTAGCTAAAACCCGTTTGAATTTATTACAACTACAGATCTTCCTCAACTTATAAGTGGTATCCTGATAAGTCCATCATAAGTGGAAGATACTGTAAGTCCAAAATGCATTTAATGCACCTAACCTACAGGACATCTTGGCTTAGCCTAACCTACCTTACACGTGCTCAGAGCACCTACCTTAGCCTACAGTTGGTCAGTGTCACCTAACACAAGGCCTATTTTATAATAAGGTGTTGAATGTCTCATGCAATTGATTGAATATTGTACTGAAAGTGAAAAGCAGAATGGTTGTCTGTACAGAATGATTGTGAGTATATCACTTGTTTACCCTCATAATCGTGTGACTGACTGGGACCTGTGTCTGCTACCACTGCCACGCATCAGGAGAGAGTAAGTGTCACACCAAATATCACTAGCCTGGGAAAAGATCAAAATTCAAAGTATGTTTTCTACTGAATGCATATCACCTTCCCATCATAATAAAGTTGAAAAATTGAAGTGGAATTATGTTAAGTCACGAACCACCTGCATAACTGAGGGCAATATTTTTAAGGGGATTCTGACTTATTAGTGTTAACTTTTAAACCATAGTTTAAAATAGATTAATGCTAGTGAATATAGACAATATTAATGAACATATGTTAATGCCTACTATTCAGCAAGTTACCTAACTTCTATTAGTATATTAAACGAGGTTGAAATAATACGTGTCTCCTTGGGTTGCTGGGAGGAGTAATTGAGTTGATATGCTACAGCAGTATTGATTAGTATTGCTATTGATCAAAGAATGTGTGTGTGTGCGTGTGCGTGTGTGTGTAATGTAAATAGCCCTACGCACTAATTTTCACTTCTTATCATACCATATACATTTTCACATTGTGCAACAAATTACCCTTCTATCAATGTCTGTGTATAAATCTTTTCAAAAATAGATTCTTAGAAAGTTCTAACATCAAGAAAACAATTGCTACACCAAAAAATGTGAAAAAAAATGTAGACACCTAGAACATGTTACCCAATTACATTATAAAATTTCATAACAAATATCTATATAAAACAAATATCTATAATATAAATACATAAATACATATAAATATATAAAATATATGAATTATGTATATATATATATATATATTTCCTTTTTTTTTTTTTTTGCGGGCCTCTCACTGTTGTGGCCTCTCCCATTGCGGAGCACAGGCTCCGGACGCGTAGGCTCAGCGGCCATGGCTCACGGACCCAGCCGCTCCACGGCATGTGGGATCTTCCCGGACTGGGGCACAAACCCGCGTCCCCTGCATCGGCAGATGGACTCTCAACTGCCGCATCACCAGGGAAGCCCTATATATTTCCTTTTCAGTTCAAAGTAAAAAGTGAGTTGATGGCCTAAAAGATGGAGGCCTGGATAATACACCTTTTACAGGTCTAGACTCTGTTTTGGTCAAGTGTGCAGAACCTGACCAATGTGGGGGGCCTTACCTAAGTGCTCCTCTTCTTGCAGCCTTCCCCATCAGCCCTTCACACTGGGGTCAATGCCATTGTCAGCTCTTTGATTCTTTAGTTTGCAGCTTCTCTAGGGCAACAGCTACCTCAGATTTACCTTTAATGAGTCTATCTGGTTCCCATTCAAGTCCTGTGAAGTTGCCCATGAGGACAGGCAAGTTTAAGTGGGTCAGGCATTCATGTAGAGGGAGGTGTTAATAGGTTACAAAATGACCGGACGGTGGTGGATGCTCCTGAGTGAATCAGGGAGGTCTGGGCAGTCAAGGAAAGAGCTGCGGAAATAAAGACTAGCTGGTGGGAATGAGCACCGTCTAGTTATTCACAGCTTTTGCTACAGCAAAAGTCAGTTACCATCACTTGGATTTGGCAGAAATGTCTCATCATGGAGAACAAGGAAGGCCTGTGCCCTGAATGGAGGCTTTTGGCATGGGGAAGCTGGAGGTGGGCTAACTAGAAGCAGAGGGCATCCTTTGTGACTGGTTAGGGTGCATATTTCTCTGGTTGGTCCTATGTGGGAAGTAGGGACAAAAATTAGGGACGCTGTCAGTTATTAACCAAATCCTACCCAAACCCCTGTGGGGCTAACGGTTACAGGGGGCGTTGTTTGGCTTCCCAGATTATTGCTAGAGACAGTGGTCTGACTTCCTACAAGTCTGATGTAGACAGCAGGCTGGCTTCCTGAGCTGGTTCCTTGGTTTCCTGGGCTGGTTGCAGCAGATGGTGGGTGGGTCAGAGTTCTATTGCTCCATATGGTCGTGTATTCAGTCTCTCAGCCCAAAGACTATGAAGGCTCCTCAAGGCACAGAAATGGGGTCTGACACATATGTCACAAACACAGCTTTCATTGCTTTGCCCCTTAAATACACCATGGCTACTCCAAGCAGTTGTGGGGTTTAGCAAACTGATAATCTAAGATCTCAGAATTTCTCTCACCCCAGCTTCCACACATTGCCCTGCAGAAGTGTTTCTGTAAAGAGAGATCATTATTCATCGTTGTTCTGTTTATGGCAAAGGAAAAATACAAATGCTGTACTTATCGAGAGATTGAAAGGATGACAGACGAAAATTTCCTCTTCCCCTGAGACTTTACCGAATTTCACTAATAATGTTCTAATTCAAAACAACAAAATCTCAGTTTTTATCAAAGAAGAGCAGACTTACATCATTTCTAGCAAAATAAAAGTTGGTTTGTGAGTTTGAATTTACATTCCCCACATCACCTGAAATTCTTAATCCCATCAGGTATGTAATTAAGTGATTTTCCCCGACTGCAGAAATAGCAGATCCTTGCTTCTTTTGCTGGCTGTCATACCAATGTGCTTTGTCTGCATTATGGATACACCAAACCTCACAAGTTTGGCATTTTGACAAAACATTTGACCCCGAGTCTTGATGGTACTCATTACTGGCTTGCTCGTCTATGTTTCTGCGAGCTGTATCTTGAGAGAAGGCTCTGTTGCACTGGCTGAAGCTTTTCTGAGCCTTGCAGTGAAATCTGGCAGTGACCTAACATTGACCTCCCTGGGCTGGGGTCTTGCCTTCAGGAATGTGATCTAAAAGAACATATCAGCAGCCTGCATCCCAGACTCCTACTAAACACCAGATGTAAGTTCATGAATAATTTTCACAATCCTGACTCAACTACGTGATGATTTCGAATCTATGCTGCTGTCTCTTCTAGGACAGAGTGTTTGTAATATCTACATGTTGAAATGTGCAAATTGTGTTTTCTGAGATCCAGTGGAATAATCATTGTATTTTGTGAGGTGGCTAAGTGAGATGTGTTGGTACCTTCCTTTGGGTGACCATTCCAATGAACTTCTAGAAGTTCATTATCTGTGATTTGTACATCCAGTGGGCAGTCTCTCTCCAAGGACTTTTCCCTGATCGGAATATTAATCCATCAAATAACTTCAAAAAAGAAAGCTGGTCTGAGAGGTGACAGGGAGAGGTGAAACAAGATGAGAGACCTCATGAAGAAGAGTCACAGGTTTGAGCAGGAATCAGTCTACAGACTTAGGGACCAGAATGAACAAAGAAAAGACATAAATTGTGTGCGAGTTTATTCGCAAGGATCAACAGACTGACAAAATTATTTTGTGATAAATAAATAAGCAAGGCTAATGAGTATTCCATTTCTTTGATTCATTCAGAAAATATTTATGTCACTTATCAATCACGTGTTGGGCCTCTCTAGGCACCATAAGGGATACAGAGAAAAGACACACAAGCTGATCACAGACACCATACAAACTTTCAAAGTAAGGGAGGAGAAAATTGAGTCCAAAACCTTTTCCTGAAGACAAAGTGAAAACTCCTGGAGAATGGGTAACAATGATTGTTTTAGAATTCAAGAATCCGATAAGTCTCCTGGGGGAGGTGATACTTGAGACAGGCCTTGAAGATGAGATGGATTTCAATAGGCAGAAGAGGGGGAAGGAAACAGCTGATATTCCAGAGAAAAGTAATGACATGAGCAGAGACAGAGGCAGAAAAGTGGAAATTTGTTGAGTACATTAAGTTGTGGGTAATAAACAGGGTGAGTATATGAGAAGATTCTCATCTGTCAGATACCTTAGGTGGTTTGTGTCTTCAATGTCAGAACATTTCACACAAGCTATTACAGATTTCAGTGAGCTTTCATATTTAAACAGAAGCAATGCTATTTTTTTCTACCACCTCTCACAATCTGATTCTTAATTTTTGTACTACTTGTGTTGAGAAAAAACTTTGCACACATCTTAACTGCACAGTTTGGTAAGTGCATACAGGCGTGCAATGCGCATTCCTGCACTGATAGAGAACACTTCTATCTTCCCAGAAATCCCCACCCCTATTCCTCCACAGCCAATCATCATCCCCATCCAGAGGCAGCCGCCATTCTTATTTCTTCATCTAGGTTAGTTCTATATAACTAAAATCATACAGTGTGAATGTTTTTATGTCTGGCATATTTCACTCAGATTTATCCATGTTGTTTTGCGTATCAAAACTTTTGTTTTTAACTGGTCAGTAGTAATTCATTGAGTTAATATAACTCAATGTGTTAATCAATTCTCCTGTTGATGGGTATTAGGTCTGTTTTCAGTTTTGGGTATTGTAAGTAAACTCAAGTCACTTTGTAGAATATTCTCCAAGTATATTATTAAAATGATTGTGAAGTTCATCCATGTTTCTATGTGTATCTGTAGTAGTTGTCCTTTTTTACTGCTGAGTAGTATAGATTGTATTGATATACTACAATTTTTTAAATCTACTTACCAACTGATGGACATTAGAATTGTTTCGGGTTTTGACCATAATTAGATAATATGAATATACACATACAGGTTTAATTGTAGCTATCTGTTTTCATTTCTCCTGAGTAAATACTAAGGAGTGGGATGTTGGAGTCCCATAAGCACATGGTAAATATATGTTCAACTTTGTAAGAAACTTCCAAACTGTATTCTCAAACTGGCTGTACCGTTCTGCATTTCCACCAGGTAAGCTTGAGAGTTTCAGTCATCCTTCTTCTTCACCAAGACATGGAATGATCAATCCTTTTGATTTTAGCTATAATAATGGTATGTATAGTGGTATAATATTATGGTTTTAATTTGTGTTTTCCTAACATCTAATGATGCTGAGCATCTTTTCTTATGCTTGTTGGCCATTCTCATATCTTCTTTGGTGAGATGTCTGTTCAAATATCTTGCCAATGTTTAAAAATTGAGTTAGTTGTTCTCATTATTATATAAGATATTGTTCCCTTATTATTATATGAGTGATTATTGAGTAAAATTCTTTCATATTCTGGATACAAGTTTTTCATCTGATGTGTGCTTTGCAAATATTTTCTTCTTAAACTCTGGCCTGTTTTTTATTATGTTAAAATATTTTTTTAAAGAACAGAAATGTTTAATTTTGATGAGCATCAGTTTATCTCTATAAGATATTTACAGTTTACAATGAGGTAAATTTGTCCATATAGATAACCATTTTTTTGCACCATTTGTTAAAATACTTTGCTTTTCCCCTTGAATATCTTTGAAAACTTTGTTAACAACCAATAGTCAGAATAAGTGTGGGTCTATTTTTGGACATTTTATTCTGTTTCTTTGTTCTATTTTTGTATCCTTTTGCCTTAATATTATTTTAACTGGTTCATTCATCAAGTTACTGGAGAATATATCAATATTTCCCTCAATAATTAATGTCTTAAAACATTTGTTCAGTTACTCTATTTATTTGTGATTGATTTCTCAAGTTCTTGACTTCTCCGAAGGGGCATATTCAGATGAAAAACAGACTTAAATCATGCCGATGTGAAACTGGAGTTTAACTTTTGTATATGATGTAAGTGATTAATTCCTCATTTATCTGCCATTTTGAATAGTGTATAATTATGTTATTCTTTTCATCTCCTTTTTCTAAAATTAAGAAGGCTTTAAGTTGACATTTCTTACTGTTTTCTCAGACTACTGATAGGCTTTAGTGCATACACCTCAAGAAATAGTGCGTGGGTTGAACACAGCTTTGTCAATCTACTACACAGTTCAATTTCTCCTGCTGCCTAATCTTGCTGCCTCCCTATTCATTTCATAGGTGTTGATCCCTAATTTCCAATTTATATCCCAAACTCAAATCAAGCATCTGATTATGGAGAAACTGATTTGAGTCAGGAACATAAATCTGTCAGAAGGGGGTTTAAAATAGAACATTCAGTGAAAACTCCTTACTTCATCTATCTTGTAACAACTTCATCAGTTCCTTCATACTAATGCTTTCATCAAATGACCAATTTTGGGGGGGAGAATGTGTTCTCTTTTTGACACAGAAAGATGAACTGTGTTTGTACAGTTTTGGAGACGAGGGAATCAGTCAGCATCTGTGTCATTAGTTTTTTTTTTTTTTTTTTTTTTTGCGGTACGTGGGCCTCTCACTGCTGTGGCCTCTCCTGCCGCGGAGCACAGGCTCCGGACACACAGGCTCAGAGGCCATGGCTCACGGGCCCAGCCGCCCCGCGGCATGTGGGATCTTCCCGGACCGAGGCACGAACCCATGTCCCCTGCATCGGCAGGCGGACTCTCAACCACTGCGCCACCAGGGAAGCCCTGTGTCATTAGTTTTGACTCACTGATGATCACTGCTGCCAGGCAGACTCTCTGGAGCTCCACAGAACTGTGTTACATGTGTCATAGGTGTGTGATACTTTGGGAGTCATTGTGATCTTTACCCTATTTTGTTTTACCATGCATGTTTGCTAAGATAGTGCAGAGTTTCTGAGAACAAACCAACAGATAACAAACAAGGCACCACTTTTTCCTGTCAATCATTCACTCAATTATGGCAAAATGCCCCATGGATGATGGAAGGTAGACAGCTACCTTATTGGAGATACCTCCTTTGTGTCAGCTTAGATGTGTCCCCGAGAGGAGGGGGAATAAAAACCAGGAGTAAAGTCAGTTCAATCTTGTGAAGATGGACCCAAAGTTCCAGTCTCTTGTGAGGCAGGTATCTCCCCATGTTCTGGTACCTCCCTTTCCATCTGCCCACATCACCCACTGCACTTCCAGCACTTGAATTTAACAGACACTGAGTGAGGCCCTCACCATTTCAGATGCCCCTCCCTGCCTCCTTCCCCCTGCCCAGGGGTGGAATCCACAGATAGGTCATGGTTGAAAAAGGAACCAGAAACTTAAAAAAGAGGCCAAAAACAGGGCAAAATGGGTTCAGAAATATATGCCATGAGGACTTGAAACCAGGAAGTTTAATGCCAACTATACAAATTAGACCTCAACTGGAGAAATTTCCTCTAAGATTTGTTTTTATATTGTACTTTTTTTTGTTTTAATTAATTTTTATTGGAGTATAGTTAATTTACAATGTTGTGTTACTTTCAGGTGCACAGCAAAGTGAATCAGTTATACATATACATATATCCACTCTTTTTTAGATTCTATTCCCTTATAGGTCATTACAGAGTACTGAGTAGGGTTCCCTGTGTTATACAGTAGGTTCTTATTAGTTATCTATTTTATATATAGTAGTGTGTATATGTCAATCCCAATCTCCCAATTTATCCCTCCCCATCTCCCAATTTATCCCTCCCCGTCCCTTTCCCCCTTGGTAATCATAAGATTGTTTCTACATCTGTGACTCTATTTCTGCTTTGTAAATAAGTTCGTTTGTACCATGTTTTTTAGATTCCATATATAAGCGATATCATATGATATTTGTCTTTCTCTGTCTGACTTACTTCACTCAGTGTGACAACATCTAGGTCCAGCCATAATTTCCAAACCTTTGATTAGGGAGCTCAAGAGGATTTCAGTTCACGGCATTTTGGCGATGGGCTCTGAACTAGAGTTTGGATTAATTTCTGAGGGCATCTCTTGAGGGGCGATGTACCAGGAAGATCAAAAAGAAATCACTTGCCTTTGGGCACAATGGGAATTCCAGGGACATTGGTCATCATTGGAGGGCATTACTTTAGGCCCAGGCTATAAACTCAAACCTGAGATTTTGGAGACTCAATAATTCCTTTTCATTGGTTATTGAATGCGGCAGGGGTCAGTGACAATCCAGGTGGAAATGAAATACAAACAAGAGATGTGAGGGGCTCATTTTCCTGACCCAGATCCACTGCACCAAGTAATACATCTTCTGAAAAACAATAGAGATTAAAATTTTAAAGGTTTCTAGGCAGCAAGAAAAATGGAAAAATGAATCGCTTTTTGATGGTTTAGGAAGTTTGAGGAGGAAAAGTCATTTCTAGACCTATAATTATGAATACATTTCACATATTTATTTTCTTAAATTAGCACTGAGTACTGGATTTTATGTGTGTGTGCACTCTCTTTTTACAATTGATTGGCATGTGTTGACATTTTTCACATTTTCACAGCAACCAATTACCTGCAAAATATTTAATGTTTACAGAAAATGTATTCAGTGATTCTGTAATGGATTGTTAGCCCCTGCTCTTCTTGTTTATAAATAGCTATTTCCTTTTATTGGTCTTCGGGTTTGCTACCAGAGTTCAGAACATGTAAAGTTGATTTTTTTGGTACTCAGGGGACAGTAGATGCTGTTAGCAGGTGAGTGTGTGGGGATTGAAACTGGAGGATGGGAGATGGCATTTCCCTTCACAGAAAATCTTTCTCATCTAAAGTAAGGATGCGGTAAGAAATGTGTCCAGTGCTGGTAATGATGTGGAAGACTACACTGATGCTCCTACAAAGTTGGGTTACATATCAGAAGAGGAACATAATTTCTAAATCAACAAGAATATTTGTATAGTGGTTTTCATCTGTGATGGTTACTTTTATGGGCAACCTGACTGGGTTAAAAGATGTGTTAAAACATTATTTCTGGGTGTATCCATGAGGGCATTTCAGGTAGATATTAGCATTTGAATCAGTAGACAGAGTAAAAAAGACCACCTCCACCAATGCAGATGGTCACCACCCACTCCATTGAGAGACTGAATAGAACAAAAAGGTAGAGGAAGGATGAACTCACTCTCTCTGCTTGAGCTGGGACATCCATTTTCTCTGTCCTCAGACACAAGTAGTCTTGGTTCTCCAGTCTTTGGACTCTGACCAGGACTTATACCTTCTGTCCCCTGATACTCAACTGACTCCAGTTGGGACTCACACTATCAGTTCCCCTGGTTCTTATGCCTTTGGACTTGAATGGAATGACTCCAGCAGTTTTCCCGGTTCTCCAGCTGGCAGACAGAAGATCCTGAGACTTTTCACCTCCATAACCTGGTGAACCAATTCCTGTAATAAATCTCTACTTACATATCTCCCTATACATCCTAGTTGTCCTGTTTCTCTAGAAACCTTAATTCAGCATCTCTCTTTCCTGCTCGTCTGTCCCACGACACGGAAAACACAGGTGGAGTAGATCTTACGATTATCTCAACATTTAAATGAAGAGGCAGATCAGAGAAGTTAGGAGCCTGCCTGAGGGAACTCAGGACCTTGGACTTCACACTCAGAACACCCCTCACCAGCCTTGGACAAGGTTTGTTCTCCTGCTCCTAGAACAAGTCCAGGCTGTAATAAGCCATTGTTTAGCTTCCTCATGAGAACCTGGTGAGGCTGTCAGGGCTGGACCCCAACAGGCTTTCCACAGGCAAGGAGTTCCCCATCAGTCCTGTGAGGCCTGAGGAGAAGGGTCTAGTTTTAAGTAAAAAGCTGCATTCACTCACAATGAATTCACACCCTTGTTTCTCATTGAGAAGTTTTCTTTAGCTTTTCAATGTTAATTTTTATAAGAATATCATTGGGTGATTGAAGTGAAAAGAATGTTAGAAGAAGCAAGACAGCTGCTTCCAACTTTCTTATGGTTTCTTTTTCTAATGGAATAAGTAACATCGCCTCTAAATGTATTTTCTAATTAAAAATAACACATATCTACAAACGATGAATGCTGGAGAGGGTGTGGAGAAAAGGGAACCGTCTTGCAGTGTTAGTGGGAATATAAATTGATACAGCCACTCTGGAGAACAGTATGGAGGTTCCTTAAAAAACTAAAAATACAACTACCAAACAACCCAGCAATCCCACTACTGGGCATATACCCTGAGAAAACCATAATTCAAAAAGAGTCACGTACCACAATGTTCATTGCAGCTCTATTTACAATAGTCAGGACATGGAAGTAACCTAAGCGTCCATCAACAAATGAATGGATAAAGAAGATGTGGCACACATATACAATGGAATATTACTCAGCCATAAAAAGAAACGAAATTGAGTTATTTGTAGTGAGGTGGATGGATGTAGAGTCTGTCATACAGAGTGAAGTAAGTCAGAAAGAGAAAAACAAATACCATATGCTAACACATATATATGGAATCTAAAAATAATGGTTCTGAAGAACCTAGGGGCAGGACAGGAATAAAGACGCAGACATAGAGAATGAACTTGACGATATGGGGAGGGGGAAGGGTAAGCTGGGATGAAGCGAGAGAGTGGCATTTTACCAAATGTAAAATAGATACTAGTGGGAAGCAGACTCATAGCACAGGGAGATCAGCTCAGTGCTTTGTGACTACCTAGAGGGGTGGGATATGGAGGGTGGGAAGGAGGGAGACGCAAGAGGGAGGAGATATGGGGATATATGTATATGTGAAACTGATTCAGTTTGTTATACAGCAGGAACTAACACAACATTGTAAAGCAATTATACTCCAATAAAGATGTTTTAAGAAAAGGAAGGTATTACTCCAAATAAATTATGCATTTGCTTTGTAGGTACCTCACAAAGAAAAGAAAAAGTAACACATCATGTTTGGTTTTTGCTTTTGCTTTTTGGATCCCTAACTGGCTAGTTATGTCAAAGGAGATTTGAAAAATTAAGTGGAACTACTTTCTACTTGCTGTATTTTTCTCTAGGAAATATTTCTGCCTTATCTGTTCCTGTTCCACCTTTATCCATCTTCTAAATACATGTTCTTTTTCCTACAGAATACTACACATTTCTTCCTGTGCCTGAAGGAACATCAGACCTGAGAGGGAGAGAATTGGAAGAGCTCTTACACCACCGGGTCCATGTCTTTATTTCTCCAGGAATCACTTTATTTCATTTCTTTTTCCTTGGGTTTCGAGCCGCCCCACCATTTACCGAAGTTCAATTACTTCATATGGTCTATTTCTTTCCTGACTTTATTTGCTTATTGAATATATTAATTCATACTTATAATGAATATATTAATTCATACTTATGATAGTCATTGGCCAATATACTTATTTTTAATGAAAAAATAAGTGAGGTAGGTAGAACAATAGACCCCCCAAAGACCTCCATGTCAAATTGCCCACAGTTGGTGAATGTGATATGTTACATGGAATTAAGGTTGCAAATGCAAGTAAGGTTGCTAATTAGCTGACTTTAAAATAGGGCAATTGTCCTGGGTTATCCTGGTGGGCCCAATGTAATCACACAGGCCCTTAAAAGCTGAAGAGGATGGAGGCAGGAGAGTGAGTTAGAGCGATAGGACAAAGGGAAAAGAGGTCAGAGAGATATGAGGTGTGAAAGGGACATGACACACTATTGCTGGATTTGGCAGTGGAGGAAGGGCCGGAGGACAAGGAATGCAGGCAGCCTCTGGAAACTGGAAGAACAAGAAAATGGATTCTCCCTTACAACCTGCAGAAAGAAACCAGACCAGCCAACACATTGATTTTGGGCCAGGGACACCCATTTCAGACCTCTGGCCTCCAGAATAGTAAGGAAATGAATTTGTATTAAGCCTCCAAGGGATGGTTTGTTAGAACAGCCATAGGAAACTAATCCAACGAAGAAAATAAAGACACGTGGGAAGGTGACAGTCATGATTAAACCACAGTTTTCTAGTAACGAGCTAGTTGCTCTGTTGCCTCTGAGTCCATCCCGAGGAGATGGAGCCTGCATGGATAGGGGACTCGTTGTCATGGGAACATATGTGCAAAAGCCTTCGAATTAACATGACCTTTTCTTCAAATGATATATAATGATTGCGTGTGTGTGTGTGTGTGTGTGTGTGTGTGTGTGTATGGTGGTGTGTTCTAAAATTTTGTTTTGACATTCATATACATTTTTAATATGCCAGGAGCCTAAACACTGGGTATGGGGAAGCTTCGTGATGTCCCACTGGGCATTTCTGAGAATCTTCATCTTCAGAGAGCCTGCCATCAATCTCTGAGTGTTTTATTACAGTGATTTTGCCATTGTTCCCTCAGGCAATTAAGACCAAGAAATGCAGCATATTTTCTTCTTATCTTTGAGGAAGTTTTTATTCCCTTTCTAACTACACACAAAACTACGGATAACACTGCAGGCTCCTTTCCTACGTTTTCCATATATACATTTATATTTATATATATTTTATATTTTCAAAATATAAAGCTTGAAGAAATGAACAAAATAAATGTAATCATCTGTGTAAAATAAAATTTAAATGATAAATCAACTGCCTCTTTAAGCAATGAATGCATAAGATTATATAGAGTATACAGTAGTTCCTGGCATTTAAATTATTCTGTAGAGTTAAACCAGTGGCAAATATTTTCCTGCTGTAGAGTAGTCTGTTTATATTTTCACAGCTATTTATCTTTTTTCCATGTTTGGTTAAAATTATCATTCTTGAGGTGCTCTGTATACATTCTATGTTTTGGAAACCCTGCCTGTCTTGTATTTGTGGTGTTTTTAGTGAGCACAGCTAGCACGACATGACACTATTGCCTGTCCTTTATCCTTTATTGAATTAAAAGGTATAAATACATAATATGAGACTGTGTTTATAAATATTCATGGAAAGGCAATGTGATTGGTGTCACCAATTTTATGCAAATTTCAAATTTCCATCCTTAAACACTTTCTATGATCGTTATGAAAATTAGTGAGAACCATGCATAACCCCATCACAGCAGATTATCTGTGTGTATATTTTTTTACAGTAACTTACTGAGACCTTGAATTCTATTTTTATTATCTTCAAATGACTGACTTAATCTTTCCAGATAGCTGTATAACCATTGATATAGACAAAGAAAATACGCTGAGAATTTTATAAATTATTACGTTCTTAGACATTAGGAGCTGAATTGTGTCCCCACTCCCAGCCCAAATTCGTATGTCTAAGTCCTAACCCACCAGTACCTCAGAGTGTGACTGTACTTGGAGATAAGGCCTTTAAAGAGGTAATTAGGTTAGATGAGGTCATTAAAGTGGGTCCTAATCCAATGTGACAGGTGTTCTTGAGGAAGAGATTAGGACACAGGCACACACAGAGTGAAGATGATATGAAGATACAGGGAGAAGAAGGCCATGTATAGGCCAGGGAGAGAGGCCTCAGGAGAAACACCCCTGTGGACTTCTTGATCTCAGACTTCCAGCCTCCATAATTTGAGCAAATACATTTCTGTTGTTTGAACCTCTTAGTCTGTGGTACTTTGTGATGGCAGGCCTAGCAAACCAATAGACTAGATCAGGATCTTGAAAACCAGCAACTCAGATCCTCCAAATGAAGCAGAGGATGGAGTCTGTCATTCAATAACTACCATTTCTTCTAGACAGCTCGCTAAGAAAATTGGTGACATTGACAGTGATTTTACAAGTTTTAGAATTTTTAACTTATTTTTTTACATTTTGATTAATATGTCCATGAAATACATTCAAAACTAACTAGATCTTAAAAACATATACATTTTACATGAATTTATTTTACTTTTGTTTTCCATTAATACTCGTATTAAATTTTCCTAATCTGATTGATCTCTTTTATTTTCTAGATTTCAAGTTTATATTTTTGTCCAACCTTTGGATTTCAGAAATTCCCAGGCAAGAATAACTGGAGAAACCAGAGTCTCAACTATTTTTAACATTTGCAATCATTATATGCTTGTTTATAATGAGAGTGTTCATTCAAATTAGCATAGATGATGAGAGTTCCCACTTTTATTTTTTTCTTCAACTATGGGTTCTACCCTTTCTAACTATAGAAGATTAAAATTAGCCATAGGAGGCAAGAAATCACTGGAAAATTGAGTAAGAGAAAGAAATAAATTGGAAAATGGTAAAAGTAGGATGAGGTAAAGATACTTTGGCATGTGCACTTCAAAACAAAAGCAATTTTGGACAATAATTTTCAAAATTACTTTCTTATTGCAGTTGAGAGCAGTGACAGCCCAGAATTTTTATTATTTTATTATTTATTTATTATTTCTTCAAACTTTTTCAAATTTCTATAACATTTTGGTCATGTAGCTATTTACCATATTTGGAAAGATTCTCTAAACAATTGTTCATTGTCTCAAAAACTACCAGTTTTTAAACCATGCAGATGCATTTAGGTAAAAAAATAAATAGAGGCAAGACTGGGTTTAAACAACATGAACTATAAACATTAGAAACATGGTTCACTGATTGTTGGCTACTAATGCATTGATTGTGTATTTGGTTGTTTTTGTCCACAGGGGTAAGAAAAGTAGTAACGCAAGTGTGCTATTGATTATTTTCTTCAAGGAGGTTTTTTTGATTTGATCACCTCTGAGTTACAATCTTTTTCTGACCTTTAGAGTAACTTATAATTGATGCCTATTTAGAAGTAAAAAAAGTCGTGGATATTTAATGTATAATAACTTAAGTGTTCAGAGTCAATTAACCATTGTACCATGACCCAAGGATAAATGAATTGCTGGAAAGAACAGTGCTATTCCAGTTTGTTCAACAGGGCTGTGAGCATGAGCTGTTTTCCCTTTAAAATTGTTCTATGAGCTTCTAAAATGTGAAGGCTGCCACATGCCCTTTATTTTTCCAATAATCATCTTTTTTTGACAAACAATAATTAATTCTGTGGTCTCCCTTGGCATTATTAAATATTTCTGCTAATACAGACTAATTGCATTGGAAAAGTAGACCAATCCTGGCAAAAATTATAAATGTATAGGTAATATCTAAAATTGTCTTTTTTTTTTTTTACTTTTCAATGAATAAAAAGAAATTCTATGTATATAACTCTTAAAAGTGACTTAGGGGGCTTCCCTGGTGGTGCAGTGGTTGGGAATCTGCCTGCCAATGCAGGGGACACAGGTTTGAGCCCTGGTCCGGGAAGATTCCACATGCCACGGAGCAACTAAGCCTGTGTGCCACAACTATTGAGCCTGCTTGCCACAACTACTGAAGCCCGTGCACCTAGAGCCTGTGCTCCGCAACAAGAGAAGCCACCGCAATGAGAAGCCCGTGCACCACAAGGAAGAGTAGCCCCCGCTCCTCGCAACTAGAGAAAGCCCACACACAGCAACGAAGACCCAACACAGCCAAAAATAAATAAATAAATTTTCTTAAAAAAAGTGACTTAGGGCATTTTTAAAATTCTACATTTACCTTAGAAGTTTTCTTCTGAATTTTGAGCTGTTATTTTAGTTTTACTTGTATTGATTTATTAAAAAATTTGTTTTGAACACCTACTATATAGCAGGCTATCTTCTAAGCTCTAATATGTTACTTAAAATATACCAGTTCCCAATGAAAACAATTTAAGTTGAACTAAGAGGAATATCTGATCATCTGTCTAAACTTATTAGACTCTCTAGATTGTCCTGATGGATTCTCTGACATCTCAACTAAGTTGTCTCATTTTTACTTCTGTTACAGGCATATAATAGTTCTAATATTGATTACAGATTAATATGGTAGATTGCTCTTGGGTCATAGTAGGAAATCAATTGATGCCATCCAAAATTCAAACACAGTTAAAATAGCAACAACAAAAATAATTCCAAATTTTATGTTTGTGATAATCCTATTTATTAGCCTTAGAGAATTTTCTAGAAATTATTCCTTCTTAAAGTTAAGAGAGATCTAATATAAATTCAACAATTTTTTCAACGTTGCATCTTCTAAATTCAAGTAAAACCAAATAAAATATAATACTTTAATTGCAATTGTTCTGTACAATCAAATATATATCTTTATATTATTGTTTTTCTATTCATTCTTCTGTATGATTCTAGGCAGAGGGTATTGTAGGATGATATTTAGGTAACATTAACAATGGTTATTTATGGGTCACGAGATAATTATTGATGTTAAATTTCTTCTTTGAACTTTCTATACTGCAAGGGAATATCTGAGTGATAATGCAGTATTCCAAAATGAAAATAGGGATTAATTTCCTCCCCAATAAGTGTATGACTTTATTATAAAGCAAAAGTCTAGTCATGTTGTCTAATGGTACAAGTAAAATTTAACCATACTTAATTGATAATTTAAATGCATTGATTTACATTCTAAAAAATTGTGTTTAGGCCTATTTCCTTAAAATCTCCAAAATATACTTAATCACTCCAAGGGTATATTTCTGGATGCACTTGACCAACTCTAAATGACTGCTTTGGATGAAGGTACATGATAATGGAGAAGAAAGAATCATCAAAAGTAGGAAAACACAAAGCCTGTTTTGGGAGGCAGGAACAGCCCATGTGGTCTCAGGACTAAGCCGCAGTAGGTATCCCTAGGGGACCCTGGTCTTTAAAGTGGAGTGCAGACAGACTGCGGGGGATTTTCCGTGTGAGGTCCATGAGTTTGTGGCCAATTACGGAATCACTGGACGTTTTGATGAATAGAACCTCATTCACTCGCTCATTCATTCACTCAACAATTGTTTGCCGGCCGCCTCTCCAGCAACATAATGATGGAGACAAACGGGAGAAAGTCATGGCTCCCGCCCTCGTGAAAGTCTGAGTCCCCAAAAGGAGACAGGACAGTGAGCCAATAATGAAAGTCCCGGGAGTTAAGGATTAATAAGGACATGTGAACAGGAGCACAAGGTGGGTGGGATGAGTTTTCCGGGGGCTCATCCTTGAACCCGGGCAATAAGGGCCCCGTGTGTTCTGTGGGCCACCGGATCCTCAGGGATCCACGTGCAACAGCGCGTTCAGTGCGCACCAGGCCGGTGGACTTATCCCCCGCTGCCCTCGGATGCAGAAGCACAGAGAGGGCAGGAACCTGCCCAGGTGCACACAGCCCTTCTGTGGTGCAGGTGGAATCCTTACCGCACACGAATGCACTGGTAGACCCCATAACCTACTGTGTGCATTCTGATTTTCATTCGATATGAAAATTTGAGTAAACTGCCGAAATTTAATTCGTTCATTCGGAGTGTTTTGATTCTGCAGAGTTAGACAGGAAATGGTAGCGCTCTTCGACTGTTTTTTCAGCCATGTATCCTAGAGCAGAGGTCAACGCCAATTCTTTGAGGAAGACATTAAAGAAGGAAAAAGATTATCAGATTAAGTTCTGAATTTTCCCCCAGTCTTCAACAACTCTTTTGTTTCTACTGGCTGTTTTGAAAGAATTGAAATTCAAAGCTATTGGAAAGAGGAAAATAGGTTGATTTAAACCAAATGTCTTACTAATTCTGTCTGTCTGAAATATCTACAGTTCCTTAGTGGCACATACATTTACGGTAGAGGAAGGAGGCTTGCGGGTCACGAAGAGGTCATAGCACTTCCAAAAATGCAAACAGCTCCACTGCTCCCACCTAAAACTGGTCCCAGGGCAGAGGGATGGGGGCGGCTGCTGCATCAGGGGGGCGAACACGGAGCTGAAGGTCCAGGAGGAGACTCTGGGGCTTACAAAGCACCCGCTCCCGAGTTATCCTGTTTGTTCCTCATGAGAGTCCCACGAGGTACGGGACTGCATCATCTCCATGTGACAGATGTGGAAGGAGGGATTCTGAAGGACCGGGCTCCTTGCCCAGAGCAGTGTGGCTCAGTTAGGGGCACAAGGATGGGAGACGGGCTGTGGAGAGGCGCCCCCAAGAAGGACGCAGCCCAGGGATGGCACTGGGGAGCAGGTCCGCAGCTGTAGGTGCACCCACACCGCTACTGCTGCTCAAGGCCTGCTGGCTGGAAATACACTTGCATTATTAGACGCCAATTAGACTCTCTAATTACAAGAACGTGAATGTTCCTTTTGCAAAAAGAACCTATGGATTATGACTAGTTAACTCCTGTAATCTATTGTGTCCCAAATCCTATGTAGCTGGCCTGTACTGACTTACAGGTTTAAATGAGTTTCCAGCGTCAGCCACATCATAGAATGTGTTTTCTTGTTTGGGTCATAAATTGTACCTAAGTGCAGTGTTGAAAGGTCAGTGTATGTTTTAACAGCACCGTAAATGTAAACTTGGTACGACAGAGTGTCGTATTGGCTTCAAGGAAGAAGTAGCATTCAGTAACTTTGGGATATATTCCATTTTTAAATTGCTCTCTATTGTGAATATTTCTATGAACTTGGCCAAGTTTTCAGTTTAACCAGGATATTTCTCTCAGGAGCCAGCCACCTGTATCATTCTCTGTTAAGTAGATACAGAATCAAAATAGGCTAAACAATATTACTGGTATTTATGCTACAGAAGACATTTCTGTCCATAGTTACTCAGACCTCAGTCATGCCTCCTGCATGACTAATAAATGTAAGGGTTTTTTAACTGATCATTTGCCGCATAGATCTTTGGATGGAAGTAGCTTACACTGTGGCAGGAAGACACATTTTTGAGCAGCCTTTTGCCTGGATTTCAAGGCATCCTTTTGTAGTATGGGAATCTGAGTTGGGAAAACATTTGAGAACATATTTTGCCTGAATATTAATCATCTTTTGAATGTGGAGTTTTCTGCATTAAGAGAAAAAACACAGCAAAACTTTTGTTTCATTAAATAAAAAATTATCATGAACGATATATTTACTAAACCAGAGCTTGTTGGAAACCTGGGACACATGAAGGTCACCCTGTTTTTCTCTACTTTGGGGACATCTGCAGCAGAGGCACGGGAACATCCTGATATTTGTAAATACTGCTGCAGAAGTCTGGTCACTAAGAGGGGACAACAAGTCCTCAGTTGCCTACCCTGGAAGGAAGATCAGCAAGGCAGAATGGCATGTCTCTGTGGTGTTTTGCTTTCACGGAAAACTCTCAGGTGTGATAGTTCATTGGATACGTAAGACTGCCTTTTGTTAATCTTCCCTAACTCTATACAAAGCAGGGGACACTGGTACCTTTGAAGAAGAAAAATACAAGTTATGTTTGAATTGGTTTGAACCGGGGCTGAGAACAGCAGGATATTTGCTGAGAGATGGAGGACCAGGTCGGCCTCCGTTTGTTGCTCTGGGATCAGAGGATTCTCACAGTCAGATCTGGAAGACGTCAATTGTCACTGTATCCTTTTTTTCCTTCTAGAAAGTTCTTTCTTCTCCTCCATAACAGACGTCTAAAAAGCATCTGTCATAAGTACCAATTATTTTCTTTGTGTTTAAATTCGTTTTTCTGAAGACCTTCTGTTGGAGAACTGAGTTGCATTTTTTTCCAAAGACTGGAAAGCAATGTATGTATTGAAACATTGTCTGTTTGTCACCTCTGGGGGCCTGGTCATAGTGGGGCAGGCTAGATCAGAGATGACCATGAGCGCAGAGACTCGGACTGGTCAGGGGCAAGCTGTGATGCCAGAGAGGTCCCAGGAGCAGGCAGTGGGAGAGACTGCTTAGGTTCAGCAGGGAGGTGCCCCAGCCAAAGGAGAGAATGTGTCTTAGTAAGTACTTTTATTCTGCATGTAGTTAAGTGTTATATGATGAGACCATGAACCAGGAAGAAAGCAGGAGACTCCTTAATCTGAGCAAAAGCTTACATAATGACATTGAACACAATGTTCTTTCTTGTCATCTGGCCGTGTATCTTAGCAGATCTCCCTGTCTGGTAAGATCTCCTGACAATATAAGCCCTCCTTCTCAAATATTCTCTCCTACTTGACCAACCTCTCTGAGATCAATCAGTGTAATCAAATAGGGGACTATAATTTTCATATTTAGAACTGAGCGATCATCTTCATACATCATGCAAAGTAGAGAGTGGTTCCAAGTTAAGAAGACAATGGGACGTATATAAACAAACAAGCAAAGAATGCCAAATGTTCTAGCCAGCACTGAAGACTTAAGCTGAAACAACGAACACTGACATATTTAATGTTTTTGAGTTTCAAAACCTTGGAAGCAAGTCTTCTGAATTTCCTGACAAAGATAAAATATAGTAAGTTTCCAGGAAGATGCATGAGCTACACCTAGGCTTAGAAGGATTTGCACCCTTTCCTGTAAATTTGGGTAAGAAGACTGAAATAATGGGCGCTTATCTAGATGAGAGGGTAAAACACTCACACACACACACACACACACACACACACACACACACACACACACAAAGACTGATGTTCTTTGGGCTGATGCAGTGAATGGAGTGAGATAAAACCAAGTTTTAACTTTAGGTTCAAAATTGAAATTAGCTAAATTTTTCCTAAGTTGGCTTTTTAGTGTTGAACTATTTGACAGCTCAATAATAATTAATTTCAGACCTAGTTTTGTTCACAAAATTATCATAAATTACAAGAAAAACAGATAACTGTAATTTTGATCAATAAAATATATGTTTAAAACTTTCTAAATAAAGCATATATTTTGTGGTACAGAAAGTCATGATATCTATTCAACATCTTTCTAACTGCTGAACTTAAAAAGAATAATGGCTTATGTTATTTTATTTTATTTTTTTATTATTTTATTTAGGCTTATTTATTTTAAATTTTGCCCTGTGAGAATGCACTTGTGTCTCTGTATATATAAAGAATATTTCTACTTTCTGTACATTTTATAAAAATAATACAATTCACCTTCCTTTCTCAAGAATTCAGATATTTTGCAATATTTTTGACAAAATTCTTTCACAGATAAGGAGAAAAGAAATAAGCATTGGAGAAATGATTACAGAGACTTTTATTCTGAGGAGAGACCTCAGGAAGAATATTGAGCTATATATTTTTTTCAAATTGTCAAGGTTTTTCAAAGATGACATCACCTCTGCAAATGAAGCCCATAGATGTTTCACCTGCCATTGTCCAGAAGGTGAACATTATGTACAATCAAACAGCAAATGATTCTTCTTACTCTTCATCTGTCACATGATTCATCTTATGGTCTGGAGATCCATAAGGAAGGTGGTATTAAAAAGTTTAATGCATCCCACATTTAAAAATCAGCTAGTAGGGCTTCCCTGGTGGCACAGTGGTTGAGAATCTGCCTGCCGATGCAGGGGACACGGGTTCATGCCCCGGTCTGGGAAGATCCCACATGCCACGGAGCGGCTGGGCCCGTGAGCCATGGCCGCTGAGCCTGCGTGTCCGGAGCCTGTGCTCTGCAACGGGAGAGGCCACAACAGTAAGAGGCCTGAGTACTGCAAAAAAATAAAAAATAAAAAAAATAAAATAAAATAAAAATCAGCTAGTAAATGCCACTTCTGTAAAGGCAGCCAACAACCCTCTAAAATCTACTCCTCCATATAAGCAATAAGAACACTGGCAAAAATTGGCAACACCAACATTTTCAAAAGTCTGGAAATTAACCAAGTTTTAAAAAAATTTATTCTACATAATATTGGTAAAAACAGTGGTATTTTAATGTAATGTAACTTGGCTGATTTCTACCACCCTCCATGATAGCCTTAGAAATGAACAGCCTAGCAATCATTGTAGCAATGAAAAACAGCATTCTAGAAGTCACTGAAAGGGGCACAACAGGTGGAACTCCCCAAAACCCCATCCTAGAGAATTGTTATTATTTGGACTGTCAATTTTCTATCAATAGATACCCCAACTCATAGGCCTACTCCTGACCCAGGGTTCAGTCAGTATGAACAGCCTTTCCCCTGGGATTGTTTCTTGAAAACAATTAGCAGTAGTTGTTTAACACTGCAGCTGCCTAAGGTGAACCAGTTGGGACAAACAAGAAGTTGACTACAGAATTTAAAAGGAAAAACTCTCATCTCTCACCTGTGGCTAGCCTTGAGGCTTGGCACAGCAGGAATAAAAGGAAAGGCCAAGTTGTAAACTGCCTGCTGGAGAAATTAAAGCATGTCCCAACACACACAGAGAGTCCCTCAGCAAAAGCTGGGGGACTTCTTGGTTTAAGTCATTCTGGAAAACTTCTGTCAAAGAGTTAGGTGACCACCAAGCTTACTGAACAGAGACTTCAGTTGTCATACACAATAAAGAATATGGTCTTTGTTGAATTACTTCAGGAAAGTCAGTAAACAAGCAAAGAGAAAAAATAACAACAAATCCCTGAGAAGGGGAAGATGCTGATTTCCACAGTTGGCACATTAAATGTTTTTAAATGTCCAATTTTCAACAATAAATTATTGTTTTCATTTTATTTTATTTTTTTAATTAATTTATTTTTTAACATCTTCATTGGAGTATAATTGCTTTACAGTGTTGTGTTAGTTTCTGCTATATAACAAAGTGAATCAGCTATACATAAACATATATCCTCATATCTCCTCTCTCTTGCATCTCCCTCCCACTTTTCCTATCCCACCCCTCTAGGTAGTCACAAAGCACCGAGCTGATCTCCCTGTGCTATGTGGCTGCTTCCCAGTAGCTATCTATTTTACATTTGGTAGTGTATATATGTCCTTGCCACTCTCTTACTCTGTCAAGCATAAATTATTAGATATGCAAAGAAACTGAAAAGGCAGACTCACGGGGGAAAAAAAAAAGTAAACAAAAATTGTCTTTGAGCAAGCCCAGATGTTGGACTTACTATGCAAAGAATTTTTTTCTCCCCAAGTTGTGATTCTTTTTTCTAATTTTTTTTTAAATTGGAGTATAGCTGCTTTACTATGTTGTGTTAGTTTCTGTTGTACAAAGAAGTGAATCAGCTCTATGTATACCCATATCCCCTCCCTCTTGGGCCTCCCTCCCACCTCTCACCCCCCATCCCACCCATCTAGGTCATCACAGAGCACCGAGCTGAGCTTCCTGTGCTTTATATCATGTTCCTGCTAGCCATCTATTTTATGCATGGTAGTGTATATATGTCAATCCTAATCTCCCAATTCGTCCCACCCTCTGTCCTTTCTCTATGTCTGCATCTCTATTCCTGCCCTGCAAGTAGGTTCATCTGTACCAGTTTTCTAGATTCCACATACATGCTTTAATATCTGATAGAAGCTGTTGTGTATTCAAAGAACTAGGTATCTAAAGAACTGAAGGAAAATAGAAACAATGTCTCACCAAATAGAAAATATAAATGCAGCAATAGAAATTGGGGGAAGAGGGGTAGTGGAAAAACCAAATAGAATTCTGGAGTTGAAAGTACACAAACTAAAACTAATAAGCATATTTGAGGGAACAGATAAAAGAATCATTGAAAATTAAGATAGGACAATTTAGATTATCTATCGTGAGGAACAGAAAGAAAAAAAATAAAGAAAAATAAAAGCACCTCAGACACTTGCAGGACACCAATAAGAATGTACATTATGCATAATGGAAGTCCCAGGCAAAGAGGTAGAGAAACGGGCAGAGGAAAATTTAAAAATACTAATGGTCTAAAATTTCACAAATGGGATGAAAAACTTTATCTGAGAAAAAGAAACCCAGTGAACTCCAAAGTGGATAAACTCGAAGAGATTCACACCAAGATACATTGTGTTAAAACTTTTGAAAGCCTAAACAGAATCTCAAAAGCAGCAAAACAGAAGCACCTTATTGCATGCAAGCAACCCTCAATAGACTAAACGGCTGGTATCTCATCAGAATCCGTGGTGATCAGAAAGCAGTAGAATGACTTACTCAACGTGCTGAAAGTCTGTCAGCCAATATTTCTATATAAAACAAACAACACCATCCCCATCATAACTGAACTTTCCCAGGCAAACAAAAACGAGGAGAATTAGTTACTAGGAGTAATGTCCTACCAATAATACTAAAGGGAGTCATTCAGGCCCCTGACCTGTCTCCCTAAGTCCCTGATCAGCACCCGACTCCTGGGCATAGCCGCTCCAGTAAGAGTTTGTTCCCACAGGTGGTTTGTCTTTTCAGGGGTGGCCGAGGAGCGCTGAGAAGCTGGAGCGGGTCTGTGGGTTGCACCTTCCCGGGTGGAGGTGGAGCCAAGAAGAAGGAGGAGCTTTGACTGACGGCCCCCAAGTCCTGGGCTCTCAAGATATGGCTCGACGTCTCTTAGTGGCGATGGCCTTGCGCAACTACAGGGACTGCCTTTTCTAGGCCCCAGGGTCCCTGAGATATTTTGTTCATATAGAGCCTATGAAGCTCTTAAAAAGTGACTAGGGAGATCAGCTTGGTGCTTTGTGACCACCTAGAGAGGTGGGATAGAGAGGTTGGGAGGGAGATACAAGAGGGAGGAGATATGGGGATATATGTGTATGTGTAACTGATTCAGTTTGTTATACAGCAGGAACTAACACGACATTGTAAAACAATTAAACTCCAATAAAGATTATTTTTAAAAAGTAAGTGATTAAATTCTGAAAAATAAAAAAGCAAATAGCAAATAAAGGCACGCTCTCTCTCTCTCTCTCTCTCTCTCTCTCTCTCTCCTCACCTCCCCTTCTCTCCCCCCAACACTCTCTCTCACCTTCTTACCCCCTGCTTCACTGATTTCAATTCTCTCATTTTGGTCTGCCACCATAACATGTAAAATGACAAAGTCCTTTATTCAGTGAGAGGAAGGTACAATTTAGATCCAAGATGATTATCTCAGAATCTGCTTTGTGTGTGTGTGTGTTGCTCACTGTGGCTGCAAAAATTCCTTTATGTTATTTCTTTCTCATAATAACTATGCTTTCATTCTCCACAGTATGAATTAACTGACAGGACCTCCTGCTGCTTATTATCTTCAGTTATTAGGTGGAGGTTTAGTTACTAAGATACCTGATACCTCATCTCTCTCCAGGCCTCATTATATGCATGTGCAGCTCTCCAGGAAGATTTAGAACATAATCACACCATCTTTATTTAAAATAGACAATTCTGTTAAAAAATACCTAAATGTTTATCATAAATAAGCCATCAGTGTTCTCTAGTGTCTTCTAAACTTACTTTTATGATAGACACAGATATTTTCTTAGCTATTTTTCCAGCCAGAGAATTGTAAGAGGCTTGAAGATGATGGCTGGAACTCAATGTCCAATTCATGAAAATGTACAGAGAAGGAGAAAAGGCTCCAGCAATTAAATCCCCCATGAATCCTATGAACAGAGGCAGTAATGTTATCCACAGCCTTATCTTCATCCCAGGTGCCTGCTGTTACCAACACATCTGTCACTCCTCCATGATACAGCACTTCTTCTGCCACCATATCTTTAATTGAAGAAAATTTGTACTCTGAATGGTGATTGCTCATAGGAAGCCGTGAACTGTCAATCACTACTTTGAAATTGAGTCTCTTCTAACCTTGTGCTTGTCTATGGTTAGCTTACTTTCTATGTTTGGGTTTTGTCATTGAGTGTTTCTTTTTTAATGTTTTCTTTGGTCTTTCAAATTTGATTCCCTAAGACAGAAAACAGGGAAATCCGCACATACACAACTTACAGCAGCAGGCTAGTTTAGTGCAGTGACTGGACTCCATGTATACTGACTAGTTTCAAGATATGACTCTGGCACTTCCAAGCTGTGCAACCTTGGGAAATTACTTAACCTCTCTGTGACTGCCAGTTAATTTTATGCATCAACTTGGCTAGGCTTTGGTGCCAAGTTTTTTGGTCAAACATCAGTCTAGATGTTGTTGTGAAGGTGATTTTTAGACATGATTGACATTTAAATCTCTAGACTTTGAGTAATTCAGATTACTCTCCATAATGTGGGTGGGCCTCATCCTCATCCAATCAGTTGAAGTCCTTAAGAACAAAGACTGAGGTTTCTTGAAGAAAAGGGAATTCTACCTCAAGAATGCAACACAGGAACGCTACCTGAGTTTCCCACCAACTGTCCTGCAGAATTTGGATTCGATACTGCAACATCAAATCTTCCCTGAATTTCCAGCTTGCCAGCCTGCCCTACAGATTTCAGACTTGCTTGAGTCCACAAGCATATGACCCAATATCTTAAAATCCTTCCCTCTCTCTGTAGTTCCCTCACCTAAAACCCTGTCATTACCTCACAGAAGAAGTGTAATGATATGCTGCCCTCATTTTAAATTTTTTCTTTGTTTATGCATGAAAACAAACATTTATGGGAACTAGAGATATAGAAATTCAGGATCTAATGAAACAAGAATGAACACAACTCTATGTGTGAAACATTGAAATAGACCATGATTATGGATTATAATTAAGGCTATTATGGTAGAAGAAATATTATCTCCCATTCCTCTCCCACATCCTGTGGGTAAGTTGGGCTTGATAACTGAGCTTATGGACACAGAAGTCATTGGTGCAAATGTCTTTGAAGAAAAAGGTACAAAGAATCACATAGAGGTGAATTTTACAAGAGCAGGAATGGTGCAGAAAGACCTTTAAAAGGGACTAGACACAAACTGTGCATGAATTTTCTGGTACATAACATTCCATAAGAACATTTATGCTTCTGGTCAAGGTGGGACAAACTATAGATCTTAATCCTCAAGGCAGGAAGTTTGTACTTGATCCAACCTCTTCCTTAGTGTCTAGAGTTTATCAATTGAACTTGTATGGAAATACAAAACAGGAATTTGTGATTGGTTCATTTCCTTGGTCAACATGAAGATCATATAAAGAAGTTCCAATAATTTTTCTTTGGACTCTGTCATTATTGTCTTCTCTTACTCTTTCATTAAACCACGCACAAAGCTTTACTGAGTCTCCCACCTTCTACCCTCCACCCCCTTGTTAGACCCTGAGCCAAGCACTGAAAGCACAGCAGCTGAGATATGATTTTGTTTCTGTGACTCATTGAAACTCAAATTTTAGTGAATCAGCAGAACTTTCTAAGATGGCCTTCTTCACTTACATGCTTAGATTTTAGTGGCTTTGCTGTTGCAGAGAGAATTCATTTGTAATTTCTCCAGACTTCATCATTCTGCACTTCCAAGTTGATATTTCTTTCTATCCTCTTGCGATTGATCCTAATGAAAGACATGTTTTTTCCATGATAATTATACAATGGCTCTCAGTCATAAGGATTGATTCCCCAGGTGGAATGGGGTATTTTTTTTAATAGGTAGGGGTTTGCCCATCTTCTATGGAAAGTTCGAACTTTGCAGTGGTAGAAGCTTATATTGCATGGCTTCCAAGAAACCTTTACCAACGGACCCAGGTCTACCCTCCTAGGAGTCAACACCTTTCCAAGCTTCAGGTGGAGTTGGAGTGCGGACAAGGGGTCCTTTACTAGGTTGCCCAGTGCTGGGAAGACTTGCTTGGATAGCGCTTATATCCAGACCTTTTTTCGGTCTGTCTGTTATAAGCAATTTGTTGTGTTGAAAGGAAAAAAACCTGGGCATCAGACGGACCTTACTTTGAGTTTTAGCTTCACCAATTACCATTTGTATAATCTTTAGAAAATTACTTATATATGGTAATCCTCAGTTCCTTCAATGTAAAGTAGAATTGAAAATATCTACCTTGAATTACTTCAGTGATTAAATTACGGAACAATAACTCTAACGTCCATGCCATGACCCAAGCTTGCATATATGTAGGGAATAGAAATGATCCACATGGTGAATGGATTTCAGAAACTTCATATATGTGTCTGAATCTCAGTGGAGAGATCGGGGCCAAAATATAAAAATGGAGCCTTCAGCATATAGGTGAGAACAGAAGACATAGATTGAGAGGAGATGAGAAATGAATGTGAAACCCTGAAGGGCCCCCAAATGAAAAGAACCAGCAGGAAAAGTAGAAACCAGGTGTAATGGCTAAGATCAAATCAAGGAAAAGATTGCCAAGTGTAGCCAAAAATTTAAAACTAAAATACACTTTAAGTTCTACTCAAAAAAAAAAAAAAAAACTTTCACAACACAAATGAAGGAAAATATACAAGAAAAAAAATCATATTAAATGTTTTGCTTTTGCCATTATAACAACAGTATTAGGTGAGCAAGCTCACATCATTGCTTTGACCCTTCAGGGAAGAACATAAGACGGTCCATCAAAGCTATGATGAATTGGATTAAAGGATGAGATAATGTAGAAATTTCACAATTCCACTGTCTCTCCATTTTACTTGTTTTAGTGTAATAGTCTAATGCAATAAAATGTAAGCAATATGTATGACTTTTATAAAAACATGACACGAATACAGTAGCAGAACAAACTCTTAAAGGTTTCATTATTTTAATATGTATTTTGGCAAAAATCAACTCTTTTCTGTGGGTGTGAAAATAATAGCAGTAATTACTGCAGGAATGATAACTCACATTAAAGTTGTGAATATCCAAGTGTGGTAAAATAGTATCTTTAAAAAGTGATTGATTGACATACCATACAAGCCAACAACCTTATTAAAGAATGACATTTATTTGAAGGTACTTCAGTGATATTAGTAACAACATGGCAATATGTTCCAAAATTTACTTTTTCTGTCAAATTCCACTGGCTATTTTGAGGCTAAGTATGAGTACAAATATTATAAATTTTCTCAAAGAAACCCAGTACACAATTTCCTGTCAAATAAAACATTTTGTGGAATTCTTACTGATATTTTCAAAGAGTGAATATGATCAATGGGGCAAATTCAAGATTTCTGTTACCATGTTTAAATCTGAGATTAAATCGTGATGAAATTGAAACATGAAGTTTTCACTGAGGAATAAGGACATAAAAAATAGAATATTTTGAAACTTGGACTGCCTGTTAAAAACGTAAAGCACTGAGCATCTAATATTTAAAAAATAATTTTGTTAAATATTTTGTTAAATTAGGGAGTCTAAAACTCTCTAATGGTGGTGATAACTTGTTTTAATGTAATCTTGATAGCTGTTGTGAACGTAATTTTGTACAAATATGTTTAAAATGTATTTTAAACATATTTTGATAATTTTTAGTAAGGTTGAAAATTTGTATATTGTACAGCCCAGTAATTACATTAGTAGATAAACTTTAGCTCCTTTTACCAGAAGTTAACAATATTCAAGAGGCTGTTCATAAGAGCAAACAATTCAGATGGCAATGGGTTGATGGATTCACACCTTGGAATATTAAACAGTCCTGAAAAGGAATTTACCACAGCTACAAGCTGTAGCATGAATTAAATTTTGTGACAACATTGAAAAAAGAAAAAAAGAACAAATACATGAAGACTAGATATAGTAAATTAGCCTTGGAATAAAATTAAGCAAAGTGGTAACAAAGCAAAATGATATTCTTTTAAGCATATACATATATACGGCTAGATAATACACAGGTTCTGAAGTTTGCTCTTGGAAGAGGTGAAGTGCCTTTGGTGTTCAAATTGTATCCCCTCATTTCTTGGTACAATTTTGGCTGTATCCATATCTGTGTGAACTCAGCTCCCTGTCATGTAGGGGGACAATAACAGAGGCTTTCTGTATGCTTCTCAGTAGTTCCTTGCGTAATCAAGTCCCTGTGACCTAGAGCAGTGACCTTGAAAATCCACCCACTAAGATTGTCAACTTTGGTGGGTTGGCATGGGTTAGGAGTGGAAGGCGAAGAATAGTCTTGTAAAGGAATAACCATTTAGGTATTATAAGAACAAGAAAATAGCTCTGCAAACAATTGCTACAAAAAACACCTTACAAAATATTTAAAATAAACCCCAGCAAGGAATGTTAAAATCCTTTTGTTAAAAAATATTAAACTATATTGAGTAGAGTTCCCTGTGCTATACAGTAGGCCCATGTTGGTTATCCATTTTAAATATAGCAGTGTACACATGTCAATACCAATATTACATAACAACCTAAATGGGAAAAGAATTTGAAAAAGAATAGATACATGCATATGTATAACTGAATCACTTTGCTGTACACCTGAAACTAACACAACATTGTTAATCAACTATACTCCAATATAAAATAAAAAGTTAAAAAAACAAACAAAAAATATTAAACTATATAAAACTTATCTGCGCCCTGAATGCATGGAGAGATATACAGTCTTCCCATTTAGGCAGACTCAAGAGTGAAAAGAAAGCAATCTGGCCATAATTATAATATAAAATCATCAAATTTTGATAAAAATTTCCCAGGAGCTCTTTTATTTATCTTGATAATTTTTTTTTTTTTTTTTGCGGTATGCGGGCCTCTCACTGTCGTGGCCTCTCCCATTGCAGAGCACAGGCTCCGGACGCACAGGCCCAGCAGCCATGGCTCACGGGCCCAGCCGCTCTGTGGCATGTGGGATCTTCCCAAATTGGGGCACGAACCCGTGTCCCCTGCATCGGTAGGCAGACTCTCAACCACTGTGCCACCAGGGAAGCCCTATTTTTTTATTTTAGTTTATCTAAGGTGTTTTACAATGTTGTGTTAATTTTTGCTGTACAGCAAAGTAAATCAGTTATCCACATACATATATCCACTCTTTTTTAGATTATTTTCCAATACAGGTCATTACACAGTATTGAGTAGAGTTCCCTGTGCTATACAGTTGATAACTTAATTTTAAATTCATTTAGAAAAAATCCCCAACAATGATCAAAGACATGTAAAACAATAAAGGGACTTGCCTTACCAAGTAGCAAGGTACATTATAAATCCAGACTAATTAAAACAAGATATTGATATATAAATATGAAATTCAGTCATTGAAACACAATGAGATAATACATATATATGAAAGCAATTAATCATAAAGATAATATTTCAAATCAGTGATGAATAAAGGAATACCAAAAATAAATTCCACAAGAAACCAAGTAATAAATGTAAAAGAAAGCAAAGCTATAAATGTGTTATAAGAAAATAAAAGGAATTACTTTTTAATTTTGAGGTAAAAATAATTTTGTAAGCAAATAAAAAATGAGAGTTTTTCCCTTTATCTCAATAACGATAAGAAAACAAAGGTAAATTTGACATCATGAAAATATGCTTAAATAAGACAAAGTCACTATAAATTTAAATATGAACTAAAGACGAAATATTTGCAGCATGTATAAGGAAAAATGATTAATATTTAGAGTATATTTAAAAATCTATAAGTATTCAAAAAACATAAAAATCCAATAGACCAGGGGACCATGAGTGGAGAAAGAGAATTCAGAAAGGAGGAAACCTCAAGGATCCACAAATAGACACAGGGTCCAATTCTATGCCTCAGAGCGAGAGATGTGAAAATAATATCAAGATTTCTTTTTCTGTAAGATTTGCAGGATCAAAAAATGTAAGAATGGCACCATCTAATTTTGTCGACAATGTAGGGAAACAAGCACTGTCATTCACTGTGATGGATTGGTCCAGCCTACAAAGGACAACTTGAGTCTTTATAGACATGAGCAATGTGCTTCACTTTTAATTCATTATTTTCACTTCTCTGTATCAAATCTTAAAACATACTTGCATGGGAAAAAACCAAGATAGTAACAAAGTTTTCATTGCACCTTTGTACTTAATATTAAAATATGGGGGGAAAACATTTTGACAGTCATCTCCAGGGGAATAGTTATACATCCACATCATGAAGAAGTACAGGGCAGTCTCCACATTAGTCAACCTCTCTCAAATTCCATATTCCTCAAATGTAGCTATGCTAAAGTGTAGTGTCTGTCTTCCTTGAACTTTAAATATAACATTCCAGAGTTTTATTTGGAAATTATATATACATATATGTGTATGTATATATACAAATTTGTATATGTATGCATATAAACCTTTAATATGTAAATGTATATATAAATAATAAATAAATTTGCTTCATATATGTTTTTTAAACACAAAGCACTTTTCTAGCTATATTGTTTTGTAATTTGTATTTTTTTAGTTTTTAAGGTTGTGGAAATATTCCTATAAAACCCATACGATTTTTCCTTATTTGTATTAACCTTGGTTTAAAAACTCTTAATTGACTATAAAGCACAGGAGAATGATGTGTGTGTGTACATGTGTATATGCTTGTATGTGTACTTGTGTCTGTGCATATTAATTTTTAATTGTTAAACCAAACTTGAATTCCTGGATAAACCCAAATTGATCATGTGCATTTACTTTTTTCCTTTGTTTATTTCATTTTTCACTTTTTAAAAACTGAAACATAGTTTATTTACAATATTATATTAGTTTCAGGTGTACAACATAGTGATTCAATATTTTTATAGATTATACTCCATTGAAAGTTATTACAAAATAATGGCTATATTTCTTTGTACTGTATTATATATCCTTGTTGCTTATTTATTTTATTTTATTTATTTTTTAAAAAATTTTATTGGAGTATAGTTGATTTACAACGATGTGTTAGTTTCAGGTGTACAGCAAAGTGAATCAGTTATATATATTTCCATTCTTTTACAGATTCTTTTCCCATATAGGTTATTACAGAATATTGAGTAGAGTTCCCTGTGCTGTACAGTAGGTCCTTATTAGTATCTATTTTGTATATATAGTACTGTGTATATGTCAGTCTCAATCTCCTAATTTATCACTTCCCCCTCTGTTTCCCCTTTGGTAACCATAAGTTTGATTTCAAGATCTGTGAGTTTGTTTCTGTTTTGTGTTTTTGTTTTTCATTTTAACTTGCTGACTTTGTTAACAATTTGTGCAGAATTTTCGTATTCACATTCAAGAAAGAGATTGTCCTGTGTCTTTCTTTTCTAGCACTGTCCTTCCGAGTATTAGCAGCAGTATTTTAAAATTCATGTTTTTGTATTTTCTGTGTGATCTAACAGACGCTTATGCTTATTTACTATTCGATATGCTTATTGGCTCATAGTGCTTATTTGCGACATAATACAGTTATTATACTTTTCATTATACTCTAATAATAATAATACTGGTATTCGCCCTGGAACTCTTATTTTGTGGATATATTGTAATTTATTCAGCTTTAACCCTGAGCACAAAATCTTTGTTCTTGTGAGTCCATTCATTCTGTGTGGCTTTAATGAGCTCTGTGTTAATGGGCCTCATGGTAAAAACATCATGCACTGCTTTGAACAGTGAGGGGCAAAGGTGGAAAATAATTAGTATCTATTTTAGGCCTCAAGGTCTTTCAGTGACAATAGGAAGAGGAGAGGGCAAAACAGAATAATGAGGAAAGAACTTTGCCCAGCAGGACACTGGCGTAATTAATTTACCCCAAGTTAATCTGAAAAGAGTGGAAAATGGACTCAAGATGCTTATACTCACATGCACGTATTTTTTAATCACTAAGTTTTTATTGGAAATTTTGCTTTATCCCAGTAAATAACAAATTTATTTACTTTAATGAAGATACTCTATAAACCTGAAGCAAAAAAAAGGAACACTATCATTTATTCATTTTAATGCATCCATTCTTTTTTTTAACCAAATGATAAACATTGACAATAAAGGCATAAAATATGAAATAAAATGGAAGGGAAATACTTCTAAACAAATATTGTTCCAGCAATAATAAAGTCATTTTCTTCATGCTTTATCAAGATGACTCATATGTGATTTTTAGTTATGCTTATTCTTTAATTAGTATTTTTGTGATGTTTTCAATTAGGACCATGAAGCAGATTCAAGGTCCTGTGTGCATTTCAAATAGCCCTGAGTGATCAGGAAAAATATGGAGAGTTCTTTACTAGTTCCAAAGAAGAGAAAAAATAATTTAAACAATATATGAGCATTACAAAGAGATTCACTCTTGGGTTTGTAGATTTTTCTAAGAAACAACTTTCTGAAGAGATTGCAACCCAAGACAATATCAAAGTGAAGCAATTAAGTAATTTATCATGATGTCTCAATGAAAGAGTCTCTCCAAAATCAAAGACTTCTAATGGTCTCTTTTCATCTCAGTTCCTGACCTGGAAACTTCACTGAGCCCCTTCTTGCATGAGGACCTCTTTATTAAGAATATGTGCACAACACGTGTTGTAAGTAATGTCACAACATACAGCAAACTAGTCCATGATCCACTGCATGGTTGTATGATGAGCAGCTGTGATAGTGAATAAAGCAATGAGAGACGCACAATCACAGAGACTCACTTTCTAAATGGTGTCCATTTAGAAAGCCCCGTAACCTTTCTAGTATCATTTCCTCAATTGTAAAATAGACATTATTAGTCTCACTTTATCGGATTTTTAGTAAAAAGGATCTTTTCTTGGAAAACTTTCCTCACTATGGTAGTATTAATTTTAATTAGGTTACATCAAATATTTCCTAAATTCCCATCTTAAGATACTGCAACTGATACTTTGGAGTGATGCTGCCAATCATTTCTCATGAAGTACTAGGTATTGGATCTTACTCTGGGCATAAATCTCGGGATAAACAAACTTATCTGTGGATTTATCTGTAGCCTGTGGACTCCTGTGGGTGGGTGTACATTTGGAAGGGAGTGAAGTGCACTGAGCTTAAACCAGGAAAATGGTATGTTTCCTTTCAACTACTGAGATAATTGTAGATTCACATGCTATCTTAGTTTGGGCTGCTGTAACAAACTATCACGGGTGACTTAAACAATAAACTTCTTTTTCTCATATTTCTGGAGCCTGATATGTCTTATACCAAGGTGTCAGCAGATTCAGTGTCTGGTTAGGGCTCTCTTCCTTGTTCATAGATGGCCATTTTCTCATGGTGACCTCACATGGTGACCTCTCAATGGCAGATTGAGAAAGAGAGGGAGACAGAGAGAGAGAGAGAGAGAGATTGATTGGCTGAGACCACTAGCACTTGTTTCATGATAAATAAATTTGGTTTATCTTCATTTTCTTCTCAGCTCCTAGGCTGTGATAACTACCATCAAACTTTTTTGTCATTTGATTCCCAGCTTTTGTAAAGGCTACTCTATGCATAGCATCAATTTTGGACCAGGATATGACCATCTGCCTTCCTAAATGCCCCTAAATGACATCTGAGCTTCTGATAACCTTCACTGCTCCTGATCTCACACCCCTGCTGAGAAGCACCTGTTTCTACACTACACTCAATGCCCAGTGCCCACTGGGATGACACAGGAATGATTTTTGTGTCAGTTCCTCCAGACCTCCACAGACCATGCTGGGAGCTGCCTTCAGATGGTTATTATTCTCGGCTTCAGCCATGGCCCCATTAAAGGCAGAACTTTAGAGATAAAAATTCCTGGATCTCATTATCCGTCCCTACTTCAGACATGAACTCTGAAATTTGAAGGCTCTTCACGTGGCTTCTGCACCTTAAAGACGCCATCAGTATCTCCTACCTGAATGAAGGCTGCACGAATTACGGCCCTGACATGCACAACTATCTTTCAGTTAATTGAGTTCATTTGCTAGTTTGCAAAAAACACAATTAAGAAATTGTGTATGTTATATTTTTTTGCAGGTCAACTTTGAAATGATAGGTGTTTGATCTGCTCTAAATAAAATGAGAAAAACAGTCCATGCTGAACTATTCATAGGCAGAGGTGATGAACATATGTTTCTAATTTGAGCTAGGAGAAAAGCAAAAATATACAATTTTAGCAAAAGCTTAGTTCTTGACAACCACTCACAATATATTTCAGCTAAGAAATGAGCATGTGTTTCAAAGTATAAAGAAACTAGCTGGCTTGAAATGGAAATGAAGCTCCTAGGCTCAGAGTTTCATGACTGCTGTAGTCTTGTTCTTTTCTGAGGTTGAGTCTTCAATATTTTCTGCAGATTCTCCCATCAGCAAAAGGAGGCTGCTGATCCATGCAGGTGAGTACTGTTGGGATGGCATGGGTGCCATCACTATTTTATATCACACTTTAGGTGGGATGAGTTTCACAAGGAGATTATTAGGTATCTTCAGAGCTGCCACATCTGGATGTGATCAGGTAGCTTGATTTACTTCAGGGAAGTGTGAAGTGTGATGGGAGAGGGTGTTGATTGTCATCTGAATGGCAAGGAAATATGGGCTCAAAGTGGAGAAGGAGTTTGGCCACTATGATGCTTGGCTTCTTTTTCAGCCAGAATTGCTTTATTCCAGTCAAACTATGGGCAATTTATTTTATTTTTGGCACATCTGTTTTTTTTAAAATTCCTAACCCTAGGTATACAATACTGGCTTTGCATTATAATTTATAGATAAAACATTGCTTTTAAGCTATCTCTAATGACTGAGTCGGACTCTGAGATGTACAAGGTCCTTAGATGACCCCTGCACTCATAACAGTTGAGCAGTGGCAGGAGGCACAGTAACAGTCCCAGCTATTTTCCACTTGTCTCTTAAAGGGCAGCTGAGCCAGGAGCAGAGGACTGGAGTTGAGGCCATGCACAGACCCCTCTGCAGAGGGGGTGGCAGAGGTCCCAACATCATACACACTTTGACCTCAGCTAACCTCTTGCTTGGTGACCCATCCCTTTGGTGTTGCCTCACGTACTGATTATGTATCACCAGCTTCCCTGGAGTCATAATTCATTAAGATGCCAGCACTTTCTTTCCAAATAGCATTCTTCAAATGCTGCTTCTCATCCCAGCAGTAATGGCCAGGTATGTTCTTTATGTCTCTCCTACACCCTCACCCTTCTCAGACCACTGGGATTTTTATGAAGCTGTATCTTCCTCTGTAGTTGCAAGGAGACCCTTGTCTAAGGCTTGTCTTCTTCCCTGCACCACTCACTGGAATGTGACCACAGGTTCTCTGCTCTCAGAACCTGGTTCTTAAAGAAGGCTCTGTAGTATCTTCTCTTGGGGGGCTGGAGGCTAGAGGAAATATCCTCCAAATTCATTTAGATCTAACTCTTATCTTTTCCAAAATTATTTCTCTCTAAACCTTCAATTCCATTCAGGCAGAAACCCTGTTCTGTCTGCCTGGATCCTCTCTAAGACCCTTCCATCCCCTCTTGGATATATACTAACTTTAACTGATTTCACTCCTGAGCTGGAGGTGAATGGCCATCTCTGCCTCTCACCTGTACTGAGGTGGTCATAAGTGAAAAGAAACAAAGGTGTGGGCTATTTTCTCAAATTTACTTTCTCCTATGAAGATTAAAGCAGCTGATATGAGGGGTCCTGCCATCTACAAGATGAACTTTGCCAACCCTGTTATCTAGACCCCGCTTGAAAGAGAGAAGCACATTTTGGGTTTTAAAGAAGTGGCTCTAGATGCAGGATGAGTAGAGGTCAGGAGAAAGATAAAGACAAGACCGAAGGGCTGGTGGCTTTCACCAAGGACTGGGTCCAGATCTGCCCCCGGGTGCCACATCAGTGGACTGCCTGTGCTGTAGACAGTGGGTTAGGCTAACCTCATTCCAATTGTCTACTAGCTTACTTACTTGGGAAAAACCATTTTGAGTAGGGGAATTACTTTACAACCCAAATGCTATTTGGTTTCCCATTATTTCTGCAGTCCTTAAAGTGAGTAGTGGTCTACTATCAGACTTTGCAGACAGGCTTCGTTCCTGAGAGTGCACAGCACACCTGCTCATTGGGAGTACAGGTTTGTTTGCACAGGTGTGTAAGTGTCCAGCTCCTTTGGGGGGACTGGCCTGTACAGGATGGTTCCCCCTCATGGTGCATGAGTGTTGAGACCTCACTGGTAAGCAACACTAGCCTTCCACTTCCTCAGAATGGAGGCCTTGTCTTTACTTCTCTCTCCTCATCCCCTGCAAGGGAGTTAGAAAGGACTCACTTCTCCTTGTGCCTTCGATTGAAAAATATCATGGTAGGATGTGTCAATCATTCTCTCAACCAATACTATGACTCACCTTTCCAAATAAGGTGTGGAATTCGAGCTATAGAGCATTCCATAAACACATTCCATAAACACAAAACAGCATAAAGTCTGACTCCTGGTGTTTAGTGACATGTGGGACTTTGTCTCACCCACAAGTAGAACTGGAGTAGTCTATGTTCTGGGATGGACCCCAGACTGTGTGCTTGAGGACATGTCTCTGAAGAACCCACCCCCCGCACTGTACACACAACTGTGTACATCTTTTCTCATATCTTCCCAGAGCCCTTTTCACTTCTCTTCCCACCTGTGCTATAAATCTCTTTTGTGTGGGTCAGCTGAATTATTTATCACAATTTGCTGAAAAAATGCCCATAAACCAGATTTGCTAGAATGACCTTCCCATCCATCAACTTGGCCCTACGAATCATCCCAGTTAAATGGTTGGACAAAGTTTCTTGGAAACTGACATTATCTTCAGAGTATGCTCCCTGAAAATGGAGCAAGAGAGAACTTCTACAGGAAACTGTTATTTAAAGGGAATTAGATGTGTACTTGTGTTTCTCAAGCCCATCCCCACAAATAAAAAGAGACTCGTGATCTGTCACTTTTGTTTCATGGACAAGAGACTGCTGCTCATAATGGTAAAATTAGGTGCTCAGATGCTCGTGAGAGTGTAAAAAGTGTGTTAGTCTGTAAACTAGCTGCTGCTGGAAAGAACCTGTGCATTTGAAAATAACAAGAGTTGATGGCTAACCAGCATCCTTGGAGTACTTATTATCCCAGTGAAACCAATCATTGTAAAATTGAGCCACAAACATCTTTCAGGCCACTGAAAAGCTGTCACCTCTTACTACACAGCAAGAACAAAGCTTGTAGGAAAATACTTTTGTTTGGAAAAATTACTGGAGAAACTGGAAGCAAAAATGAACTTCCACTTCACATGTTGTATTTCAAACGTATATACCTTGAAATGTAAGTTACTTTTATATAAGAATATATACCTTGCTCTTTAGTTATCTAGAGGATAAAAGGGACTTTTAATATCTACTTCTATAATTCTTTATTGAAGGTAGGTGAAGTTCAGAAATTTTGATTAAAAAAATTATTGTCGTGTCTTTGTGGATCAGTTGAGGTAAGTAAATCCGTGGGCTGCCTCATGTTCTTCCTTTAGTCATGTGTCTTGATTTTAGTTATTTTGTAGGGTGTGGTTTTAAGGCTGCACGATATATTAATATTTTTATTTGGTTGTAGGATTATTGTCTCAAAGTTGCATCTTTAAATTACCTTCAGCTCAGAATGATTCCTTTCTCACTTGTTAGAATAACAGTATTAATAGATAGTCTTAATAACATGATAGTCTTAATAGAATTTGATACTTGAGAAGTGAAAATATACTTCAATGCAATCCATCTGAGCTTTAAGTTTATATGAGATTATAATATCAGGCCTTGTGAAGGGAGTAAAAAGATAAGGGAAAAATTATTACATCCATTGGCAGTAGTAAATCAGTTAATTTAGTAATTTATTCAATAAAATGTTTGGGTTTCAATTATGTCTTTGCTCCTGTGTTCGCTGGGTATAAAACTTCGGAGGCTACATTCTGTGCCCTGCCAAAGCTCTTAGTTCAGTACAGAGTTACCCAAACTCAACGCTATTGATATTTTGGTCCAGATGATTCTCTGTTGCAGTGGAGAGTGTTGTGTGCAATGCAGCATGTTTAGCAGCATCCCTGGCCTCCACCCACTAGATGTCAGTAGAATTCCCGACCCCAGTTAAGACAACCAAACATGTCTTCAGAGTTTGTCAAATGTCCCCTGGGAGGCACAGTCATGGGTGACTGTCCTAGTTGGACAGAGAGTTTGTTAAGGTCAATGAGAGGTGATAAGTGCTAGGAGAGCACAGGGTGCCTAAAGAAAGCTGTGAACTGACCTCACATCAGGGCTAAGAGAGGCAGAGTGTCCTTAATGGCTTGTTTTGATGACAGTTCATTTAGTAGAAGTAGGCTAAAATTTTTAACTTAATCTGGTAGAAACTGAGATATTGTGCTGGCCAAAAAGTTCATTTGGGTTTTTCCATACCATGTTACGGAAAAACCCAAACGAACTTTTTGGACAACCCAGTACCTCTAAAGCCTTATTCTCCCTGAAGTGATAAGATTAACATTTTTGTTATCAGCCAGTTTCTCTGTTCTGAGACTTGAAACTTGTTTATGACTTTAAGATGGTGAAGATTTTCCTAAATATTGTCCTAAGCTTCTTCACAAGTGTTTTGCTTCTTACATTCATACAATATATTCCCACAATTTTAGACTGAGGCATTGATCCAATTTTATTTCCTTCATGTGGTGAGCAAGTTTTTCAGCCTGGTGATCCTGATTGGTGGTGCTAGGCTCTAAACAACTGTGGCTTGCACTTTACACTTCTTCTATTCTTCCTTATTAGCGCATTTATCTGTATCTTCCTGAGAGCCAGTCTTTGGCTTTGTAATATTACCTCCTATCTAGTAGAATAAGTCCTCTCTTTTTCTTTTTCAGAATTGGTTCATAAATCTAGGAAGACTTGTACTGCCATAAATTTGAAAACCAGTCTCCCCAAAATCGTTTAGGTTTCTATCAGTCACATTAGTATTTTTTTTGTTTTATTTGGGAAGGATGGATATCTTAACAATGTTTTTCCATACACCTTTTATCTACACTTTATTTCACTAAATAACTTACTTTCTAAAGAGCCAGTATGCCTAGGGTAATTCCTGGCTATGTGATAATCTAATGTTTATGCAAACAGTATACCTTACTGAATTTTCTAATAACATTTTCTGCATTGCCTTAGGTTTATGTTTTGACCCTTATAGCTACTTTGTACTCACACTTTATCAGTCTTCTGTTGATTCTTCTGATTTTTGTATGTATCATATTTAAATATACCCTGCAGATAACAATATTTGACTTTTTTCTCCTAATTCTTATGCTCCTTATTTTTCTTTTCTTGAATTAAAGTATCTAAATGAAAATCTTTATAGATTCAGCTACATTATAATTGGAGGAAAAAAATAGAAACAAGAGGCAAGTGATTATCCAGAAATTTATATTTCTTATATAAATTGACATATGACTATTATCTAAAATATTGTAGTAACTCTTAAAATCAATATGGACAAAGAAACATAATCCGGTAGATTAATTATCAATAAATCTAAAAAGGCAACTCATAGTTTAAAAAATCTGAATACCCAATAAGTTTGAGCATCTCTCCATACGCTTATTAATAAATGAGAGGATAGTACATTTAAACTTGAAATATTATTCTGTCTCCCAATTGTTAAAGTTTAAACAGTTACAAAACTCATTGCCAAGGAAATATGTAAACAAAGTTTTAGTGAGAGCCTGAACTAATGCAGCAAATTTGAAACAAAATTCAAGCATTTAAATAAACCAGGGTATATGTTTAACTTAAAACACAGTGGTTCCACTACCAAGGAATATACTCGAAGGGAGTTCTGAGTGAATAATTTATTGTGCATAGTGGAATGAAAAGGAGATGTTAAAATTATCTGATCTACAGCAGTCATAAACCATGATCACCCCAGGCAAACCTGGAATATCTGGTCACCCTCCCCATGGAACGCTCATGTAAGTTCAAAGACATCTAAAGAATGCTAATTTCATCATTGTAATATTGAAAAAATGGAAAAGTCTAGATCTATCAATAAAATGGACAAATAAATCCTGGCATATAAATATCTTGAAATACCATAAGATAGCCCAAAGTAGTACATGTCTACATATCAATATAGATTTACCTGAAAACCAAATTGGAGATGAAAAAAATGTAATCTCTTATATATGGAATTATATGTTTCTATAAAACATATACATCAAAAACACTATTTGCTCATTATTTATTTGTATATACATAGTATCTTAGTCTGTTTGGGTTGCCATAACAAAATACCATAGACTGGGTGGCTTAAACAACAGAAATTTTCTCGCAGTTCTGGAGGCTGGAAGTCTGGGTGGCCAGCATCGTCAGGTAATAGTGAGAGCTCCCTTCCTGGCTTGTAGATTGCTCTTCCCTGCTAATGCTCACATGGCCTTTCCTCAGTGTGTGTGAGATCGATCTCTCTCTTCCTCTTCTTATAAGGCCACAAATCCTATTGGATTAGGACCCTACCATTATGACCTAATTTAACCTTAATTACCTCATAAAAGCCAACAGCTACATTGGGAGTTAGGGCTTTGTCATATGAACTTGGATGAAAGGAACAAAATTTAGTCCATAGAATATAGTAAATCAATAGATTTTTATTCATTTATTATAAGTATCTTTTATGAAGTTTTTATGTAGACATTGGTTTATATGAACACTAGTGTTTCACACATATAAGTATATAGTACATATAAGTATATAAGTACTTATATACTTGTAAGTATATAAGTATTTATAAGTACACATATAAGTATATAGTACATACTATAAATACTTATAAGTATATAAGTACTTATAAGTATACATATAAGTATATAGTACATGGGAAATAGATTAGGATTCAACATATTCAAGCTGCTGTCCATGTGGAAAGGGTAATAAAATAAAGATGCAGAGGAAAGGGTCAAAAAATAAGGCTGTCCATGGACTGATGGATGACAATGTATCCTATACTGGGAAATATAATTGATGGTATAAATTCTATTCTATACAAGTGAGGATAAGCAGATTACAATATATGAATTTAAAACTCTAACAGTGTGTAGAATGAAAAGTCCTTTGGTAATATATCTTGGAAAACTCCCAAGTCTAATTCAAGGTTTTGCTTATTTTGACCAGAGATGGCGGTTAGCAATTATCACTTCATCCATTGTACCCTGCATGGATTCCAAAGAAAATAAAGAAAAAATTCAGTGCCATGTTTTTTTTTCAATCTAGTCTTCTGTGAAAAATAAATAACATGGTATCACAGTAAAAAGAATAAAAATCTAACAGTGTGAAATGTAATCAAGTGCATGAAAGTGTGGAGGGGAGTAAAAATGAAGGGTAAAATGAAACTATTATGAACCAGCAAAGTTGAATTCATGAGAACTTACAATTGTACTCTAAGTAAAAATAAGGTCATATTTTAATAGATGTTAAGTGGTAGAAATAATACCAGTTGAAGGCTAGCACACATGCATGATTTTGCCCCATTTAGATGAGGGCAAATCCATTAATATTTGTGATATTTGTAGCAATTAATAACTTGAGATAAGATATAAATAAAATGAAGAACTCTAATTTAGATGTGGTGTACTTAATGTGATTCATTTATGATAGAATAACATTTTCACTTATAAGATTAGCACAGGCACATGCTTTCTTTAATCCAGGACAATTCTCATCAGCATCTCATATAACCTCCATGTTGTCACGCCCCATGCTTACTTCCCTGTTCTCATCTTACTCATTTTTGACACAACAGATATTTCTCTAAATAACCTTTTTTCCCTACTTCCTTATCTGTTTCTTTCCAATCTCACTTGCTGGGTTGTTGTGGGGTTTTTTCCCCTCTTCAAACCTGCCTGGGGCTGCTGTTCTCTCTTCTCTCTTCCCTTCATCTGTACGTTCTCTCCGTAAGTGGTTTAATCCATCATATGCTGCTGACTCACAAATCTGTATAGTCCTACCTTTCTCTGGATCCCTGGTCTTTTACAAACAACTGCACACTTGATATCTCTCCTAGGATGTCAGATATGTATATCACATCTAACATACCCCATATATAACTCTTGACATCTTCCAACTTAGTTCTATGATTTCCTCATGTTAAGAAACAGCACTAGAATTCACTGAGTTGCTGAAATCCCAAACTTGAGTCATCTTCCTTACCCACCCACTTCTAAACTCTTAGCGTGTCCTGGTGAGGAGGTCCTGAACTACGCATCTTTCTGCATTCTCACTGCTCTCTCTCTAGTCCATCATCTCTAACCCAGATGCTTGATGGGGAATGGTCCCTGCTTCCAATCTTGCCTTCCCTGTAGTGTCCCTTTCATGTAGTAGGTAAAATGACCTTTCAAAAATGTTAATCAGATCATATAATTCTCCAGTTTAAAAGCCTCCCAGGGTTTCTGATCTTACTAAGGATGAACTACCAACTCCTTACCTGGGCGATTCTGGATCTATATCAGTTGGCCACCGTCTGACGTTCTGACCTTCATTCACTGGGCTCCCTGCTGATGTCATGTCCCAGGCACACAGGCATTCTTCGTACACTGCAGTGCACCGCTGTGTGGCATTTATGGCTCTAGCTCCCTCTGCCTGGGATTCTCTTCCCTTGGAACTATACCTGGCTGATGCTGGCATGTCATTCAGTTCGCAGGCCAAATGCTTCCCCTGAAGAGAAGTCTTCCCACATAATCCAATCTAAGCAGGACCCTCACAGCCCTTCCCCACACCTATCTTGCTATCACGTTGCCTGGATGTATTTTTTTCATATTATGTTTTCCTTTTTTATTGTAATTATAATTATCATCTTTACTTCTTGAAGTCCTTTGGAGTCTCCTTTATTCACTAGAACTAAATTTCACTGAGACAAAGATTGTCTCTTCCGTTCATTAATATATATTAATATGTTCCTGCTGTGTAGAAGGGACCTGGCACATGGGGAACAGAAGGGCTGATATATTTGAATGCTTGTTATGAACCAGACATCGTTCAAAGAGTGTTACCTTAAATCACTTATTGCTTTAAACAACCCTGTGCAGTAGATGTGATTAGGATTCTGTATTACTGAGGAGCTGTAGTAGACAAGGACAACTGGCTTCCTGGGGATGTATTGCTAATAACAAACAGAGCTCGGATTTTAACCTAATACGTCTGTGTCCAGAGCCCATACTCTACATGGAACATTGTTACTGTGTCTAAGTGTAATGAACTAAGTTGAATGAAAGAACAAATAAAAATCTTTTGTTCATGCTGTCATATATTATGTTAGTTCTTATTTTAAGACTGTTCAGATTACCTAGTACCCTCAATGTTAAATGTTGGAAATTCCCCAGCCACTGGAGGTGGGAACAGTAAATATTATATAAACAAAACTGAAACCATAAAATCCATTGATAAAGTACTATGTATGCTTATTTCCTCATGAATAACTGGAAACATTGAAAGTAATGATTTATACCCACTACCCTGAACTTACAGGCTAAGATCCAAGAGGCCTGAGATCCCTCAGTGAATCCTAAATTATCCAATGTTTTAGGAACGTTGTCCTGAGCATAGATTTTTCTTACATGTAATTATTCTGTCTTTGTGGCATAGTCTTCCATGCTCCTCTTCAGTTTCAGTGGATGACTGTACCTGGATGGTGGTGAGCCAAGGTGCAGCTCACTCCCATCCCCTTCAGAAAATCAACCCAACACCCAAAGTGTGAGATGTGTTTATTCTTATCATTGTCCCCAGTCTCCCACCCGCCATGGCTACTAATAGTCATTAATGAACAATACCAATAGGTGGATCCATGAGTCTAAACCTGTGCCTTTAATTCATGATTTATGCCTTGTATATTACAATGTATACCGTGTGGACCCCCTGTGCAGATTCAACTTCACTTTGTGACTTTGCTTTCATATGTGCATAACCGCAAGGAAGTCAGACAAAATGGCATTCCTGCTAACTACTGAATTTCAGCAAAACTCCTATAGAGCTGCTTATTTTGGACAAAACTTCAGTTCATTTTAGCTATCAGTTAATAACATACATCATCATGGCAACACACTCTAGGTTTATAGAACTGAGGCGTAAGACTTCACCTTTAGCTACTGAAATAGCAATTTTCATCTTAAAGAATACTGAAGTATGAAAGCTATTGAAGAAAGCTTTCATATGATTGTATAAAAAAGGGATTCTAATAGGCATAAATCTATCTCTACAGACCTGTTTGCTTTTACTGAGCCTGGCCTTATTTCAGTATGTATTATTATTCCTTAAGACAGGCTTTATGCTTCCTTCTCTATATTGAGCTATTTATGAAGTATGTCTCTGAATTGAGATAAGGTTAATGAGAAAAAAAATATCACCTACAGCATCTGAACCACGGAAGGGACATAACCTCATGTCAATTTTTTTTGAAGTATGGTCAAGGAAAAAGACCTTCTGGAGAGGAGAAGGTAATGCAACATGGCTTTTCCCCTAACCACAGCCCTATTTGTGTCACAGAGCTGTGCTGTGAACTGATTCAGTCCCAGCAGTGCTCACTAAGACTTGGAAATAATCAAAATGAAGTTTCATGATTAACTTCTTCCTCTTCTGACTGGGGGAAAATGAGTGAAAATGAGTGAGTTAGGAAAGCAGACAAGAAGACTGCTCTCCTCTGTCTGAGTTGAGACTCCATAGCTCCATGGTGAATTGAGAAATGATTTGAAAAATTAGGGTATTACCCTTGGGGAACACACACACACTCACAAACACAACACAGTATATAGTAATGGCCCTGATCTAGAATATTTAACATACTCAAAGGAAAAAACCACAGCCAAGTGATCTAGGTAAAGAGGAGACCACCAAGGTGGGGTTCTCTCCTCTCCAGCACCCAAGTCATTCCCACAGGCTACATGCAAGGGCACTGCAATTCTGGACAGAAAGTAAACTGCTACCCCATAGGATGGGAAGAGAGTCATATAGCTAGCATATTACCTCGAGAGGACCAATAGGCTGCCTGCCCAGATTTGATCATCACGAACAAGATAGAATGTTGAATATGCAAACATAGAACAAGGAGAAATATACATCAAAGGGGACAGGAGAAAACAGAAAAAATTAGGACAAAACTTAACTCAGGATGGAGGAAAATGCTATTAATTATTTCCTGATATGAAACTCAATAAAAAAATTCATATGAGAAGCTTAGATATAAGACAATAGGAAAATGAAATGCTGTGGGAGATTTCCAATGAGGAAAATAACGTTATGATTTAAAACACCATGATTATAGGTCAAAATAATGGATTAGATCAAGGAACAGAATAGTATTATAAATATTTAATCACTAACATAGAGGAAAGATTGAGATCATGATAGAACATATATGAAAACAACAAATTAAGAAAATGTGGATGAATATGGAAGACATACAGTAACTTTTATTCCTAAATTATACATTTCAGCATATGAAACAGACATACTTAAAGATATATTAAAATTTTCTCCAGAAATTAAAATATACTGAATCAACAAGTCAATTGATTACATCATACTCCATGGTACTTGGATACAAAATGCTAAATACTAGCACATATTTGAGTTAAGTGATTAAATCTCAAGGAAAAAATCCTTGAGGCATCCAGGGAGAAAATTAGGCAGGTCATATTATCAAGATTTGAATATTGGTCTAGGCAACAACCATAAAGTTCTGGGTGTGTGTGACTTAAGGACACTCTACATAACGAAGCCTGAGATAGCTCAGGAAACATTACTCTAGAAGCCCTCAGAAAAACTAAACTGACTTAACAATGAAATTCTTCCAGTTAGAGATAAATCAAAATAAGTATCTCAGAGACTGAGAAACCATGAAAAGTTGAGTAATAAATTCATTTAAATATGGCACTAAAATATGTTCACATGATATTTTAAAAGCTATAGAAATAAAATTAGCATTAATACTAAATTTGTGTAACATTTACAAAGCTAGAGAAATTATAGCTGTGGAATGTGAATATTCTATAGTGACCAAAGATCACTTCAATACTTGATTATGTTAGGACTTCCCTGGTGGTCCAGTGGTTAAGACTCCAGACTCCCAATGCAGGGGACACAGGTTGGATCCCTGGTCAGGGAAGTTCTGCATGCCATGGGGTGTGGCCAAAAATAATAAGTAAATAAATAAATGGCATAAAAAATAATTGATTACATTAAACAAAGAAAATGTATATCCTAGGTTTGGGAAATATAAATAAATGTTTATACTCATTTTTTAATTTCTAAAAATAAAAATTTAGAATTATTTTGGTGATGAGTAGGTAACTTTGTAAGTTTTAAGAAAATGAGGTTAATCTATAGAATTTCTTACAACAGAAAAAAAGAGAATGGATGGAATGGCTAATGACGATTTCATAGAAATTGGAAATCACAAATATCTCTAAATTACGGTAATAAGTGGCCTTAAATATAGTCTTTTCTCTTTCCCACACAGATATTAATGATATCTCTCTATGCAGAATATGTAGGTGAAAGCTAAGTTTTATCAGCTTTGCAACCAGCCAGTTCAATTTGCCTGATTGTTTTGCAAGTGAGCCTTGTATCCTGTGTCATTCCATGACTTCGGCTGACTTCTTTTGTGTTCCTTGTCAGGGTTGTTCCAGTGCTTTGGGGGATATGAAAATAACATACAAAGCCCTGATTTTCCCCAAATGACTCCATCCTGTAGCCACCTGTTGCCATTATTAAGGTCATCCATGGGCTGGTGACTGAAAGAAAGGACAATATTTCCAAAAGCCCGTAGTAAACTAATACTTCTCATATATCACTCGCATATTTACCTAAATTCATTATTTCATTGACAGTGATCCATCTGTGATCCTGTTGAAATACTGAACTTGATTTAAAATCTTGGTACCTCAACAGGATTAGCTCAACACCAAATTAATGAGCCAGTAATAGAATTGGCCACAATTAAGAGCAAGCATCTTGCTCCAAAGCCCTCAGCACCCAGTCCTGTGAATGGGAGGCTGATGTTTTGCAGTACTGCTGCTCTACTCTGTAAGCTTTAAATGGCTTAGCTTAAATTTTATTGGATCTATCTATGTTTAAATATTTTACAAAACAATGTCATTAATTTGCTTTCTGTTATTAAACACACACACACACACACACACACACACACAAATGGTTTGTTTATCCTTCTGAAATCCACTCTGGAAGATGAATTCAGAGATAGAGACTTGACGAGTGTTACTTCCTACCAATAAGAACTTTCACACAAAGTTGCCTATTTTAAAATATTATTGGAAGTGCTCAGTAGAAATAGACATGTTATTTTGGGTAACTTTATTAGGCAAAACTCTCATGCAGCTTTATTTTCTAGTCTTCCTATCCTATTTCCATCTCCCTCTAGTGATCCCGTACTGACACTCTAAGGCAAGGTTGGCATCACTTCTTGGCCTTAGCTCCAGACACTATCCCACACCAAACCAGTCACCTGAAAATGTATTCCCACTATTCTTTGTGAGCTAAGGTAAACATTAAAGTCTAAAGATTCTCTTCCTCCCAAAACCTTTTCTTTTCATTCCAACCCCAATCATCTCCCCCTTTTGTGAATTTCTGGAGCATTTACAGTGACCCCAGTGAAACCTAGTTCCAGGTCATGTGTTAGGTTTCACTTTCTACTGTTTCTAGCGGGCCGTCTATGTCTTGTCTCTAAGCGGCTAGACCATGTCTAGAAGAGGCAGGGCCCATGCTCCTTGGGTACCCGCAGACCTGAACACAAAGCTGAGACCCTCTGTGTACTAGACCGTCTTCACTGTACAGTGTCACAGCCAGGAGGATTCTAGCTAAAAGCTTCCTGGCCTGAGACTCTAACAAGGCTCTCATCAAAATTTATGAAATAAAACAATGTCAGAACCCAGATAAAGCATCCAAACATATACACTTGTTTTAGATAGCATGTGATTGGTTCCAGCCTTTGTTCACAAATCTGCATCCCAAAATAATTACCCAAAAGTTCTGAATAAAGAAAGTATTCTCATTTGAGAAATGTTTTATTACATTTCAAGGCAGGTGCATTATGTCTTCTTTTAAAATCCAGTATTCAGCAAGAGTGCAATTTTATATGTGTTGGTTTATAGAGTCTAAACATGGTTTATGAACAAAATGAGAGAAAGAAGGTGTCAGACAATATGAACGATCTCCCTCCCAACCCCAGACAGGAAAAGCAAAAAAACAAAACAACCCTGGCGTAATATGCCAAATGTGTCACCATAATGTTAGGTGTCTACAGTCTACATAAAAAATATGTTAAAATTCACAAAGTTCAAAATGATGAGTCTTTTCACTTATTAATCTAGATTTTCCTCCCTCAGGGAAATTTAATCTTACAGATTTCAGTGGGAAACACACTTTGAAATAAAGAAGGACACTACTTTATCTTCCTCAGCAAAGCTGTCACACGATTCTCTGCACAAGAAGAAACACTTACATTAGTGCAGACTTGTTTTCAGGATGTAAATGTTAGTTGTTAAAAAATAACCTTTTTTTTTTAACTTTTTAAAGTTATTCTTCTAGAATTTATTCTTCAGAAAAGACACTTTAAGCCATCTGAATAGTATCTTCGAAATTATAGCATCCTAAAATCCTTAGAGTTTTTATTTCTTCACTTTTCACACATATTTGTGATTCTAAGCAAATATTAGAACATATTCAATCAACAGAAGCAATGTGTTAAGTACCTACTATGTGCCAAGCATTGTGATGGATGCTGGGAATATGCTAGTGAACAGGACATCCCATCTTCCTGGGAGACAGACAATGAAACCTGTAAAGCTTAATCATGTGATAATGGGAGACACACAGGGAACTAGGGAATGTGACCAAGGTCAACTCAGCCAGGTCTAAAGATCAGAGGAGGGGGCCCTGATAAAGATATATTTAAATTGAGCACTGAACCAGAGGTGAAGGATGCAAGTGGGGGAAGACTGTTCCAGGTGGAGGACACAGCAGAGATGAGAGAGAATATGGCAACTTTGGGAAAAATGAAGGAAGTCAGCAGACCAGAACCCTGGAGAGGAAGAGTGATGACAATGAGGGAGTAGAGGCCAGATCTGGAGGGTTTGAGAGAGCCCAGTAGTTTGTACATAGTCTGCACAGTAATGGGAGGCCATTAGAGAGTTTAAGTACCAAAATTATGTTTATAACCATCCCTCTGCTGTAGCATCTAGAAAGGCAGAACTGGAGGCTCATGATAAATCAGAGAGCTGGATCTATAGTCCAGGAAAAAGATGACTATAGGTCCTGCCAGAACTGAATAGGAAAAAAATGGAACATTGCAAGAGATATTCCAGAAGTAGAGTTAAACATATTAGGTGATTGTAAGGACTTGGATGATGAGGAAGAAGGAGAATATTAGCATACCCCGTAAGGCTGTGTAGGTTGGGCACTGAGCAACCCAGGGGTACCATTGTCATCACATCTATATTAAAGTCTCTTGATGAAGCTGTGCATTATGGAGGAATCTGAGAGACCGATGATGAAAGACTATGTCTTGTTCTCTAGCCTGGCCAAATGAAAATGGTGGTGCCATTTATTGCAAGGTAGGAGGCAAATCAGGTTCATGATGGGTAGGTGGGTAGTGGTGGTAATGACCAGGGGAGATGACAAGGTGACTGCTAAACAGTTTGAATGAAGATGGATGCTAGTCAAGTGTCTGTGTGTCTGCTATTCAGGATACTGGCATGATGGTGCATGTTTGAAGAATCTCCACATTCAGATGATAATGGAAGCAAGAAAGTTTCCTGAGATGAGACAAAGAGTGTGTAGGGACTGAAAAAACCTTTGGAATTTCAACATTCATTGGTAAGGGAGAAGCAAAGGATGAAGAGGTGGGAGAGGTAACTGAGAAACCAGGGAAGGTTGGGGACACAGGGTCCATGGATGAGAGGGAGGAAGGGGCAAAGTAGCTGAGTTTAAAAAAGGGAAAGTGTCTGCAGGGTATAATGACACAAGGGTGGCCTTGATTAGAATGGTTCCATTAGAAAGAGGAGCAGCATCCAGGCTCTAACGGCTTGAGGATGGAATAGAAAATGCAGAAATAGAAACAGGAGGTGTTGACAACTCTTTCATGCAGTTTAATTAAGGAAATTAGGGTGAGTAGGGCAGTAGCAGAGGGAAAGGTAGAGTAAAGGGAGGTTTTAAAAATGCAAAACAGGAGTAATTTTTTTTTAGCAGGTTAAGCAAGCAAAGTTGAAGCGATTAGCTTCCTGTTGAAGCAGATACATATCGTGCTTTGTAATAAGAGAGACTGTTATCCCACACACTTCTTATTTCTGTTTCACTTGAGTTAGCTCAAGTCAAAAGGAAATAAACTGATACAGAAAGACATGCAGAAAGAAAATTTTCAGGAAACAGCTTGAAAAATCATACGTTCCCCAATACAATTACTATTTTATCACTTTTTGGAGAAGTTCTTTTTCCCTTTTCAATTTACCTGCTCGGTGGCTTATAAAATTTTAATATTAGTAGTACAGGAAACTCAAATAGTGATACACGGCAGCAAAAGAATATCAGTTTTATACCAAGTTAGTTATAGAAACCTTGAAGCTGAATTTCGAAGCAGTAGCTGGATTTTTTTTTTTTTTTTTTTTTAGGTACACGGGCCTCTCACTGTTGGGGCCTCTCCCGTTGCGGAGCACAGGCTCCGGACGCGAAGGCTCAGCGGCCATGGCTCACGGGCCCAGCCACTCCGCGGCATGTGGGATCTTCCCGGACTGGGGCAGGGACCCGTGATCCCTGCATCGGCAGGCGGACTCTCAACCACTGCGCCACCCGGGAAGCCCCTGGATTCTTGAAAGAAGCGTCCTCTGCTACGCATCCACAGCCTGGCAACCAGAAGTCCACATTTTTTTTTTCTCATAATATTCAAGGAAAGAGTAAAAATTAGTTATAAATAGAAATCCAACAATTTTTGATCAGAAAGGAAATTTCAATACTTTGAGTACTTTCAATATATATTAAAAAGAAGAGAGATTATAAATATTGTATTTATCATTTCAAGAAATTATCCAGGGAAAGATTATTTCCAAGAAAAAGTACTTGAAGAAGTTTCACAGATTACTTCATGAGAATAACACATATAATACTTTTGAAAATAGTAATTTTAAATAACTTGTGATTGCTTCTGTTGAAATAGTTTAATTCCTGTTGAAGGAATTTTCATGTTAGAATTGGAGAAACTAACTCAGTATTCATTGCAGGACCTAAAGAAGCCATTCCATATAATTAAATGCTATTACATTATATATTTGGTTTTCCAAGCCATTTTCTTTCTCTTGAAGATTCGGTGATAATTCTTTCTTTCTCAAATGTATGCCTTTCATTTACACCAGGGAATTTGGGGGTCTTCTGTGTGATTCATTTTCAGTGTCTGCGTTGGCACAGCCAAATGGATGGTCCATTAGCTGGGAAGCATCCAGCCTGTCTGCATTTGGCATCTTAGTCACCTGGAGCACCACCTGTCAGGGTAACATGCTGGCATTCTCTCATATTATAATCAGGTTGCAAAGTCCTACTCTCCGTTAGTGTGAGTTCACTGATTTCTCTTGAGGTGCTAAATTTCTTCAGCTTGATGTTTGTGTATGATGGATGAAATAATCGAATCCAAGCAGGGCTTCAGAGACACTGTATTGTCCAGTAAATTATTTTTATTTTGTAGAAACTGTCCCATTCTGTTCTCTTTACTCCTGCAGTGTCTAAGAAATTTTCTGTTTTGCTACATCAGTTTACCAAATTGAAGGGAAATGACAGAATATTTAATGATAATATATGGGAAGACTAATTATAAATAATAGATAAGGTGATACATTTGTTATTTCCTAATTATTAGGAACATTGCTCATTTTGATTCCTTTTGCATTCTAACTCTTTAATGCATTTTTTGTAGTTCCACTTCCCAACATAGCAAAATGTAAGCATCATTATATGACATTTCGCATAAGAATAAGAAGCACTTTTCTCTCAACCCTCATCACCTGACAGTCAGTTCCTGGCTCTACCACCCCATAATAATTGCTTCTAATTGACAAGAAACAGTAGGATTTTATCCACTGTTAAAAACAAAACTGTTAAAACTGTTAAAACTGTTAAAAAACAAAATTTTTTTTGATTCCTTATGTTAGAAGTTTTTGATATTCTAAACAAAACTCTACTTATTTTTGAGTAGCAAAATCATAGAGGCAAGATAATTCCATATATAACATGTATAATATATGTAGTTCTTGTCAAAGATCCTGATTTTTTTTTCTTAAATTAAGTAAGCAAAGTGATGCAAAGTATAAAAGGCTCCTAAAGCATATTAACCATGGTCAGCACACTATTCCTCCAGAGTGTCTCTTAGTTGAGAAGGACATATTCATTCTCAACAACCAAAACAAATCTCTGCATTTGTTAGTCCCCAAATACAAGATTCTTGCTGTCAACTGAATGGCAAGGCTGGTTTTGAGGGTAGGAGGGATGAAAATCACTGGCCTCATTCCCCTCTTTTACTAAAGGAGGCTCTTGTTAGCATCTCCTTTGCATTCTCTTGCACTGGGTGTAATTTTTGATGAAGGCTCATACTTAGAAAGAACTCGTATATTTGTTGAATTGAAAATAATGTTCACACTTCTGTATTGACACCGTCTGAAACTTTGTGGGAAGGAATTAAGGAACCAGAGGGACACTGTCCTCTCAAAAACTCAAGCAGAATCTCACATGACCCAGGGCATCAGAAGGGATGGCAGGAAGTAGCAGACTGAGAGGGGAGGGCCGAGGACAAATCTGAAAAGGCTTTTCTGTGATAACTAATACAGAACCTCAAGGCATCACACAATAAAGTGTTCCACTGCAGACAACACTCCAGGGCATTTGTTGATCTAGGCATCCTTCATCTTGTCATGCTGCCACCTCAACATATGACTTTGAGTCTGTCACTTGTGGGAAGAGAGAGAGAGAGTCACTCAGTAGGTCTTAAATGTTCATGCTCAGAAGAGACAGGGACCATGCTGCTTGTATCACATTGGCCAGAATTTGTCACATGTCCTTACCGGAGAGCAAGGAGGCTGGAAATGTGGATGAGGTTTGGGCTGTCCAAAACACAGGGGATACCTCTGATGCACCAGATTAAATGCTTTGCCTGGGGTTTTTCTATCAAGTGCATCATGTCTAAACCCTTATCAAGATGTCACATGTGGTGTGTCAAATCTGTCCTCCTCTCTCTCTCTATTTTTCTGCTCTGTGTAAAGTAGTCAGACAAGGAAAGGTGGTCATGCAAATAGGAAGTGAGATACCATTTTCTCATTTTTGAAAGCTGTGTTCTTTAGAAAATATTAATTGAGGTCTTCAGTTGAGGATGTGAAAGATTTGAAATTTAAGGAGAGCAAATATGGTGTGGAGGTCCGAGGAAGAGTAGTAGGGTTGTCTCATAGGGTAGAGTGTCTTCCTGAGATTTGCTTGTGGGTCCTCATTTGAAGTGAGTCTGGCCGGTACAGACACCGTTTTCTCAGTAATCTCTCAGCCGTGTGTGTGCACTTGTCTTCAATTCTGGGAAACACTTTTCTATTGTTTAACTATTGTCTTCTCTTCATTCACTGTTTTATCTCCTTCTGGCGCTCTCGTTGGAAAGATATTCGAAGCTCTGTTCTTTCCTCATGCTTTAACTTTTCCTTCATTCTGTCAGTTTAACACACTTCCTCTGTGTTCTGAGAAAATTCCTCACTTCCATTTTCCAGCTTCACTGATTTTCTACCTATTTTGTATGTAAACTACCTATCACATCTGTTTTGTCAAAAATGCTAATTTCCTAGTCTCTCTATGATACCCTTTTCTCTTGAATACAATATTCTCTTCACACATTCTGGGATGATGACTACATTAATTTTTAATGTCTACTTTGTTGGTTTTTAGAGTTTTGTTTCTTTCTTTAAGAGGGTACACACTTTCATTGCTCTATTTCATTCTTGGATCCATTTCACCACATCACAAAGATGCTTGTGGATAAATGTCCACCAACCTATAGCCTTAATTGATATTTATTTTACACATGTTAATATGGAAATAGAAATATTTTATATTTATGTTTCATTGCCCATATATTAACATTTATATACAAATATTTGAGTCATTTATAGTCCTTCTAACTACCTTGTAGTTTTCCTCATATATTCAGTATATCTTTGTTTTTGGTTGAATTGGCCAGTCTCTTAATGAAACCATTTTTTCTGTGTTCTTTTTATGTACTACAGTCTAGTTTTTGATTTACAGCTTATAACCTAGAAAATCACATGCTTTCAGTGTCAAGACTTCAAAACTATCTGTTAATGTTGGATGATTTTCTCTCTTGTGAGTTTCCAGCTTTGGCTGCAGTTGTAGCATTTTTTTCTGGGCTATTTTCAAATATTTAGCTATAGTCTCTACTCCTTCTCAACAGCCCACTTTTACTTTTCAAAAAGTTAATACCTCTTTAACAACAAGTGTACATGATTGGGCACATGGACGGTCATAAGGTCAAATATTCTCATGACTTGTGTGTTATTTCCTAGCAATGATGGATATGACCAGTGACAGATGTGATATTAAATGATTCCGTTAGAAACACAGCTTGGCTACCTTGTACCTCAGTTTTTAGTTGCCTTTGTTGCTCATTCAGGCAAAGAGTTTTGAAGGGAAATTTGCCTTAACACATTACCTAAGTAGACAGGAAGCACTCCCTAAGAGTACCAATGGCCCCCCAAATTGGGGTTTACTCTTCTCCTTTCTTCCATCTCAAAACTTCCCCAGGGCTCCAGTTACTGGAACAGGACTTGATTCTTCTATCTGACCCTTCTCTAATCCTGTTTATCATATCTGCGCTATGGGGAGGGTTTGGGAATAAGCTGGTTATGAAGTTTCACTGACATATTTATAAGTGAGGCACAGAGAAATCATCTGTTTATCATTGACTCAACTGCACTAATTTAAGGAGAAAACTTAAGCAAATTGTGGGTTTTCTTGTATCTAAGGCTAGTTTTAGGGTCCCTCATTAATTTAATCAGCCTCTTCTTGAGGGAAGAAATATACTACAAATAATACATCAATTATAAGGTACCATCTAATTTTTAAATATTAAATGCTTTAAAAATTGTGTTTTAGAATAAAGGTATGCAATTGTGAAATTATGTCTCATTTTGATTCAAGATACATATTGTATGCAATACCTATCAATTATCTGAATTCTGGCATTTCAGAGAAAGGGTACAAAAACAACATTTGGGCAGGGCTGGCTACATAATTTGTAGGATGAAGTAGAAAATAAAAATGTAGGCTTCTTGTTGAAAAAGCAGAAAAAAATATGTGAAATGCTAAAATATGAAGGTTTTTGTTCTGTAGTATCTTTATTTGTTATACTGCTTTTTGTATTTAATGTCACTGTAAGTAACAACAGTAAAAATGATAAATGATTAGCAGGTGTTTTACCATTCATTTTTATATTATGCAATACCAATGTTAAATTCAAATATAAAAGAATTTAATTCATTTGCAGAATCATCGAAATTATACAATTCATATTTTATGTCTCATACACACATGCATATTTTGTTCTTATCAGAAACACTGTACAACATTAAATCACCTGCTTTTTGGTTTTTGTCTTCACTTCTTGATGTGCCTGCTTTTTACCAACATTCTCTACCTCTGGCTTATCGATGAGTGAGGAAGGATTGAAAGGAAAAGAGAACATGGATTATTCTATTTTTCTCTTTCCTTGTCATCATTTTTAGCATAAGTGGTTGACTAATACAGGAAAGTAACATAGGTTAACAAAAAGATATGATTATGTTCCCTTATCAATTGTGTTTCTTACAATAATATTGCCTTCTTTCTCTGTTTGAAGCAAATTCTTGTTCAAAGCAAAGTCTGGTTTGAATGGAAAGATTGGCTTCTCAGGGCTGCCAGTGCCCCCATTTACTTAGCTGTAGACCTAACATGTTCACCTTGTGTTCATGTTGAACCTAATTGAACCACCAGCACCATGAGTCCGCAGAAATGCTGTGCTCATTGAATATTAAGAAGGCTATCTGGACACAGACTGTACACCCTTCCTAAGAATAACTCAGAATGGATCACAGACCTAAATGTAAGACGAAAACTGTAAAACACCCAGAAGATAACATAGGAGAAAACTTAGATGACCTTGGGTATGGCAATGACTTTTCAGATGCCACATCAAAAGCACGACCCATGAAAGAAATAACTGATAAGCTGGTCTTCATTAAAATTGTGTTATGGTAAAGATAATGTTAAGAGTCAGAAGACAAGCCACAGTCTGGGAGAAAAGATTTGCAAACAACATATCTGATAAAGGCCTCTTATCTAAAATACATAAAGAACTCTTAACACTCAACAATAAAACAACAAATTTTTTAATGTACCAGGAACATAGGAGGGAAAAAACCCAGTACACAAGGTGGCACCCTTGCCAGACTAACTGTGCATTTAGATAACCATAAATAGAACTTAAAGAAAAAGCTCCCTATTTAAGAAAAAGCAGTGGACCCACACATTTGTGTCTTTTAATTTCACTCCCAAGCTTTAAAGAACCTAGTGATTGTTTCCCTGTGTCTGCTGATGAATCAGAAGCAAAATAATCTTTCCTGAGTGGCGCCTGAATTCTGCCAGTTCTGCGGCATATTCTGCGTACTTGCTTCAAGGAAAACTTTTCATGAACTCACCTCCCAAGCCACCTACTTTCTGAATCACTTTCTGAATAACAAATCTTAAAATAAATTAACTCTTCTGGCTCTGGTTGGCTCTAAGAACTTTGATGACCTTAAAGGAACATGAGATATTGACTATCTTCTGCTTTATACATATACTTATTTTTACACGTTTTGTAATTCTAATTCAACGGTAAATGAAATACAAGACAAAAATGTCTTTTTTCATTTTATTGGTAGGAAGGTACCTAATTTATCTCTTTATGTAACTCGTTAGTGTGCATCTAGTTTTATTTGTTATAGCCTATACCTGTGTCTTAAACCTCTAAAGGTTATTTCTGGGTATGTGATACAATAAATGTGCTTCCAGGCTAATTGCCACCAATTATAGAATTGAAGTGAGAATATCAAAAATTGATGATTGGGACTTCCCTGGTAGTGCAGAGGTTAAGAATCTGCCTGCCAGTGCAGGGGACATGGGTTCAGGCCCTGGTCCGGGAAGATCCCACATGCCGCAGAGCAACTAAGCCCCAGCGTCACAACTTCTGAGCTCTACAGCCTGCGAGCCACAACTACTGGGCCCACGTGCCACAACTACTGAAGCCCACACGCTTAGAGCCCAAGCTCTGCAACAAGAGAAGCTACCGCAATGAGAAGCCCGCGCACTGCAACGAAGAGTAGCCTCCACTCGCCTCAACTAGAGAAAGCCCGTGCAGCAACAAAAGACCCAATGCAGCCAAAAATAAATAAATAAATAAATTTATTTTTTAATTGATGATTAATGTATTTAAATTGTATTAAAGACAGAATGTAAACAAAAAAGAACATTGCCCTCCTTCAAGCCAACACTGATGCTGCAGCTCTCACCCGTGTTCAGGTTATTTTTTAATCCCATGCTCACCAGTTTTCTCACCAAAGCTGCATCTCCAGTGCTGGACATCCACACTCCGATTTGTCATCCTCACCTAGAGTTCAACAAATGCAGAAACAGATTCACCATCTAACTCCTCCTCCTCCGACTCTTCCCTTTTCCTAAGGATACAACTTTTGCAGTCCATCACCCTTGGTTGAAGCCTTGTCATCTTTTTTTTTTTTTTTTTTTTTTGCAGTACGCGGGCCTCTCACTGTTGTGGCCTCTCCCGTTGCGGAGCACAGGCTCCGGACGCGCAGGCTCAGCGGCCATGGCCCACGGCCCTAGCCACTCCGCGGCATGTGGGATGCTCCCACACCGGGGCACGAACCCGTGTCCCCTGCATCGGCAGGCGGACTCTCAACCACTGCGCCACCAGGGAAGCCCACCTGTCATCTTTTTTTAAACTGTGATCCTCATTTTTGATTGATCAATTTCTTTCATCCCCTTGGGCCATCCAGCCACCAAACATTTTCCCTTCTACCCACTGCACAGGAATTAACATATCAGACCAGAGACTTCTATCCTTAGAAAGACCTGCTTGCAAGGTTGGTTCCTGGCTGGAGTCTGGGAACTTGGCTGGTATACAGTGCCCTGCACTGATACAGAACTTCCCCTAAATGATAAGAATGGCTCACAGTGCCTAGGCTGTTTGTACAAACAATGTGGTCCATGCCGAACTAGTCCTTTCCTCGTGGGAGTCAGGGATTATACGTGGTAGGCAGAGAATGCCTACTTGAGCAGCCCCTTAGGAAAACCCTGGGCACGGAGTCTCTAGTGAAGCTTCCTTGGTAGATGACACTTCTCACACACTGTCCCAACTTATTGCTGGAGGAATTAAGCACATCCTGTGTGACTTCACTGGAGAGGACTGTTGGAAACTTGAGCCTGGTTTCTTCCAGGTTTATCTCCCTGCACGTTTTCCCTTCACTGATCTTGCTTTGTTTCCTTTTGTTGTAATAAATCTTAGCTGGGAGTTTATCCTGAGTCCTGGAGTCTTCCTAGTGAATCCCTGAACCTGGGAGTGGTCTTGGCGACCACTGACACACTAGTCATTTTGTCCCACTCTTTTCACTCCTCTTTAGATCTTTATTGTACATCATATGCTTCTATTTATTTGAGCCAAAACCCTAGCTTGCCTCTCTGGCTCTTGTCTTTCCACCTTCAAAATAACTCTAGATTATTATTATTATTAATCTTATAATAATTAATTATTATTAATAATTATTGTTATTCTAATTCTTAAATGTAGTTCACGTCTCTCTTTATTACCCCACTTTCTCACTGGGGCCGTTGTGGAGGTGGGTCCATCTGCAACCATCGGGCCCTCATCTTGCCTAGTCCATCTTTCCTAATTTTCTAAAATAACCCATGACAGACACAAGAATAATCATGATATCCCCCATTCATGACACTACAAAGGCTCCCTGAATGACAGTCGCCTGATATGTCTCTGGAGGCCCCATGTCCCTAACTTATCACTTACTGAGTCTTAGCTTGTCCCTATAACCCACCCATAGCTACCAGTCACGTCAAACTGCTCCCTGTGTCCTGGATACACCAGATCACTTAATTGCTTCGGGTCTCTGAAAAATGCTTCCTCTCCCAGGGCTATTTACACCTTGCAACAACACCTGAATTTCCAGAACTCACATGAAGAGTATTCTCCTTGTGAAGACCTTCTTATATCCCATTATCCTCAGGAAGATTTGACCATTTTCTGTGTGTTGTGCATCCACTCCTGGCATGGCTTCCTTCTGTTCTAAGGCTCATGTTTGTATACGGGTGTGTGTGTGTGTGTGTGTGTGTGCGCACGTTTGCAGGCACACATATATCCTTTCTCACAAGAAGCCCAGATGCCCCATAGCATGCTCATCCTGAGTCACTCATGCCAGCTCAGTTACTGTCCTGGATTAGGCATATAAGCCTCACTGAGGACTGAATGATTTTGTTCACCCTCTTCATCATAAAAATTCATTTAGACCCAGGAAAAGGAAACATGTCAGCAACTTCAGCATGAATTAAAAATAATTACAGCTGTGAAACGAAATAGGTGTAATGTAGACAGGATGCTGTTTTCATTCCTTTTTGATATAGATATATCCAGGCAGATAGTGTGAAGTTATTTTCAATAGTCAGGTACATAAGGTAAATGATTCATATTTGTTTCAGATGAAGCTGTTTAGAATAATGCTTTCATATTACCTTTCACTGTTTAAAGCAGATTGCCAAAATATATACAATGATTTATTTCTGTGGTTGAACTGGAGAAAATCTGCAATATATCGTATAGAGAATAATAAAAAAATAAGGGCATGAATGATTCTGATGTTTTAACTTGTGTGATATCACATATTTCATAAGGTAAAATAACACATTTTTTCTTTAAAAGGAAGAAGAAGATACAATTTGGACCAGTAAATAAAAATGTACCAGAAATTACAAGGAAGTATGTTTAGCCATATGAATATGAAAGTTGAATTAATGGTAATAAAATAGCAAAAATTTTGAATTCTTAAAGTAAACATAATAAAAGACAAACTTTCATTCAACAACCTCCTGGCAAAAGAAAAGTGGGTGAACTTGTTACCGGGTTGGCGTGCATTGTGTCAAATAGCTTCAACCGAGGAGGTTAACAGGAAGATCCGGACCCGCAATCTCGGTCCTTGTGATAGCAAGCAAAGAATTGCAGACTACCCCTTCTGGTAAGGGCAAAGCAAAGGGAGAGCAGGCTGTTTCTGCCAAGTGAAACCAGAACTCCTGCACAGCCTTAAGGGTGTTTATAAGGAGCTTTCTGCAAGGAGGCGGTGGGGTCGGAGGGGGACGGGGTGGGGGCAGCGATTATGGATGAGAGACAGGTGATCATTATTTGATTGACAGTCCTGAGCTACATAACAAGTTCATTATTGCGCATGCCCTTACCCATGATTCGCTAAAAAAAAAAAAAAAAAAAGCCCACGGTGTGTGTGGGGGTTGGGAACACATGCAGATTTTATTATAATGATGGTATAATGAGTTTGGGTTTACTATGGGTCATATGTCTATCTGGTCTGGGCATGCGCAGCCCAGGGAGGTTCCCTCATGTTCCTGTGCTCTGTCTTTAAGTTGCCCACCACCCGACGATAGTTTCACCCATTCTAGGTGTGGTCACCGGAAGGTCCCCAGACCGTTGGGGTGTGACTTAACTCTTCCCCTCTTGTCTTTTTGCCACTGTCACCTCCTTGCTGTTCATGTCTGACTACCTAACAAATTGGTTGTGAATATTGAATTTAATGTACATTATTAGGTATTATATGAGTTTTCCTCACTGAGTTAAATGTAGGTGAATGCAGGTAAATATGAAAGGTTGAAAAATCATTGAGTTCATAAAATCAGCATCTGAAAGAGTTTCACATTGTGCAGAGTAAGATTTGATAGTTGTTGAACTTCAGAATTGTTATCATTACAATAGGACCTACACAATCTTTTTAAATATACACAAGGTACATGTGTTATGACTATTGACTAAAAAATCAGTCTGATTAGAACTAGCTAGAAACCTGACTCCACAGGCCTCTCAGCTATAGTGCTGGACTGTAGCTCACGAGCAAGTTTCTCCAAAGCACTCTTATGTGATCAGTAGGCCCTGGGTGTCTTGATTGTGCTTGAGTAGTTTCCTGAGGTTGCATTCAGGGTCAGAGTGAGATTTGGTTATCACTTAGAAATTAGGACTTGGAAGAGGGAAAAGATATGGGAACATATGTATATGTATAACTGATTCACTTTGTTATCAAGCAGAAGCTAAAACACCATTGTAAAGCAATTATACTCCAATAAAGATGTAAAAAAAAAAGAGACATGCTAAAAAAAAAAAAGGAATTAGGACTTGGAAGGGGTGGGAAACTGCTAAGGACTGTGTATTTGCCATCTGTGCTCTGGATCTGATATCTAGGTCATTTCTGGTATGTTTTATTTATTGGTTCAAAAGTATACCTTCTTTTTAAATAAAAAATATTATTTTACCTTATGAAATGTATATGAGATTACACAATATCTAGCACAGCATATGAATAGCAAACATTTGTAGAATAGTGAATAAAATTTAAAAATTAAAATTAACTTTAAAATAAGAGGAATATTTTTGGCTATATCTGGACCTCCGATAACTGTTGAAGAAATTGGAGCTTCGTGAAAAGTGTCATAGCCAGCTCATAATTCTCCAATAAAAATTTTGACAGGGAAAACCTGAGTATTTTGATCTCAATAACTTAGATTTCCATGTATTTCAGAGAGTACAAAAAATAATCAAGTCATTCTATAATAAATCCAGAAAAAAAGTGTACAAATTAGGTTTAATTTTCTTTATCATTTAATTGATATTCTAACCTACAAGAGTAATCTATTAAATAAATTTAAAGTGAAGTCATCATAATTTTTTGTAACATTCAGAATCACTTTCTTTTTAAGGTGAGTATACTCGAATTGGAGCCAGAAAGTTTTTTTGTTTGTCTATTTAAACTTTATTTATTTATTTATTTTTGGCCACCTGGCATGGCTTGAGGGATCTTAGTTCCCCAACAAGAGACTGAACCCAGGCCACCACAGTGAAAGTGCTGAGTCTTAACCATTAGACTGACAGGGAATTGAGTATATATGTATGGGTTTAAAAAAGAAGAAAAAATCGGTTAGAAAATACTGAGAACAAGCAGATTATGTAGTATCTTGCTGACAGGAATTCAATCTGAGTAAAACTCAAAGGTATTTGGAGGGTTTTGAGCAGAGGATTTGCATGATGTCATTTACATTTTAAAGGATCACTCTGACTGCTGTGTTGATAGCAGACTTTGGGGGGGGGCGGTCATGGTTGGAAACAAAGACCATTATTATTGTTACATGTACTAGTTCAGTAATTCATGTATGAAATGATGGCGGCTTGAACCTGAATGATATCAGGAAAGGTGCTGAGAAGTAGTCATATCATAAGTGTATTTTGAGATGGATTTGCCAGAGAACATTTCCTGATAAATCAGATGTGGAGTGCTGGAGAAAAGGAGGGGTAGGGGGGGCTCAGAAATGAATACCATACTTATGCTTGAGCAAGTGGAAAGATGGAGCTCCCACCAGAATTTGGGAAGGTGGCATAATTATGGGGAATTATTGAGTTCTGTTTTGTACACATTAAGTTTAAGGTGTGTATTAGATGTTCCAGTGGATGTTGAAGAAGGAGCCAGTGATATGAACCTGAGAGCTTGAGAGAGAGATGTCATCTAGTACATAGATGCACCTGAAGTCAGGAAAGTAAAGGAAATCTAAGAAAAGACTATTGATTAAGAAAGCAAAGAGGACCAGGGACTTGGAGCCTTGAGTTTCTCCAACATTAAACATCAGGGAGAAAGGGAGAAAACATTAAAAGAGACTGAAGGAGGAAACTAAGAGTGAGGTGTCCTCAAAGCCAGGTTACTAAGGATGAAGAAGTGATGCAGCTATGTCAAATGTTGCCAAATAGTGTAAGGACTGAGACTTGATCCCCGGAATTCACAGCACGGAGATTATTGCTGATCTTGGAGAACAGTTATGGTGGAATGGTGGGGCGAAGCCTGCTTGAAGCGGGTTTAAAAGATAACAGGAACATAGGAATCCAAGACAGCTTGTACAGAAAACTCTTTGGAGAAATGTCATTATAATGGGGAGCAAGGAAAGGGGCAGTTGTTGATGGGAAAATGTAGTGAAGAGAATATTATTTTTTAAGGTAGAAGATGAACACCATGTTTGTGTAATAATGTGAATGATCCTATAGAAAGAGAAACTTTGATGATGAAAGAAAGAGGAGAGGGGAGATGTATCAATTTTTGCTCTGGAGTAGGTAGAGGAGAGGAGAACAAAAGTACCAGTGAAGGTACCTGTGCTAGAAAGGAGTTGTGTAGTTCATAAGTACAACAGGAAGTTGGGGTAGGTGGGTGCAGATGGTGGTTGATGTGTGTAACTGCTAGTGGGCATCTGTGAAAGTTGTTTTTATCAGTGAAGGGTCCTGGTCATCTGCTGAGGGTCAGTGTGGGAAAGGAGAAGTGGCATTGTTTGAGAAGAGAGCCCAAGGTATGAAATGCTCACATAGGAGAGTGGCTAAACAAATGGAAAAGAATATGTAGTATGATCACCAGGTAGCATTGAGGGCCCAGTTGACGTTGATGATCATGAATTAGATACAACGCCATTCAGGGTGTTGTTACATTTTTATCCAACCTTGATCAACTGCATGGGTGCAGTGCAGAGCTGGCAGAAAGCCAGCAATGAACTAGAGCACAGCAAGAGAGGCACAGGAATTTCAAAGATGTATGATGCAGTAAGAATATAATTTTACTGCCTTAGCTTATGATTATATTTTTAACTTCATCTCTTATTTGTTTTACTTCTTTACCTTCACATAGTTTGGTCTTTACAAAGTGGCATATGTTCTTCTAAAATTGCCAAGCAGCTCTTAGAAATGTCTGTCCTCTTTAAGAGTTTATTTTCCAACATATTACCTTTCTGTTGGTCTTCAGCACTTTCTCAGAAAACTGTTTTTCCTCATTTCCTTCAGTTATCCTAAAACAAGGCCAACCTTGGTCCACGTTATCAGAAGACACCTTGGATTGATCACTAATGTATGGTTGACATCTAGAGTCTCTTCTTTAACCCATAGTGAGAGAGACAGAAGGATGTTCACAACTCCCATTCTTATTACCATTTTTTTCACATATATTAATTTTAGTATTTACTGTATCTAACTGTAACTAGGTGCTTTTAATTTTTGTTTTTAAATTATGATTCCCATTTTCAGGAGTAAGAAAACTGAAGTTTAGAGTAGTGAAGCCACACTGATATCTGCTTTGAAAATTCCTGTGTAATAGCCGTGGAATTTAAACTTTCTTTTTGTTGTGTTGATGACCAGATCATCTTTACAACCATTCTATAATATTGTTTGCCTGTAGTTACACCTACAAGTCCAAACCTATAAGTGAGTTTGTCATCCCTACCATGGATTTCCCAAATTTCCTAGCCATGGAATCTCTGAGAAAAACAATATAGTTTGTCATAACGGAAAGATAATTAGAAGAACAAGTTAATTCACTGCGATCTATGCTGATCACAGATTGCTTCTTTTTCTTTTTTTTTTTTTGAATTTTATTTTATTATTTTTTTGCGGTACGCGGGCCTCTCACTGTTGTGGTCTCTCCCGTTGTGGAGCACAGGCTCCGGACACACAGGCTCAGCAGCCATGGCTCACGCTCCGCGGCATGTGGGATCTTCCCGGACTGGGGCATGAACCCGTGTCCCCTGCATCGGCAGGTGGACTGTCAACCACTCTGCCACCAGGGAAGCCCCTGAATTTTATTTTATTTTATTTTTTACACAGCAGGTTCTTATTAGTTATCCATTTTATACATATTAGTGTATGTATGTCAATCCCAATCTCCCAATTCTTCATGGACCAACCTTTCAGCTCTTGGCCAGAGATAATGCCTTGGCAAAAAGTCCTACTGCAGCTTTCTTGGTCAGAAGTACTCTTAAATACTCTCTTATTCTAGCTTTCATTGAGTAAACATATGCTCATTTATCATTTCTTCCCCAATACTGAAAAATGTTTTTCATTATGTTAAATGCTTCTTTATTTTTCAAACTATGAATTATTCATTTCAAACTTATTGCCTTGAGTGAGAATATTTATTATATATATATATTTTTTGTTGCTGATGCCAAATTAACAAGTTTTAGAATATAATGATAGCAATTATTTCTACCCAAGTCTTTTGGACATTTGAACATATGGCTATTCTGTGCATGGTTTTTCATTGTGTAGCATAATTTTGCACTAAATCAAAGATGTTTTTGGCAAGATCATTATGGAAAAGCCAATAGGATTTTGAGATGTGTGTAGGTGCCACTTGGTTCAAGTTTTTGTCCAATATATTTTAATTTTGAGGCTGATAAATGCTTAATTGTCACATTATGTCCAGACACAGTGAATATAAAAAAGCTGTGGCTGAAATCTAAAATGAATGGAAGGGTCCTTTACTCTCATTAGGATTAAAATAGGAAAACAGTCTGCACATCTATTTCAATAATCTCTTGTATAAAATTTTAAATTATTTTAAAAGTGTTTACTTGAAGATTATAGACTTTCCAAATCACAAGTAAACTTCAAGATCATAATGGACTCTAACTTTTTTAAAAGAAGTTTCATAGATGTTTGTTTTGTTGTTGTTGCTGTTTGTTTGCTTCTTAGATTTTGCTTTGAATGATTTTTCACTCTGACTACTTTGTTACTCTCAGTTCCTTGATTCATAACCTTTATCTCAAGGGCTCTGAATCCCCAGAGCATGAGTATTTGAAGTGAAGACTAAGAATGCCATATGACCTGGATACTATACGCATGACACTAAAGAAGTCAAGGTCAAAGGTTTAATCTTCATAAATTCAAGTTAATACCACACAAATTAAAATGAAACAAAATTATATGTACAGTTCAAAAGAAAATTGTATAGTTCAATGTAACCCCTCATATCTACCAAAACTAAGTAAATAAACAAACATATGTCTGCATTAACGATGGTCTGATAACGTACTTCTAAATGAATTCCCCACAGTAATATACAATAATTAAAATTAGGTCCTATTAGGTTTATTTGTTCTTCTAATTATCTTTCTGGTATAACAAACCATTTTATTCTCAGGGATTCCATGGCTCAGAAGTTTAAGAAGTCCATGGTAGGGATGACACACGTCTCTCTCCTGGATGTCTGGGGGCTGGGGGCACAGCTGAGAAGACCTTCATGACAGGGAGATGGGACACCTTGTTCCTGGTAAATTTTTGGAATTTGGAGATGAGATAGGGAGGTTAAGAAAGTAAAGTGAGGATTTATTTAAGCAAGAATATGGTCTCAGAGGGAAAGCAGGCAGACCGGTGAGGAGATGCTTCCCTGGGTTTCTTTGGCAAGTCTATTATGAGGGGCACACAAATGAAGGGGTGGAATATTCACTGGGGAAGGAGGAGTTTGGGGATCATATTCCCTGATTTCCATCCCAGCTCCATCTTTCTGAGTGGAAGAAGGATTTTTGTCCTTAATTAGCTTAGTCCAGAAGTGTCATGGTGTCAGTGCATGATGGGTACTTCTTATCTGCAAGGCTGATTTTATTATAATGAGAGAATAATGAGCAAAGGTTACATTAAGACACAAGAGATTCCCGCCTTTCTCCACATTTCTTTGTCTTTTTCCAGGACATTTATCACCCAAAATGTGTGGTTTCCTCTCAGTCTGGAGGTTCCTGCTTTTCTTTGCTGCCCATTGACCCCTGGGGTTTACAAGATGCTTGACTTCCTGCCACCTGGCCTGTGCCCCCCTTTCTCAACACCCATGCCTAATTCAACCTGTGGAATTGGGGCTAGTTCTTCCCAATATAACTTTACTGTATTTGAAATTTACAAAGAAGTTTAAAAACAGAGCAGACAAAAATCTATAATTATACTGGAAGCTGGTTTATAAGAATGATCAAAGCACTGGCTTTGTATTTTGCTGCAATAGGACCTCATCATGTATCCGTAGGGCTGTTATTTCACTTCTCTGAGGATGACTGCTTCTTCATCTAGAAGACAGAGATGATGATTTCCTCTCCTGATGAGGTTACTTTGAGAACTAAACCAACACGGTACACGTGGAAAAAACCTCAGAACCAGGCACTGTACATGGTCAGTGTTCAATAAATGCTTGCTCACATTGTGAGGAAATTCCCTTGTCAGAGGAAGGACATTTGGCACCTTTTGTACTGATTATATGGCACACTACACCTCGGGGATGTATGTTTTAATGGCTTTCATAAATATCTAAGTAAAGACTTTTCGTTCATAGCTTTTTAAAATCATTCAAAACATTTAAGCACTGGGAAAATGGGTCTGTGTCCTGAGTAAATATAAGCAAAAGGCATAATAAGGGGTCGGTTTATTGTTTGGGAGAGAAAATGATCATTGCCTTAAGGCATCAACCTCTATTATTATGTTAGTGCAGGAACTTTTTGTTATGAAGTACTTACAGGATGGAAATTCAGGGACATGCAGTTTACTCCATCTCACTAATTGTCACACTAAAATGAATGAATGGTTTACTTTATAAGCTTAATGAACCGTTATAAAGGTCTGATTTACTAGATTATATCCCTACCATAGAGATTAAGTAAAGGCATTCGATTTTGCAGTACAGTAAAATTGTGTCATCGGGCAATAAGTGAGGTCCAACAGATTCAATCATGTAAAAGTGCAGGTTGTATTTTTATGAAATTAGAAGAAAAAGATACTTTGCTGTTCATATATGTCATCATGAAAAGCTCCAAATAAAAGCTAGTGAAACATACAGCAGCCACTGAACTTTCTCTGAACTGAGGAAATCCACAACATCAGACATCAATCACTTCTTATCAAGTTCCCTGTAATGAAGAGCTTGAACCCAACCACATTTGACAACTGGGGCTAACAGAAGGACAGAGGTTGCTGGTGTGTGTTCTTGAATTGGAATTTGCTGTCTGTTTCAATGCATCTCTTCTTGCCAGTCCACGTGCAGTGAGGATCTTTTACCAGCTCCCACTCAGATGTGAACCTCATTGTTAAGATGACACTCACTTTTCTCTGACTAAATTACGTGGTCAACGACCGTCCTCGCTTGAGGGTGAATTGTCAGTAAAATCTAAAATTCATGTAACTCAGCTCTGGCTGGATTGTCACACTCCAAAGCTCCTCAGCCCTTCGGAAGAGGGGATCCCAGAAGCCACCTATGCCCCACACCTCCTGGGAGGGTGACCATGGTCTTCATAGAGCAGAATTCTGCCCTATGACTACACTGAGGTTGACACCTGGTGACAGTTCTCTGCAAGCCCAGGTAACCTCCCACAAGCACCATGGTCCATTCTGTGGGACTCAGTGGTCCTTGGGTGTAGCCTGGGCTGGACATTAGGACTTCTCGTCAGCCAGGACAATTTGGTGTGAAGAGTCAGATTCCCAGCTCTCTCATTTGTCTGCACAGTACTGAGGTGAGCTCTACAGGAGGGTTGAGTACTAGTCTACATCTACTAATGCCGCCAAAATCTGTAGGGGATTTTTTTTTAAACTGTGCTTCTCTCAGTCAGGGTGCCATTTTTTTTTCATCCATAATTCTCCATATATATACATGAAGGAAATACAAAATAATAATAAGAGGGCTATTTGGGTTACTTGTAACTTATATTCTTCTAAATTCTAAATGAATGAATGAATGGATGAATGAATGAATATACCTCTCTCTTTCAGAATAGGTCTCTGACCAAATATAACCTCCCTAAAGAGGCATCTGCTGACCTCCAATTTAAATTAGGATTCCTGTGACTCTTTAGGAAAGGATAAGTGCTTTTCTTCAGAACACTCATCTCTACCTAACATCGTATTTTAATGTAATAGTAAGAATTATATTTTTCTATCTCTCCTGCCAGAATGCTACTCCTTTAAGGCAAGTGACTGTCTCTTTGGTCCCCTGTCACATTTCAGCACCTGGAAGAGCACCTGGCACAAATAACAAGCTCAGAAATATTAGATGCATAAATCCCTGGATAAATAAATGAGTGATTTGAGCACAGGCAATGATGATTCCAGCGCTCAGCATTTCCCCATGGTAACAGTGCTTTGAGGATCCAAAGGTGATTAAGACAGATCCCTGCCATCAAGCAACTAATTCTCCTGGAGTACATTGCCCAAGCTACGATTTTTAACAACTTTATTGAACTCTAATTTGCATACCAATATTCCACCCACTGAAAATGGACCCAGTGATTTTAGAAAATGTCAATAATCAAGCAGTCACCATCCCAGTTCAGTTTTAGAACACTTCCTTCAACCCCAAAAGATTCCTTGTGCCTATTTTGCAGGTAATGCCCACTCCCAGCCTCCACCCCAGGCAACCATGAATCTGGCTTCTGTCTCTATAATTGTGCCTTTCCTAGAAATTTCGTATAAATGGAATCATATAATAAGCAGTCGTTGCCTCTGGCTTCTTGCACTTAGCATAATCTTCTTGAGGCTCGCCTATGCTGTTGCACATATCAGTAGTTTATTCCATTTTATTAATGAGAAGCATTACAATGCATGGTTATGCCTCATATTGTTTATCCCTTTAACATTGGATGGACATGTTTTGGCTGTTGTGAATAATACTGCTTTGAACATTCACGTACAAGTCTTTGTGTGGACCTAAGTTTTCATTTCTCTTGGGTAGTTACCTGAGATGGAATTTTTGGGTCATCTGATAAATGTATGTTTAATATTCGGAGAAGCTACCAAACTGTTTTCCAAAGTGCCGTTTTACATTCCTACCAACAAGGTACGATAGATCTACTTTTTGTAAATCTTTGCCAACAATTGGTATTGTCCGCCTTTTTGATTACAGCTTCTCTAGTATGTATGCAGAGTTTTCTCACTGCAGTTTTAATTTCCATTTTCCTAATAATGTTGAACATTTTTGCATGTGCTTATTAGTTATCCTCATATCTTCTTTGGTGAAGTGTTTTTTCAAATATTTTCCCATTTTTTAACTTGATTATTTTATTTTTATTATCGAATTGTAACAGTGCTTTATATATTCTGGTTATGAGTTCTTTACCAGATAAATGGCTTGCAAATATTTTCTCCTAATTTGAAGATGTCCAATTATCAATGTTATTTTACAGATCATGCTTGTAATACCATACGTGAAAGTCATTGCCTATACTGAGATAAAATCAATTTCATCCTCTTTTCTTTTAGAAGCCAGATAGTTTTGACCTTGTAGCTATTAGTTTTCCTTCACCTGTTGTCTTTTCTCTCATCTATCACTTGTATTCATTGAAAACTTTTCCTCAGATTTTTGCAACCCAGGAATAATGGGGATCCCATTCTCTCCTTTAAATAGAATGAGCAGCTGTCATTTGTTTTTGTTTGCTTGCTTTATCTGTTTGTTGTGGTGAGAAATTGCCTCGATGCAATGGTAGCTTCCACGTGTGACAGCCAGGTTCCTCCAGGGGCTATGGAAAAGAAAGAGACACTGATCATTTGAGCTACATGAATCACATGGGGTGTATATTTTTAATTTTTCCGGCTTTACTGAGGTATACTGGACAAATAAAAATTATATAGGTTTAAGGTGTACAACATGATATTTTGTTATACATATACACTGTGAAATGATTACACCACAATCAAACTAATTAACATATTCATCACCTCGCATAATCATAATTTTTTGTGTGGAGGGGGAAAACACTAAAAATCTCTCTTCGCAAACTTTAAGTATACAATACCGTGTATACCTATTACCTATACTCACCACACTCTACATTAGAGCTCCAGAACTTATTCAATACCAATCCTTTGTATCCTTTGACGAACATCTCCCAATTATTCCCACCCTGCTGCCCCTGGCAGCCATAATTCTATTCTCTTCTTTTGTGCTTAGACTTTTTTTAAGATTCCACATGTAAATACAATCATACAGAATTTTCTTTCTCTTTCTGGTTTATTTCACTTAGCATAATGTCCTCCAGGTTCAGATATGGAAATGAGCATGAATTGATGGATGATCAGATAAACATATGACATATCTAATGAACTTAAAACATACAGCAAGAAGCAAGAAGAAAAAGAAGCAAGGGGGAAGAGAGTAGGATACACGCACAGTGTCAGGAGTTCAGCTGATCTGGGAGAGAGAGAAGCAAACTGTCAGGTGTGGGAGTAGCTGATTCAAGCAGGAAACCCAGAATGAAAGAGGCAAGCCTTAATCACTTACTGTGATTAAAGCAAGTGTCCAAAACTGGAGAAAGTGCCAACTTGCCATGTTCCATTTGTCTCATGGAGAAGCACACCAATCCTGGGTCAGGTGGTCAGTGCAGACATGGGGGCTATTTACTTTTGAGGGAGCCCTGAACAAACGCTCCGGCAGATTTATGGGCCCAGTTTTATGGGCCCTGAGGTCAGAGGAAGGGCACAGAGTTGAACAGTACTAGGTACTGAGTCAGATTAGGGAAGGCATTTCAAGGTTTCCTGCTTCTCCCCTTCACGAGGAGGTCTCAGCAGAGAGGTCAGAAGAGGACTTCTGTGGAAGGCTGCAGGAAAAGAGACAGGAATGAAGAACAAACAAACACTGGGCTTGCCAATAACCAGTTGAGCAACTGTAGCTTTTATCTGAGAGCCTCAGACAACAAACATGGAGCCAGATGATTCTACTAGAGAGTGGCTAATTTAAGGATAGCGTAGCTTTCAATCTGAGGTGACAAGATCAGTGCCTTATGCAGAGATACAATTTACTTGGTTCATCCATTCTTCCCCATTGAATTCCAGCACAGACCTAACACATCTTACGAGCTACTTGCTTCTTTTTATTTTGTTTTGTTTTGTTTTTAAGCAGGATGGAATATTCCGTCATCTCAAGATCTTGGAAGAAAACCCACTGTTGTCCTCGTATATGAATAACACGCGCAAGATTTTGTCAAATTACATTGACAGTATTTCAGAAGTGCATCAAAATAAGCTTGGATTCTTAACACTGTAAAATCAAAATTAAAACCAGAAGATGGTATATGACAACTGTCTAATTATTAGACAACTGTCTACATAAGCAATTCAAAATGATTGGATTTTTTAAAATGTAGAATGAAGAGGAAATTTTTTAAACTACCTTCAAATTCATTTGCTAATTAAAATTTTGCTTTGTTAAATGAAAAAAATGACATATGATTTTTATTTAGGTAGAGAAAAAACTCAGCAATGAGGAATAAAAAAGGAATCACTGAAAGAAATGTTCAAAGCAGTTGGAACATGTGTCATTTCATAGCTGTATTCATATCAATCTTTTCAAAGTAAATTTTAAGTTTTCATAGACTGTAGGGGAAATTAACATATATATGGCAATACATGAATATATGATTTATGTGGGTCCATACATTCATTAGTCTTTTTTCCACAAGAGAAATGAGAAAGTCCACAGAATACCTTACAAAATTGGCACATCTATCTTCAAACCTGAATGTCTTTTTCATGCTTTCTTGTGTGCCTTCTAGTATATATATAATAAATTACTTTTCCCAAAGTATTACAACGGTAGGTATGGTAATTAGAGTGAAACAAATTGCAGTGGTCATTTAGTAAGATGATAAATTGGTCAGAACCAATTAGAGGCAGAAAACTTAACATTAAGACTATGATGAATGGGTGAGTGATGGTAAGACTTATCTATGAGATGGAGCTTGACAAGAACTAACTCTCCATATTCAAAGCAACAAACTCTTCATGGTGAAATTGAAGATGCCCGTAAGTTGAAGGGAGATGGATTTCAATTTCAATATATCATGCCAAGTACTTCATTTTATGGCAAAATTACCTTTCCCCTAAAAAGAGGACCCTTACTCCTTCAAAAAACAAACTGCATATTTGAAAAAAATCCTATCCTTTATCCCAGAAAATTACTTTTTACTTCTATGGCAAAAGTGACATTCCTTGAACTCTTATTTTACTTCTCTACTACCTTTAAAGTTTTTAAATGGATTAAATTCCTCCCCATCCCATCATACGACTTTGTTGATCCTGTACCATTAAATAGCTTTCAATTTTATCCAATGGAAACTGTATTAAGATTACTGGAAAGAATAAACTTATAGTAGAAATATCAAATATACTCTGAATCTAAAAATGTGGTAGTGAATGTGACTGCAAAAGGGGAAACTATTATTTTAAAAGTAATAATTAATTAAAATCTCAAATGAGGACTTCCCTGGTGGTTCAGTGGCTAGGAATCCGCCTGCCAATGCAGGTGACACGGGTTCGAGCCCTGGTCCGGGAAGATCCCACATGCCGTGGAGCAACTAAGCCCCTGCACCACAACTACTGAACCTGCACTCTAGAGCCCGTGAGCCACAACTACTGAGCCCACGTGCCACAACTACTGAAGCCCGCAGGCCTAGAGCCCATGCTCCGCAACAAGAGAAGCCACTGCAGTGAGAAGTCCGTGCACCGCAATGAAGAGTAACCCCTACTCACTGCAACTAGAGAAAGCCCAAGTGCAGCAACGAAGACCCAACGCAGCCAAAAATAAATAAATAAAATAAATAAATTTATATTAAAAAAATCTCTAATGATTTTATGACATTGACTTGTAGAGTATTGTTAAATGCAAATACATACAAATATACCTGTATCCTTTTGAATGAGAATTCTCATCCACTGCCAATAGTACCTTCTTCTGGAATTAAAGAGAGCTCTAAGTTGATTCAAATTAATCTTTTACTTGTACCAACTTAAAACTATAAAACTATTTATGGGTAAAATTATCTGTAGAAGTGACAGATTACTAAAGATTAATATTTGAAAATACATTATAACTTAATGCATTTTTTACTCATTATTGCAGTAACTAAAAGTAAATTACATCAGCTGTGTAACAATGGTTACAAGAAGGTTCTTTTCCCCACACACACAGGATTGTTACAGATAAGGCCATGTAAATGCAGTGAATGTCAGCTCCATCTCTGTGATTGAATAAAAGATGGTCAAAATTAATCAGCTTTTAAAAACTAGGAAGGTAGACCCAATTTCACTCCATTTCTTTTGCTGTTTTTTTTTCTGTGCTTAATCAAGAAAAGAAATTTTTTTTCACATTTAGTTTATTCACATAATTAATTACATCTAAATATGGATACCTTTTTGATAAGTCCCCTAGAGATATTAAAAATGTCACAGTAGGACTTCCCTGGTGGCACAGTGGTTAAGAATCTACCTGCCAATGCAGGGGACACGGGTTCGATCCCTGATCCAGTAAGATCCCACATGTCGTGGAGCAACTAGGCCCGTGCACCAGAACTAATGAGCCCGCGCACCTAGAGTCCGTGCTCTGCAACAAGAGAAGCCTCTGTAGTGGCAAGCCCACGCACCACAACAGAGTAGCCCCTGTTCACCACAACTAGAGAAAGCCCATGAATAGCAATGAAGACCCAACACAGCCAAAAATTAGTTAATTAATTAATTTTTAAAAAATGTCACCGTACACCACCATTTCTCACAGCGTACTCTATTAGAGCTATTATAACAAATAATTAAAAAGTAATTCAACAAGAGTGGTTTTAAACTTTTGAATGATGGCTGACAAATGGGGTATGGGCTGATGACTCATGGGCAGGTGAGAACAAGTCAAGTTCCTTATAACCTTGCTCATGGATGCTTAGCCTTTCTGGTGTCATATTCTAACTTTAAGCTTTCCTTGTCAGATAGATTTCTACAACACATTATAAGCACCTCCAAAAAGTTAAGAAATTTATGAACATCATACATATGTGAAAATGGGGCCAAGACAGCAAGGTAAAGTGCTGATAAGCTATCAGCATTTTAATTTCCCCACTTTTCTATGAAAAAGAGTGGATAGTTAATTTAAATTCTCTTTTCAAACAAAGTTACCAGAATGTAGAATGTCACTTGCTCTGGATAATCTTTAAGAACTTTATTTGGCATTGTATTTGTTCACTTTCCTTTCTTCAAATCTAATAATGTTACCAAGTCCAACACTGTATTGCTTGCCAAATGACAGGCCAATAAGTCAAGAGACGAGTTGTTAGGGAAAGGAATAGTGAGTTTATTTGGAAAGCCTGAGAAGATGGTGGACTAGTGTCCCAAAGAACCATCTTACCCAAGTTGGAATTCAGGCTTCTTCTTTTTTTAAAAAAAATAATTTATTAATTTATTTATTTTTGGCTGCATTGGGTCTTCGTTGCTACGTGCGAGCTTTCTCTAGTTGTGGTGAGCGGGGGCTACTCTTCGTTGCAGCACGCAGGCTTCTCATTGCAGAGGCTTCTCTTGTTGCTGAGCATGGGCTCTAGGCATGTGGGCTCAGTAGTTGTGACATGTGAGCTCAGTAGTTGTGGCTCACAGGCTTTAGAGCACAGGCTCGGTAGTTATGGCGCATGGGCTTAGTTGCTCCGCGGCATGTAGGATCTTCCTGGACCAGGGCTTGAACCCATGTCCCCTGCATTGGCAGGCATATTCTTAACCACTGCGCCACCAGGGAAGCCCCTCAGGCTTCTTTTATACTAAAAATGGAGGGAGTGTGGCTGGTTGCTGTAAACTTCTTGGTGCCAGAATCCTTTGTTCTTGCAGCTGTCCCCATAGGTCTGGTAACAATGTTCCTATAAACCTCCAACAAGACAAATGTTATTCTCTGTTCTGCTACTTTTTATCTATACAGTGGGAAAGTGTTATACCTTTAAAGGTCAGGGCCTTGAGAATGGCCTACCCTGTATATTTCAGGCTATAGGCAACATTCTTTTACAGAAGGTGCAGAGCCAGCATGACTAAGCACAGGCAACAGAGCACAAAGGTTAGAGCTAAAGGAATAGATCCAATATGGAGTCACGTTTCTTCTTCTTTATTACAGTAAGATAAATCAAAGGCTTGCCCGTAGTAAAAACAGAGCCATGTGATATTCCGGGCTCCACAGGCCCCCTGCAATTAAAGGACCCAGGGGATCAGGCATTTTCAACACTGATAATGGATTCTATGAATGCTGACAATATCCATAAGGATTGTTTGGTCCTTCTGACTATACTCTAGGATTTCTAGGCCCCTTGATCCTAGAGAGGGTGCCCTAGCTGAGGGATACCCAAATTCATCTTTGGTTTGTCCTGGTACACCTCCTATAATGCATGAATGCTCTGTGGATAGCAGTTAGAAGAACAAGATGCAGGTGATCAGGGAGATCTTCAATTCCTGAATCCTATCATCTTCTCTTCATGGCAACTTGAAGAAGATCCAGAGAGCTGTGGACGCACAGAAGACAAGCCTGACAAGAGAATACATATTGTACCATTAAGTCAGCACTCCATGGCCTGAAGGCATGGTCCAGTGCCACCCCCTAGGAACTGGAACTGTAGCTAACAAACATACTTTGCAGGGCTGGAGGCAGGCCCAGGGCTGGCTGAGCTGCTTCCTGCACACCTTTCCATCTTGACTTGCCCCTGAGTCAAGGATTTTATTGACCCTCTGATGATGATGAAGTCAGTCTCAGGAAAGCAGGACATTCATCAAGAGGAAGGTAGCCTAAGGGCAGGAGAGCAAGGCTGACACTTCCTCATGAGTTAACTTTTCTGACTATTCCTGCAAAGCTCTCATGTTTGGTAAATCTATATTTCATCTCTGCAGATCCATAAAGGACACTTCCTGGGCATAATCTTGGAAAACAAATAAATCAACATGGAATTCAATACAAAACAGGAAGAAAAATGAAGTACTATCTGCCATCTCTTTTACATTGTAAAACCAAATTCCAGTCAGTAGAACTGGAGACGCAAGAACCCATTGGGTGAAATCAAATTATGTGATTTACCCTTAGCACGTTATACTTGACCTGGGGAGTAGTTGTCTATGAGAAACTGAGAGCATTAATCCCTAATCAAACTTGGGATAAGGCTAAATGTGTAAAATCCCTTTTACACTTTTGACTTTGCTAGAAAGATCTTGCTTAGAATGACCTATTAATTTGGAGCTCTACCCCAAGATAAAGTCAGCTGGGGTAAATAAATAAACCATGTAAGCAGAATAATGGTTAGAAACACTTCTCACTGGTGATTCTATTTCACTGCTGAGAGAACTTTTCTGGTAAAAAACTGAGTTAATGGGATACTTAGCTCATCTGGAAACTTAATTCTCTTGAATGAGCTGAGAGGAAGTTAACCAGGTGTGTTATCCCGATTTTACTTCATCTCTAATATTCCGTTGCCTGCCCCAGGTCCTACATTCAGTTCACCCCCATGCTTTTGCTTTATCTTCTCCATATTTTCCTGGACTGGCATTGTCATGAATGCTGCTGAGTTCTCACCTTATGTATGAATACAATATGTAATAAATTAGGATGACATTAAAAAGAGGTGGCTCATTAAATCGTGATAGGATCTTACTATTTATCATCCATGTTTGATCATTCTTCTTTCAACTTACTGACCTCTGGCCCCATCAGCGTTGATGGAAGCCTGTTTTAGTCACACTGGGCTCTTCCAGCTGTGTCCTCACATGTCCCTCTTCATCACCCCTCCCACATCTTTGCCCAGACTTGAAAACTGCAAAGAGTATTGATCTGATGATCATGGGCTACTTTTTCCTGCAGATGTAGGGTCTGGCCCTGGTCAGCATCTGGGTGGCCTTGGACAAGTAGATAACCAGAGTCTCAGCGTCTAAAGGAGATGATAGTTCCAGTCTCAAAGGCAGCTGAAATGAAACGACTCAGTGCATGTGAAAGACTTACCTATATTTCCACACTGTTGGCTATCATTAAGGTTCCCCACCCCCACACTCAGCACCACTGAAGTTTGCTCGTCCTTTTCTGGACATCTTTAACATCCTCGTGCCTCAAATTTATGTCCCACTTCTTTCTTACAGCCTTTCTTTGAAATTCCAGTCCCCACTGGTCTCTCATTTCCTTGAACTTCTACAAAGACAGTGGCTTCTAACTTTATACCTGATTCTATTCTTCCTAGGTTTGCTATGTCCTTGAGTCTGGATCTGAGTTATCTTCATTCAGCATGTGTCTAGGCAAAGCCAGATTATATAATGTAGTTTTCAGCTGAATGAGTAGAGCCTGGGCATGCTCCTGACTCTCTTTCTGCTCTCTATTGTCCTTCATAGGTCCTCCGTACCTTGAGTAAGAACACATTGCTTATTAAAAGTCTACCTGTAGTGGGCATCATACACCCTCTTGGTTTCATAGGTGATTGTTAATTAGCAGACAACATAAAACTTTTTTTTTTAATTTTTAAATTTTTTTATCATAACAGGATTTTATTTATTTTTTAAAATTTATATTGGAGTATAGTTGATTTACAATGTTGTGTTCATTTCTGCTGTACAGAGAAAGACAAATATCATATGATATCACTTGTATGTGGAATCTAAAAATATGGTACAAATGAACTTATTTACAAAATGGAAATAGAGTCACAGATGAAGGTGGGATTTGACCTAGTAAATAATTCATGCTTAGGCATCAATAACATGAGCTTTTAGGAAAGAGCAATAAAATAAACCTTAGTATAACTACTTTTGTGACTGGCATCTAATAAGATTTGGACTCTTTTAAATTGGCATCTAATTAGATTTGGACTCTTTTAAATATGTTAGATATGCCAAATCACCATATTTGCTTACAAGTAGCCTATGTATTATGTAGCTTCTTAAAATATTTTCTTTCAATTAGAATTGTATCTTATTGTCATGCTTTATTCCTACTAATTTAGAAGTCTGCCTTTAGGAACAAAATAAAAACATAGGGATTTTCCAAGTTTTAAATACATCCACAATTATTTACTATATAAGTATGCCCAGAATGCTATTAGTTGCCAAATTAGGCCAGAAAGAAATGAACTATATTTGAAAATTCTCAGAAATACAGTCTTTCCAGATATAAGCAATTTCTAGAAGCCAAATAATTGTGATTGTCCAAAAGTTCTTTGATAATTTGTCTGCCACTCTATAGAGGGCTTTCAGGAAATCTTGTTCAGCACTCACAACCAACACCCTAATAATTATGAATGCCTGCACCGTGCCCTAGGGGTGGAGAATGCCATCATTTTCTGGAACTCCATAGTTTATTTGCATTTACTGATATCTATGTTTTTTCATATCATGTAGAATGAACAACTTGAATAGTTTAAAGTGCTCTCCCAGACATTATTAAAAAACTCACAACATTCCTTCCAGATAAATAACTGAGCAAACAAACCTCTCACTTTGTTATTTATTTAGACACAAGGTTAATAGATAGTAAAATCTAAAAAGAAAGATGCTAAGACAACAACAAAAGATAGCAGCCTGGAAACTGCAGGGCATCTTTTTGAGGCAAGCTAGACCTAAAGTCTTGGTCTGTGAATGATGTAGAGAAAGGCCTGGGACAGCAGTGGGAATACTTCCACCAGCTCACGTGCTTGGCAAGTTCTCTGCATCCAGGAATCAAGTTCCCTCCATGTGCTCCTGCCTAGGGAGCTGCAGGCAGCGGGCTCCAGTTGTCCCTCTGTGTTCACTGAGAAACATACAGGCTCCAGCATTCTGAGGTCTTCCCCAGAAGGCTGATAACTTCACTTGGCAAGATTCTTTAACATTGTTTATTGCTGGGAACCCTCAACTCTACTTGGTTCTACCACTGCTTAGGGTACCTGCACCTCCCTTCGGCCTTATCTGTATCAACCAAGTCCTCTTCTCACAGCTGTGGCCCCATTGGGTCCTGATGGTGCAAAACTGAGATCTGAAACTGCACATTCATCCCTCTGAATTCTTATCTCCCTGAATGAATAGAATTAATAAAAAGAACCCATCTTCCTACTCCTTGTAGTTGACATATAGATTGTAAACATTCATTAAGATATTTGTTTTAACTGTGTTGCTTTTTATCTATTACGATTTATTTGCTTTTTGAGTTATCAGACAGTCCCTCTCCTCCCCACTTTTTTAATGTGCTTCAATCCATCAGTTTTTTTGATCAGAAACATTCTCCCATCTGCATCCCTATAAATATTTTTAAGCTTTGTTCTGGGACACAGTTTCTTAGAAAGTTACTTAGAGACTCGTTGATGTTTTGGGGTCTTGCTTTTTAAGACTTAAAAGCAGGGGAAGAGCTGTTTAGTCCAGGGCTGATTATTTCAAACCACTGAGGCAAGACCCTTCTGAGTATTCCACCCAATGACCCAGGAATTAAGAAATGTTTGAGTGTGGCAATGCACACTATTTTCACCCCTGTGTGACTTTCAAGTAGAGGTCTCGCCAATGATTTCAGGAGCGTCTTCCGTCACATGCATGAGCTGATAGCTCTCTGCTGAATAAGGGTCCTCCATGGGTCTCCAGAGTTCCCGTTAGAGGCAGGATCTCTCCCCTTTGGTGTTCTGTTCTAAGAACTCCGATCACCTTGCTCTCGCCAGATTTCTGGCTCTATCTCCTTAATGAAGGAAGACCACTGAGTTCCCCCTGAGATCCCAATCCCTGCCCCAAGGCAGGGAAATTCTCTACCAGCAGGAAGCTGGAGAAATTTCACTGCTCACTTCATTTGGATCCTGTCTCTGAGGAACAAAACCCTTGGTTTCTCAATGTCTACTTCACATATTTTGCTTTGCCATATTTGTCTACATATTTCTGTTGTTTCAGACAGGAGTGTAAATCTACCCCCTTTTGCACTATCTTGGCCAGAAGCAGAATCCAAGTACCATTCTATTTTAATTACTATTCCTTTCTGTTACGTGGTTGACATCAGGGGGTCTTGTTCAAGCTTGTTCCACTGCAGTTTTGGAAACGTTACACCAATTCATACACATTTATTTTTCAAAAGTTCTTTAGAATCAGTTTATCTATATATAAAAACAATCCTCTTTCATTTATTGGTGTCCATTAAAGGCATAGGCTAATTTCTGGAAAAATGGTTTCCATACAATAAAACCTTTTATATTCCAAGAATAGGATGTGCTTTCTTATTATTCCAATCTTGTACACATTCCTCAGGAGCATTTTTAAATTGTATTCCTATGGAATGGGTACGTATTTTGGTTTATTCCTACATATTTACCCACTTTTGTTGGTTTTGAAACTTGATTCTATTGTTTCTTTATATTTATTGTGTTGTTTCTATTTGGGAAAGTTATTGATTTTTGCGTATTAGTTTTGTACACAGGAACTGACTGAATTCTGTTATTTATTCAAAAGTTTTTATTTGAATGTTTTGTTATCTTTTCATACAGTTCTATATATCATAGATACCTACTCTGAAATAATGTATTATTCGTTTGTATATTTCAATATGCACACAGCCTAGGTCCCCTTGCTTTTGGACAACCTTTATTTCTATAAAGTTACTAAGTCCTGGTTCTACCTCTCACTTTTCTCCACGTCGGTTAGAAAATTGTAGTTTGAGGGCTTCCCTGGTGGCGCAGTGGTTGGGAGTCCGCCTGCCGATGCAGGGGACACGGCTTCGTGCCCCGGTCCGGGAAGATCCCACATGCCGCGGAGCGGCTGGGCCCGTGGCCCATGGCCGCTGAGCCTGCGCTTCCGGAGCCTGTGCTCCGCAACAGGAGAGGCCACAACCGTGAGACGCCCGCATACAGGAAAAAAAAAAAAAATTGTAGTTTGAGAAAAATCTCATTGATAATTCCTCTCTGCTTTTACCTATTCTTTTCCACTTCAAGGGAGTATCACGTGAATATATAAGGTAAATTTCTTGAAATGATTAAGACTGTTCAAGAGAGAGATTTTACTTAAGTATTAAGAGTTAGCAGAGTGCTTTGTCTTATAAATGTTCACAAATAAAGAGATAGTAACATAAGAATGGTAAGTGGGTTTGGCTGTGTTAAGAATTTAAGCTACGTGTTCACGAATTAAAGGTTCATTCTCCTAATTTACATTAGGAGACGGTTAAGTACATGACTTGGAGAAATTCAAATGCAAATATGTGTCATCTCATGTTGCGCATTGAGAAAGGACACAAAAGAAAATAGATGTGCTGAGTGTTACAAGGGTGAACAATTTTCACTGTATGTCAATTTTTTAAAATTTTCTAAAAATATTGTGATGTCTATTAACTATAACAGATTAATGCTACAGGGGATAATCAATATCCAAACTTTCAGCAGTTTACCATAGAAATTTGTTCATGCATTTCAGGGATCAGTTGGGATAACAGAAGCAACACTAAGCATTTTGGATACAAAAGGTTTAATATAAGAAATAGCATCTTATACAACTTCTGAAGATCCAGAAAGCTGCCATGGCCGTCTCAGGCAGCCTGATACACTGAAGTGTTTCTTAGTCTCACCTGGAAGCTGCAGAAGTTCTCAGAATCTCCAAGAAGCTCCTGTCAGCTGTGGGGGTCAGTGGCAGTGTGGAGAGCACTCTTCAAGGGATCACTGGGAAGCCACAGTGAACCTTGCATCCACCCAGAATCTGCCTGTAGCTGGTTCTGAGGGTGATGGCTCCTCCTCTGCTGTCTTCTAAATCATGTACGTATACTCTCTGTGGCAAACTCTAACCTGGACCCAGACAGGAAAGGGAAGTCTCTGCTTCAGCAACACAGAGGTGTTTACAAAGGGGTGATAGACAACAGAGAAAAATGCAAACTCATGTAATGGTGCAGAGGGTAGTGGGTAGTCCTGGCTGGTGTGCTGTCTGGTAGTTGGGAGGATGAGGTAATACTCGCCTGTCCAACATGCTCGCTTTCGTCCCCAGCACTTCACCACTTTCCAATAACAGGGATAGGCTATATAGCTCCACCCAGCTACAAAAGGGGCTGCCTCTCAGTGACTATCCATATGACGGAAGGAGGAAGAGTAATATGAGTGAAAAGTTAGATTAACAAGTAAATAATTTAAAGAAAAAAATTCAATTAACCTACAATCGGCAAAAAAATAATGCTGGATCTAGTATGTAATATGAAATAATAATCTATCAAACATAAATTATACTGTTCACACCTTAGATTTTCTTATTCGTTGAATGATTACTTTTAATATCTTAGAAACAGTCTAGTGTTTTCTTAGGATACAAATATTAGTGCTGAAAATCAAAGCTGCAATGAGGTACCACCTTACACCACTCAGAATGACCATCATTAAAAAGTGTACAAATAACAAATGCTGGAGAGGGTGTGGAGAAAAAGGAACCCTCCTACACTGTTGGTGGGAATTAAATTGGTGTAGCCACTATGGAGAACAGTATGGAGGTTCCTCAAAAAACTAAAAATCGAGCTACCATATGATCCAGCAATCCCACTTCTGGGCATATAACTGGACAAAACTATAATTTTCAAAGATACATGCACCCCTATGTTCACAGAAGCACTGTTTACAATAGCCAAGACATGGAAACAATCTAAATGTCCACCGACAGATAAATGGATAAAGAAGATGTGTTATATATACACAATGGAATACTACTCAGCCATAAAAAAAGAATAAAACAATTCCATTTGAAGCAACATGGATGGACCTAGAGATTATCATACTAAGTGAAGTAAGCCAGACAAAGACAAATACCATATGAGATCACTTATATGTGGAATCTAAAATATGACGCAAATGAACTTATTTACAAAACAAACTCACAGACATAGAGAACAGACTTGTGGTTGCCAAAGGGAAGGGCGTTGAGTGAGGAATAGAATGGAGTTTGAGGTTAGCAGATGCAAACTATTATATAGAGAATGGATATACAACAAGGTGCTACGCTATAGCACTGGGAACTATATTCAATATCCTGTAATGAACCTTAATGGAAAAGAATATGAAAAAGAAAATATGTATATATGTAAATGTATAACTGAATCACTTTGTTGTACACCAGAAAGTAATGCAACATTGTAAATCAACTATACTTCAATAAAATGAATTTTTAAAATAAATAAATAATTAAAAAACAAATATTAATGCTGAACTAACCCCAAATTTTATTTTTTTATATTTTTTTACATCTTTGTTAGAGTATAATTGCTTTACAATGGTGTGTTAGTTTCTGCTTTATAACAAAGTGAATCAGTTATACATATACATATGTTCCCACAACTCTTCCCTCTTGTGTCTCCCTCCCTCTCACCCTCCCTATCCCACCCCTCTAGTGGTCACAAAGCACCGAGCTGATCTCCCTGTGCTATGCAGCTGCTTCCCACTAGCTACCTATTTTACGTTTGGTAGTGTATATATGTCCATGCCATTCTCTCACTTTGTCACAGCTTACCCTTCCCCCTCCCCATATCCTCAAGTCCATTCTCTAGTAGGTCTGTGTCTTTATTCCTGTCTTACCCCTAGGTTCTTCATGACATTTTTTTTCTTAAATTCCATATATATGTGTTAGCATATGGTATTTGTCTTTTTCTTTCCGACTTACTTCACTCTGTATGGCAGACTCTAGGTCTATCCACCTCATTACAAATAGCTCAATTTTGTTTCTTTTTATGGCTGAGTAATATTCCATTGTATATATGTGCCACATCTTCTTTATCCATTCATCCGATGATGGACACTTATAACCCCAAATTTTATTGTATAAAAGTATTGAATTAATATGCTAACTTTTCTCTGCTGACAGTCACAATGATCCTTGTCCTTAAGGGAATGGTCACATTTCTGGGAACTTGCAGAAAACCTACCTACACTATAAAGTGATGAAGAAGATCTGAAGTTTGCTGATAAAACACAATTTTTGTACAAACATAAAGGAGACCCTTTTGAGCTTCATTCGATCACATATAGTATGATTATGTGAAGTTTTACAAATAAATCATTTTATAACCTTGTTTTGGCTAGAAAATAGAGTCTTGGATTTCACTCATTATTGTGAGAAAAATTAGAGGTTACCTGTGGAAACTTTTAGTAAGCCATGAGAGAATGAACATATTTATGTTTTCTGAAGCACCTTCTATTAAGTCTGGAAGGAGATTTGAAAAATTACTTAAGCTAGGAACATGTTATACATTTAATTCACCTAAATACATCTCACTGAATGGTTTCTGAATGAATGAATGGATGAAGTAAATTATTTATGTAATGTGTTTACTTCTCTGTCTCTATAACAAGGCTCTCAAAATCAGATATTTTATTGCCTTCACCTAACAATATCTGCCACATTAATTTTTGTGAATGAATAAAAGTGGAAATTACAGTCAGATGTGCCTGATCGGCCCTTTTCCTCTCAACTAAATATCCTAATATTTCTCTGTGCAAAAGGATCTTAATTATGCATTCACATCACACCAATTTACTTCTCTTATGCTACTGTCCCCTTACGCTATTGAAGTTCAAATAAAATCTACACCATTAATATTACCCAGTCACCTACTCTATATTTAGCTTGCAATGTCACATGCATTTTTACTACAAAAATACTACAGAGATAGATACACTGTGTTTCCCCAAAGCAGCACTACTTTTTAAAAGCACAAGAAGAGTTTTACTGTATGTCTCCAGGTCATCTGAGTTATTACCTAAATAGCCTTAACCATTAGTAGCTGCCTGAATTATAGCTTCTTCAGGGATTATCTGAAATTTGTTTAAAATTTGAGAACAATTAACAGAAACACTGCATTATGGTAGGCAATAATTACAGCTCTGACAAAGGTATTTTACAGATCATATATTTCCAAACAATTTTTTTGTTCTAAAATAAACTTAGCACAAAAAGTCTTGTCTTGTAGATGTGTTATCTAAAAAATTTAAGCAAAGTGGATTGAAAAGTGAATAAACCACAAGATAATAAAAGCACATTTCCATGTAATCTAAGGTTGAGAGTAATATAATTTAAATTCTACAAAGCAACTTTTCATGTATGGGGTTTTCATACATGTAATTGTAAAATGCAATTCACAATGGTGAATGGAAGTGGCACATATAGAGTTTGTGAATAGTCAGGTCAGGGACAATCTAAGCTTATAGGAAATTGAGTACCTGTCACTTTATGTGTTTGTAAAGAAAACCTAAAATGAAAGGTAGTAACAGAATTTCATAACTTCCTCGAAAAGGGGACATGAAGTGTGTGTGTGCGTGTGTGTGTGTGTGTGTGTATACAGACCTTGAGAGCAGGTGCATCTTACAGCCCTCTCAGAACTGTGTTGCCAGGTAGAATAGATTCCCTAGCGTACTTTCCACTGTGACTTACAGTAATAGAGGCAGTTTCTCAGGATAGATTGTAGCATGCTTGGCATTACTGTGTTACTGGTCCTAATCAGCTGTTACATCGGTGTTAGTTTTGGTCATATAAATAGGACTGCATTTTTAAATTATTATGACATATTAAGTAAATAAAAATATAATTGAGTGGGATTAATGTTGTTATTTTAATCTAAAATCTGATAATATATTCTGTCACTGGCACATATTTTAATTTGTCACTAGGCCTCCATGACAATAGAGAAGGTAAACCTGTTATTTGAGATATCTATGCCTTTTCCATAATTAACTATGGAGAAATCAATTATTACAGAAGGTGCACAGTAATTATTGTCTTGTAATTTTATCTCATAGATGACTAAACATTTTGAAGACTTAATTATAAATTAACAAAGAAAAGATAGACATGATAAGGAATATTACAACAGGTTATTGCACCTGTTAATTAAGCAGAGGAAATTGATATTTGTCCACCAGGAAATATCTGTAATCACATAGTATTATATAGAAAACAATTATATTGTCTTGATGAATAAATGAAAATTGATGTTTTTATACCCCAAATTGTTGGTCTATATTTTACCTACATTTGATGATTTTTAAAACATGAATGAAGTTATTCACTCTGTTAAAATGCTAAATTCACTCTATAATTATACTAAAGGATAGTATGCCAACTTTCTGTTCTTTGGCAGATTTTTAGATTAATGAAATAATAGCTTAGCATTTATTATAGTTTTGTATTTCTTATATAGTAATAAAACAAACTAGTAAAGCTTACTTAAAGCAATCTATTTAAATAATTGAAAGTTTACAGAAAGATCTAGACAGAATGTGCAGCTCAAATTGCAAATACTCCATCAGAGCTAATACCAATGTAAACTCTGGTCTGCATGAAATCATTACAAACTAAACTGAAAAAAACTGATATGCACTTGACTGAGCTATTCAGTGTTTAATACCTCCTCACGTGTGCATTTTATTTTTCGATGCATATTTTTGTCAGTTCCTTAGTGCATTTATATAGGAACACTTTTTTTCCCTGGATTAAATTGAATATAAAGCTCCTTAAGGACATTATGTTGAAAAATACTGAGTAGCATTAGAAACTTTCCACATAAGAATTTAACCTACAGGAACAGCAGAGGTTTCAAATGTTGTGAATTATTTTAGTAATGCCAAACCCTGTCAAACAACACTCAAACTTTGCTTAAGGTTAAACATTTTTACTTATAGGGATAGAAATTAACATTTAAATATTTAATTTTGTATTTTTTATGTTTCAAATTTTTGAATTTTACATATTCTTTATTTTATAATATATTTATTGACTAGTAACAAAGTCATATTCTTATGCCTGGCAGAATTTACTTTTTTATATACAAAGAAGTGACAAAAATAACTTTGAATTGAAACACTTTTTTTGTACATTTTTTTTAAACATCTTTATTGGAGTATAATTGCTTTACAGTGGTGTGTTAGTTTCTGCTTTATAACAAAGTGAATCAGCTATACATATACATACATCCCCATATCTCCTCCCTCCTGTGTCTCCCTCCCACCCTCCCTATCCCACCCCTCTAAGTGGTCACAAAGCACCAAGCTGATCTCCCTGTGCTATGCAGTTGCTTCCCACTAGCTATCTATTTTACATTTGGTAGTGTATATATGTGCTTGCCACTCTCTCACTTCGTCCCAGCTTCCCCTCCTCACCCCGTGTCCTCAAGTCCATTGTCTATGTCTGCGTCTTTATTCCTGTTCTGCCCCTAGGTTCTTCAGAACCATTTTTTTTTTTAGAGACACATGTTTATAAGTATGCCACTGGTAAAGACAAAAGACATAGCAGAAAAAAGAGGAGAGTAATTTCAAAGAGGAAGAAAAGACAGAGGTGTAAGCACCAGGTAAGAGACTGTGGGCATCGTGTTTTGGTTTTAACATTTGCAGGATCATCACCCTTTTTGGTGAGCACTGTCTGTTAGGATCCTGATAAAACACAGCTAATCTCTTCAGCACCCTCAGGCAAGCCCACGGAGGAGCTCTGGAGCCAGTTCGTTCATTCCCTGCTATTCATCTAACTTCTGAAAAGACCCAGCTATGTTTGTGTCATAGGAACATCTTTAACACTTAATTTTATTACTATAAAAATGCCAATCCATTGTTTCTGACTTCCATTGCTTCCATTGAGAAGTTAGCTGTCAGCCTTGGGGTTTTTCCTTTGAAGATCATGTGTCTTTTATTATTTCAGTAATGCCAAATTTAAATGTTATATTTCCTTTGATTTTCAACAGTTTTACTATGATGTTCCCAGGTGTTGTTTTCATTGTGTTTTTCTTTTCTGGGGGTTCTCCGAAGTTTTTAATATGTGGGTTGGTCATCTGCATTATCATGACTTTGATTTTTGCTCTGTACTCATTCTCCCTCTTCACTTTTTAAATTGGTTATGTATTTATTTTATTTAATATTATATGGTAGCTCTATTTTTAGTTTTTTGAGGACCTTCCATACTGTTCTCCATAGTGGCTGCACCAATTTACATTCCCACCAACAGTGCAAGAGGGTTCCCTTTTCTCCACACCCTCTCCAGCATTTATTGTTTGTAGATTTTTTGATGATGGCCATTCTGACTGGTGTGAGGTGATACCTCATTGTAGCTTTGATTTGCAGTTTTCTAACAATTAGTGATGTTGAGCATCTTTTCATGTGCCTCTTGGACATCTGTGTGACCCAGCAATCCCACTACTGGGCATATACCCTGAGAAAACCATAATTCAAAAAGACACATGTACCCCAATGTTCATTGCAGCTCTATTTACAATAGCCAGGACATGGAAGCAACCTAAATGTCCATCAACAGAGGAATGGATAAAGAAGATGTGGTACATACGTACAATGGAATATTATTCAGCCATAAAAAGGAACGAAATTGGATCATTTGTAGAGATGTGGATGGACTTAGAGTCTGTCATATAGAGTGAAGTAAGTCAGAAAAAGAAAAACGAATATCCTATATTAATGCATATATATGGAATCTAGAAAAATAGTATAGATGAACCTATATCCAGGGCAGGAATAGGGGCGCAGATGTAGAGAATGGACGTGTGAACACAGGGTGGGAAAGGGAGGGTGGGATGAATTGGGAGATTAGGTTTGACATAAAAACACTACCACGTGTAAAATAGATAGCTAGTGGGATGCTGCTCTATAGCACAGGGAGCTCAGCCCAGTGCTCTGTGATGACCTAGATAGTCAGGACTGTGGGGGTGGGGGTGGGTGGAAGGGAGGTCCAAGAGGGAGGGGATATGTATATACATATAGCTGTTCACTTTGTCATACAGCAGAAACTAACGCAACATTGTAAAATAATTACACTCCAATAAAAAATATTATATATAAAATACATACATACATACATATATACATGTATATATAAGTTTCTGCTGGTTTAATACTGAGTCCATTGTTTCAGATATATATTTTTTTTTCACCTTTTGAATGTCCTTTGGCTAATTTTGTAAATTCTCAATTCTCCATTCTTTCATATAGTTTGTATATATTTTTTAATATTTTCTTGAACATATCAATAAAGATTTTATAGATCCTTTTGTACCAGCTCCAATGTCTGAACCAAATATGATCAGGCCTCCTTGGGTTGTTTTCTTTTTCTCTTTTTATTTGACATGTAATTTTTTTTTACCTTTTCATGTCTCATATTTGTTTCTTATTTTATGTTAGACACGGTATAGAAAAAAAAACTTTGGGGCCTTCAGATGCAGCTGTCTCCAAAAGGAAAGATTTTAGTTGAAGGGCTGATAACCTCAATCCAGTCAGGATGTGGGGCTGGGCTAAGATTTAGTCCTATTCACTTTTATTCTCATTTGTTCCTGTTCCCTAGGTGTAGTTTTCTAGGATTTTAACTGTGGGTATCCATCTCCTTAACTCTAAAAATACTGTTGGAAATTCAGCTTTGCCCTTTAGAAATTACCAGCTTGACTGTTGGGCCCACACACTGTGGTAATTTGCTAATATCATGCAGAAGAGACCAGATGTGTGTTTGAGGAATTCCCCCAGATTGGGGCTTGGTTCCTAAACACTGCAAGACTATAAGATATTTTATTGTGCATTGGAAAAGCCTCTAATATAGCTCTGACATATTTTTATTCTTTATATTACTAACATCCTTCCTGGCATTTGGTGTATGTTAAGTTTATTTAAATTTTGATCCATTCTTTCCAATAATTCTACTTCATATGGCGTATGATATTTTCTCGTTTTTATTTCATAATTTTTTTTTACCCTGGGGTAGCTAATTCATGGCTAGTTTATTTGAGGAGCAATTTCAGAAAGCCCATGAAACAGAGTGGGGAGAGTAAGGTTGCTACTATTGTTGCACAGCAAATGAACACCAAACTTAGATTCTTAAAATTACCATTTCTTTGTTTTGGGGGGTAGGGGTTGTTGGTATTTTTGTGGGATTTTTTTTTTTTTTGCTCTTGAATTTTTGGATTAGGAATTTGGGCTGGACTGCTAGAGCCCACATTTTGTCCATCAATAACTTACATTTCTTCCACATGAAAAATTCACTTATCTCTACCCAAGAACCATCACAATTTTCATCCTGTTATAGCAGTGGTCCTTGGGTTGTTACTATCCACATCACCTGAGAACTTGTTAGAAATGCAAATTTTCACTAACTCTCTCCCCAGATCTACTGAATCAGACCCTTTGGCAATGATCCCAGTTATCTCTATTTTAAGAAGCCCTCCCAGTGAATAAGATGCACCTATTTAACATTGACTAAGAACGTAGTGACTGAAGTTTCCAACATTTCTGGTTTGAGTGAATGAATGCATCAGCTATGATTCGGGGAAACACAATTTGAAGACTGTAAAGAGTCTTGATTTAAACACATTGGGTTTTTTGTGCTTATAGCATATCCAAATGACCATATCCCAGCGGAAAACTGAATACATGCCCCTAAAACTGAAGGCAGTGTTAAGGGTTGAAGTTTTAAATTTGAGAATAATTAGCAAACTGTTGAATAAAACTGCTATTTTGGACAAGGTTGCCCAAGGAAGGCATGTAGAAAGAGAATAACAATGGACCAAAAATATAATTCTGGGGATTCACATTGTACAGTAGGTATACAGAGAGATGGAGAAGAGAGATCTGTGAAAGGTAAAGATAAGGAAAGATTGGAATTAATGGAAAAAAGCCAGGAAAGAGGAGAGGTATGCAAAATTTATTAGTCAGATGGTTTCAGTTCCCTATCAGTAAAAATCCATTCAATTTTTGTAGGCCAAAGGCGGAAATTAGTTCATTTAAGTAATAGGGACATGTGAATGAGGATTGCTTCAGCTCAGATGCTTCAGCAGTTCAAAAGGCGCATTAATATTGTTTGTTCTCGGTCTCCCTTAGCTTTACTTTCTCAGTCTCAGGCTGATTCCTGCCTTGGGGTGACCATCAGCAGCTTCAGTGCACATTCTGAGAGATTCAAGTTTAGTTGAAAGGAATGTTTTATTTTCCAAGAAAATTCTGGGTATCAGTCTGATTGCATCATCCTTGAATCAAACACCACACACAAAACTCAATGCTTGCCTGGGACGAAGTGAGAGAGTGGCATGGACATATATACACTACCAAACGTAAAATAGATAGCTAGTGGGAAGCAGCCACATGGCACAGGGAGATCAGCTTCGTGCTTTGTGACCACCTAGAGGGGTGGGATAGGGAGGGTGGGAGGGAGGGAGACGCAAGAGGGAAGACATATGGGAACATATGTGTATGTATAGCTGATTCACTTTGTTTTACAGCAGAAACTAACACACCATTGCAAAGCAATTATACTCCAATAAAGATGTTAAAAAAGAAAAATTCAACGCCTGCTTTGCTTTGGCCTGGGTTACATACCCATCCCCTAAAGCCAGGATTAGCCACCAAAACACCATACACTAAAAACACAGGTATGTAATTCTTCATGGAAAATACAGGTTATTTTAATGAATAAGAGGCAAGTGTTGCCAAAACTCGATCTCTGTTCACTGGTGCCGAATAAAAACGTGGAGACAGTTTTGGGTGAAGTAGAAAAGAATACCTTTTATTGCTTTGCCAGGCCAAGGGGGTCACATTGGGCTACTGCCCTCAAGACTGTGTGTCCCACCCTGGAGGGGGTAGTGAGGGGTCTTATAGTGTTAAATGAGCAGGGCGTGGTCAGCTCATGGACATTCCTCTGATTGGTTGGTGGTGAGGTAATCAAGAGTTAGCATCATCAGCTTTCTGATTCCAACTGGTCTGGGGTCTAGGTGCTTGTGGGCAGCGTACAGTTAACTTCTCCCACCTGGTGGGCATTTCAGTATCTGCAAAACAGCTCAAAGGACATGGCTCAGAATATTATATATAGTCCTTGAGGAAGAACTAAAGGTGCTTGACTTTGTTTAATGGTTAAAGTATTATTACTTTGTCTTGCTTGCCTGTTTTCCTCTCTTTTTGCATTTTCTCACTTCTCTGATTAAATTTATTCGTTGACTAAAGTTTTCCTACAGACAAAAGGCAGGTGGAGGACATGGGTGGGGATGTATTCTGGGAAGGCCTCATAGGGTCCTGCTCGGTTACACAAGAAGCACACATATGTCCACAGAACATAATCAACAGAAGTAACCAAGTAAACATCTTCAAGGAGTGAGCTATTGGTAGTGGCAAATTCTACAGAAAGATTCATGAAAATCATACTGACTAGTGTTAGTGGGTCATCATCCTCCCAAATATTATTGTCTTTAAAACTACTAATGCAATTCTTTTCCAACACCTGTATTAAACACGGGTTTTTTTTTTCACACAAGCTAACTTTTTTCTTGCAGAACCCAACTAGATTATTATTTCAACTCTTTAGAATATATTATTTTTTGAATCAAATTTTGTCTGATAGAGACTTTTGCAACAATTTCTCCCAAATAGCTCTGATATAAAGGCATTCCTGTTCAATATTATTTGCCAAGATAAATAAAATTTAGTTATATTTTTAAAATCATCTTTTCAAAGATTGATCTTGCCATCATAATAGCAAAAAAAAAATGTATTTACTGAACCACCATAAAGATGTTTAAATTGAAACCCAAACACATTAGTGAATTAGTCCATTATTTTCTATTTGTTTTCCTTACCAACACACATATTGAAATGTTCAATATGTTTCACATATTTTGGTAACTATAAATTTTTCAATATTTTCTTCTTAAATAAGTTTGTTATTTAACAATTATTTAAAATTGAATACAGGAAATAGTTGATTTGGAAGAATCAGTCAAGAATAATAAAAAAAAATAACTAAATTTCCTGCTGCTCTGATGACAGACCCAGCTTTGTGTTCAGATGCAGATATTTTCTTTCATAATATTTTCTTAATTTTTCTCCTTCCCTCACTTTATTATTCAGCTTAAAAAATTGCTTATGAATATTATTGTTTGGGCGCAGTTCGCTATAAACTCCTTCAATTTATTTGAGAATAATATATTTAAAATGACTGAAACGTGAGTAAATTGTTGAATTATGAATTTTCAATTTAGTGTGTCACTGATGGTATTTTGTAATGTAGCTTTCCATACTCAAATGAGGTTGTAGGTTGTTATGTGACACTCATTCGTGACATTTTGCATTCTATGTGCTGTCATAAAAGCCTGCTCTTTCTTTAAACCCCCTAGTGGCAAAGTGAGAAAGGCTGGAGAATTAGCAGAAAGAATTTGTCTCTCTAGGACTTAAAAGAAAATCTTTCTTTAGTTTACGTACTTTTAAAATTTGGGGCAGTGTCTTACTCATTTGTTTGTTTTCAGGAAATATACTGAAGCAATTGCCTTTCCACACTCCTGAACTCTGATCAGAGCTGAGGGTCTCTTTATAGGAGTGGTAATTATACCACATATCTGCGTAAGGAAATAAATATCCATAACACTATCCTCTAACAGTCAGTGTTTTCAAGGGATTATTGTTAATGCAGAAATCTCTTTCTGCATATTTTTTCTCATGAAGTAACATTTTAAGTTATCACTAATGAATGACTGATGCTTCTTTCAACGTATATTTTACAGTTTTCTAAAATAATGTAGGGAAACCAGCCATTATGCTAGTGATTTACAAAGATTTATTTGATTAGCTTCCAATTTTTCTCTCTCTTCTCTTTCCTAATTGAAAATATCTTTAACTCATCTCAGTCATGATCATATTTTATATGAATTTCTATATACAGTGTTCTGACCTTTCTATATCAATTCAGATTTACTTTCAGCTCCTAGTAACAAAAACCTGACTTCAGACGTCTGTACTTATAAGGATTCATTCCCTCACATAAAAGGGCAGTGGAAGTTGGCTGTCCAGGGCTCAGAAAGCAGCTCCACTAAGTTGTGAGAGATCTAACGTATATGAATCTTCTACCTATTTTGCCACTTTTAGCATAAAGCTTCCAGCTATAAGAACACCTCATGTACCAGGATGGCAGCTAGAACAGCAGCACCCATGCCCATCACATCAATATTCCTGAATGTTGATAAAAGGAAGCCTGCTATTAGTATATTCCCCCATGTTGGACACCAAAGTTAATGAGATAAAGACAAATTTTTAGAGTGAAAGTGAATACAATGTTGAAAACATAAATTTTTACTCACAAAGTTTCTTAAATGAGTAATTAGATGAAAGATATGTTTGGACAATGTGAAGGTTCCTGAAAAATAATTTCTTTTATTACAGGCAGAGAGTTTTCCAGATCTATGTTTATAAACATGGTCATATAAAATTGTGGTTTAACAAATCATTCCTTCAGAAAATTTAAACTCTTTTTTTTTCCTTTTTCAGGAAATTCAAACCTCAAACGTCAATGCTGCCAAAAATGGTAATGAACTGAAGATGGTCTACATCAATGAGTATAACCTGCACACCCCTGTGTTAGCAATCTATTGATCATATCCAGCAATAAGAAAGTACATCACCAGTGACTTACAATATATTTGGACCATTACAGTTTAACATGTCAATCACCCTACCAAACTGATTTATCCCTAAAGATGCATATTTATTTATAAGATTTATTAAAATATTCCTACCTATCTATATGCAGGGCATAAAGTTTATAGTGGTTGGACTATTAAATAGTTATAAATTGTTACCTCATAGAAATTAATTTTATTTAATGGCCGTTGATTTCCCAATAAACAGCTTATTATGCACTTCAGCATCTTGTGAAATACGCATCTTCATACTGCAGTGAATATATGAAGCACATAAAGTGAATATTCTTCTAGTGGAAGCAGTAATGTTCTCAGTAACAATATTGTAAATTGCTCGTGCTTTGCTAGCATATTTCTCTCCACATGCTTCTACCACAAATACTTTATTAATGCGTTACATCTGCCATTAAAATAAAGTGACTTAAATCACTCAAAACAGTACTATCCACTTAAGTTATTCATCCCATTTCAAATACTTTGTGCAAAGGGGAAAGTTAAATTAACACTCTGAAACTCATGAAATCCATGTCCAAGATGGTTTTTCATGGATTATTCTGAAAATAGCCTGGTATTAAGTTTATGCCTCGTTTATTATTTGTCTTGGAATCTCTGAAGATTTTGAGGTGCCTATGGCTTCATTTGAAATCCACCTTCTCCTTAATATTTTCTTCTTAAATTAACTCAAAGAATTCTGAGAATTTTAGCACCTGTGTGCTGAAGTGAGCACAGAAACACGAGGACTGTCTTCTCAATCTAGTTTGAGATTTTAGTGCTCTGCTTTGATAATGTATCTACTATTGGAGCTATCAAATCTAAAGAATTCTAGTCTTGGACTGCCTTGCCTATAAGCGTGTCATGTTTCATAAATGGATTTTTCAAGTGATTTTTGTCTCAGTTAATCACATTCAGTCAATTAACAAGTATTGACTTAATATCTGTTGTATCTGAGGCATAACATTTACATCTGAACTGTGTCTTCTGCTGACATCTTACCGTCTTAGAGACTTTGCTCCTGTATTTCAGCCGCTTTTTTAAGCTCCACATCTGTGCTGATCTAAAACTTTACCTCCTGATGACTTTCCACACACCTGCCTCTAGGACAAGCCTGGCTCTTCACCTTCTCCCAAAGACCTCCATTCCACTCAACCTATTCGTTTAGAAAGTTCCAGCATGTTCCTGGTGTTTCTTAAATTACTCCTGAGCAAGTTTATCCAACTACATATTTCATTTGCTAGTGTGAGGAAATAAATTCATAGATAAAGTTTGAATCAACTGCATGTAAAAATCATCAATAAGAACAGGGAATGGGATTTTATTCTGGGATTTAGAACTGAGACCCTAATGAATTTCTGAGAATTATTTATAATAGTTTATCAAATAGATTGTATTGCTTAATTCATGGTGTTCTCATGATCTTCTTCTTTTTTTTTTATTTTTTGTGGTACGTGGGCCTCTCATTGTTGTGGCCCCTCCCGCTGCAGAGCACAGGCTCCGGACGCGCAGGCTCAGCGGCCATGGCTCACGGGCCGAGCCGCTCCGCGACATGTGGGATCTTCCCGGACCGGGGCACGAACCTGTGTACCCTGCATCGGCAGGTGGACTCTCAACCACTGCGACACCAGGGAAGCCCCATGATCTTCTTTTAATAGTACATGGAAACCAATGAGTGTATTGTCTAAGCTTTATATACTTCTACTCACTAAAAGCCAACAAGCTTCTGACAGAGCTATATATTCTTGTGGGGAAAAAAACAGATTTTAAGTGCTGGACAATAACTTGTCATTTTCCTTGACTTCTTATCCAACTTTGTCTTTGGCACTTGTCATTTAGAATAAAGCATTTTACATTCATTACACTTTTGTGACCCTTGACTACTCTTGTTGGAAAAGCCAAGCACTTCAAGGAATAAAATTGTACTGAAAAAATCCATGAGATCATCTCATCTCTCTAGGCTGTCAATTCAAGTTCTAGTTCCTTTGGGAAATTGTTCAAAGGGACCTCAATGTCATTTCAATACAAGGATACTGAAATGTGTCTTTCATTTCACAGGAAATAGGAAAAATAAGGGGAAATTACTCATACCGCTATGATTTCACGGCACCTTCAACAGACCCAGTGGGGTGTATTTTTCTGTGTTTACTTGATTTGGCATCTAACTCCCCAGTAAGGCTATAGTTTTTTTTTGAGGGACCATTAAAAAATATAAAACCTCTCCAGTATCTAGCATAATATTTGTTATATCAATAGTGATCAACACTCACTTGAATAGAGAAATATCATAGCTGCTAATACATAGTATATATGCCTGCTTTTAATTGATTTGTTAGATGCTATTTCTAGTTTAGTTTAGGTAAAGTTTTTATTTCTTATTCATTTAGGCTTGGTGCAAACTTGTACTTTGTACATGATAGTCATGTAGCTGAGAATATATGCTTTTTCTTTTTGTGTTGATATGCAACACTGCAGCTCAGCAGCCTTACACAAAGTTTCCATCCTATGGCTGAAGGTCTTCAAAGAGGAGATACGGGCTAGATATATTTTAGCGGGGTGTTCCTATTTTCTTGATACTCTTGGCTCAGTGAGAAGTATTGTTTGTCCTTTACTCTTTGTTAAATGCAAGAATGAGTATGGACGTCTAGGAAATGCTTTTTCATGTAAACTTCTAAATATTGCCTCACATTCACAGCTTTATTAATTTTGAACTTCTCGTGTTTCTGTAACTAACATTACTTTGTCTTATGTGCTGTCCTTCTTAGATCTTACTAGATTTCACGGTAAAGGCTTTTACGGATTTTTGTATTCATATACAGATTTTAATGCTAGCACATATTAACCTGAATAAGATAAACTATGTTGAAGTAATGAACAAACTCCCAGTCTCAGTAGCTTAAGCAAGAAAGGTCTATTTTTAGCTGATGGTATAGATGCAAAGCTGTTGAGCAGAGGACTCCATAAAATCACTCAGGGACTTTAATCCAAAAGTCATATTCATCCTTTTCTGGCCCCATCAGCAGGAGCATGAGACCTTCAGGGTCACTGAGGCAGAGAGAAAGCATAGGAATCTATGCTTTCTTTCCAGCCGAATGTCAGTTCTTGCAGCCACTGGCTTGAAGTGTGGACTTGTGGCTCACTAAGAGGTTGGGTTGTGTAGTCTTTCTTGTGCCTGAATGCAGAATTGCATATTGGTAAGCCATGGTAATGTGGAACATGTTTCTATATGTGTTATGTTCTGGAAGAACTGCAATAATTTATAGTGGCTACTTCCTAGGATTTCTGTGATGATTAAATAAGTTAATATATGTAAAGCAAATAGAGCTAGGCACATAGTAAGTACGAAAACCTGGCTGCTGGTATAATTATTATACCAATTAGGAGTAATAATGGTGGCAGTATAGTGGTCAAGATAGTAACAACAATCGCATTTACGTTAGTAGCAAGAGTAGTAATATTGGCAATAGCAGCAGCAGTAATAATAGCGACAGTGGGGATAGTAGGAGTAGCAGTAGCAGTAGTCATACAAGCAGTGGTGGCAATAGTTGTAGTGGTAGCACTAGTAATAGTAACAGTAGTAGTATCAGCAGCAATGGCAGCAGCAGCAGTAGTATCAGGGGAGCAGTAGTATTTGAACTACAGGCAGACCTTGGGGATATTGCAGGTTTGGTTCCAGACCATTGCAATAAAGATAATATCGCCGTAAAGCCAGCCACACAGATTTTTTGGTTTCCCAGTGCATGTAAAAGTTATGTTTACACTATTCTGTAGTCTATTATGTGTGCAATAGCATTATGTCTAAAAAGACAATGTACATGCCTTAATTTAAAAATACTTAACTGCTAAAAAATTCTAACCATATCTGAGCTTTCAGTGAGTCACAGTAGTAACATCAAAGGTCACTGATCACAGGTCACTATAACAAATATAATAATAATGAAAGTTTGAAATATTGCAAGAATTACCAAAATGGGACACAGAGACACAAAGTGAGCAAATGATGCTGGAAAAATGGCACCAATAGGCTTGCTCAATGCAGGGGTGTCCCAAACCTGGAACTTGTAAAAACCTCAATGAAGTGAAATGCAATGAAACAAGCTGTCTGTAGAGCAAGAGTGGGGTTAGTAGAAGCAGGAGTGGCAGTAATAGTAAGGTAGCCACAGCAGCGATCGTAATAGCTGTACTATCAGCTCCCTCAGCACTTGGCAAAACTCGTGTATGTAGGCATATATACAGCCCTTTACCTTTTTAACACTTAGCTCTTAGATTCCATATTCCACTTTCAATTTGCTTAGTTTATTGTTCTATTCAACTTTCCATTAGACATTTAGTTAAGCATTAACATTTTTACCTTCATTTATTTAAAAAAATGTTGAAATATTCATTCTGTGATTGCACCTTATATGCTCACAAGACCGTTCTAATATCCTCTGAGGTGCTTAGATTCTTGGATACCAAAACTAGATTTTTCTGGGCTTTGGTGCTGGCCCCCACTCCTGAGTTTTCTCTGTTTCCTCAACTATAAAGTGTGAATCATAATAGTACCAACTTTGTAGAATTATTTTAAGGATTAAATGAGTTATATATATGTGAAGTACTTTGAACGGTGACAAGCCTAAAACAATTGCTCACTGAGAATTAGTTCTTACTGTTACATAGATGGTGTCTCTTTTCCTGTGCTATTTATTTGCATCTGCTCTCTTTTTCTCTTAATCAGACTTGTCAAAGATTTCTCTATCTTTCACTTAATTGATTGCTTTTAGTTTCTGGCTCTTATATTTTGTAATCCACTCTCTTCTGCTTTCTTTGGCATTTTTCAGTTGTTTCCACCAAAGTCCTACAGTTGTGTAATTAGTGAATTTAATTTCAGTGTTTGTTCTCTCAATATAGGCATTTAGAGCTATACTTCTTTTCCCTAACAGTTTGCTTTGTATTTCCTTAAGGACCAATAATGTACAGTATTTTGTCATGTCTTTATTGGCCATTCATATGTCTTCTTTGTGATGTGTCTGTTTAAATCTTTTGCTCATTTTTATTAGGTTTTTTATTATTGAATAGTAAAATATTTTATTATTTATATTATATATTATGTTATACATAGTTATATAATCTAGGTATACATTCTAGATGCTGCAAATATCTTCTAGTTTATGACTTGTCTTTTCATTTTTTTATGACATCTTTAGGAGTGTACACATTTTTTATTTACATTTCCTTTACCATTTTTGATTTTTGTATTCTAAGAAACTTTTGTGTGCCCCAAGGTCACAAAGATTTTCTTCTATATTTTCTTTTAGAAGTCTTACAGTTTTACACTTAGGTCTTTGTATGTGGTGAGATAGAGTCTATCCTCCCACACCCCCTGCATATAGGGACATCCTACTGCTTTAATACCGTTTCTTGAAAATAATACACCTGTATCTATTATTTTACTGTTTGTTTTCTTTTGGTCTCACCAACCTGATGTATCTTTTTTGTTTCCTCTTTTAATTTCTTTTGGATTAATTCATTAATTATCATTATCTGCTCTTTAGTTGTACACTCTTTTACATTCAGGAGTTGCTTTAAAGATTACAACATACTTCAATGAATTATTTTATCTTAAAATAAATTATTTTATCTATATCTTCTTATACTAGTATTTGAGAATACTTTAACTTCATTTACATCAAAGACTTTTTAAAATTTTATTGTGCTTGCCTATTTTATATTTACATATATTTTATATACTACATGGCATTATTATTGTTGTTTTCTAATATTAATATTCATTTATATTTACCAATAGATTTATTCTTTCTGTTGTCCTTGATTCTATTCTAATTTCTTTTTTTCCATCTTGGATTATTTTACTCTGGTGAGAAAACTACCTTTAATATTCCTTTTAGGGGATATCTGCAGGTGATAATTCTGTTTTCATTCACTTTGTCTTTATTTATTTTAATGCATATTTGTAGGGTGTTTTCACTTGATATGGGAATTCTAGATTGGAAATTATTTTCTTCAGCTTTTAATACTGTCATTTTATTTTCTTCTGACTTCCTTTATGTGCTGACAATAGCAGCTGTCAGTCTTAATCTTGCTCTTTGGAAAGTTCTGTATATTTTTATTTCTGTCTGCTTTTCATAATCTCATCATTTTTTTACCAGGACTTGTCTAGGTGTGGTTATTTTGTATTTAAGCTGCTTGCACTTACTAAACTTCTTGAATCTGTAGAGAGTGATCCCTTTATTGATTTGGGGAAATTATCAGATTCCTATCTCTTTCTCTCCTTTTCTTCTGGGATTCTGATTATATGGAAGTCAGACCTTTTGACTAAGCAACCCCCTCCCAGTTTAAACTTGAGATATTATCTTATTCCAGAAAAGGTTCACCCTATCCTATGGTAGCTAGCTGGAGTGAAGCAAATAATTTTGTTCCAGTATAGATCTGGCTCAAATTTGTGTTGAAATTTGGAAACTTCTGCCTACTGCTGATTCACCACTGCTACTACTGCATAGCTCTTCAGTTGTCAAACTTAGAGTCTAATGTATTGCCAGGGTTCCAAGCACATCTTAGGTACTCAGCTCTAGTTTCTACCTCCTCTACATTGCAAATCAACTGAAAAATACTCTCTGATGTTCAGCTTTTATTAGCTTCGTTCCTCATGCTTCACCTGTGCAGTTTAAGAGTTTTGCATATGACAGCATGAAAGCTCACTGCTCAACCCTTCTCTTTTCTCCAAGATTTTGGCCTCTTGAACATGAATTGTCTACCATTTTGGTTCCAATTATGCCTTTGGAATAAAATTCTAGTATAGCAATTATTGGGTAAACGTCTTAACATTAATAAAATTTTGGCACATGTTGCTAAATTGTCTTTCACAAAGATTGAATCAATTCACTCTTTTACCAAAGTGTATGGCATAAAGTGTATTTACTTGTAAAGTGATTATTTTCTATAGTCTCTTGCATCAATATAGGCAATAAATGAAGATGAACAAAATTGAAGGAGTGGTTTTATCTATAAGAAAATCCTTCCATAAATAAGAGGGGAAATGTAGTAGCAGAGATTCCTTTTAGCTTAATAAGAGAAGATAAACTAATGGTGCTTCCTTGATGAATCACAAGCATCATATAGACATCACCATAAATTTAGCATTAGACAGTATATCAAAGACTCATGTTACAGAGAATTTATCATTTCACTCACATCATTTGGCTGTGAGAAGAGATAAGTCTTTGCTTTTTCCTTCTACAGGTTTGTGTATATTTTTATCAAGGCATAAATGTTTATGTGTTTTAATAGACTCTAAATTATCTGAGGTTTGGGACTCTGTCAGTTCTTCTCCAGTTACATGTCACAGCTCCCAGTGCATTGTGAGTATTTAATAAAAGTGTGTTGAGTGAATATTTCTGGAAGGATGCAGACTTAGCAACATCAGCAAAATCTTTAACCTAAAATATGTCATCATATTTGCCTTTTTCTAAGAAATATTTCATGAGTTGGTAATAGATTCCTCTTTGTAGGTCAAAAAACATTACTGGAGCATCCAAGACACAGAGAAGCCTGGACCAGTCAAATGGGTCAATTATCTTGTTAAACATATTATCTTATAATTTTAAATTTCAGAATCTTTTCTTGCTAGTACAGCTAGTATCCGAACAAGAGGGAATTGTTTGTTTTTACAATATTAAAATTAAGACTTAAAAATATGGTCTGGGAGGGCTTCCCTGGTGGCGCAGTGGTTGAGAGTCCGCCTGCCGATTCAGGGGACACGGGTTTGTGCCCCGGTCCGGGAAGATCCCACATGCCGTGGAGTGGCTGGGCCTGTGAGCCATGACCGCTGAGCCTGCACGTCCGGAGCCTGTGCTCCGCAACGGGAGAGACCACAGCAGTGAGAGGCCCGCGTACTGCAAAAAAAAAAAAAAAAAAAATGGTCTGGGAATCGTTCATGATTCATGCCCTCAGACTCCCAGGGTCTATAAAGTATGGACACATAAGAGCCTGAGAACAAATTGTGACTCATGCAAACTAGAGGAAAGGACTCAGATCACACACACACACCCCACAGTGTAGTGGGGACGTCTGAAGAATTATTCACAACTGTTTCACTCACATCTTTTAGTCAAGGTTCCCCTTGTCCCATAATAAAGGCCACATGGCTTTGTTCACCCTGATAGATTAAATGTGTCTGCAGAGCTTCAGGCACAGCCTCACAAATATTCTCTCCAACCACACGTTTTACAGGGCAATGGAGCCCAAAGTACCGGTGAGACTATTAATCAGTATTATTCTTCAGAACTCTTAAATTACAGCCTTTAATATCCTTGTGACAGTCATGATTTGAAAGGACCTAGACTTCACTGTTTTTATTTGGTTAAAAATTCCCCCAAATTCTCAAAAACTTAATGTCCTAAGACACAAAGTTTCTTCCAAAATACAGGCATTTTGTAGAACTAAATTAGAACAGTATCAGGCCTTAAGGGAAAGTCCTTGTCAAATAACCATCTCAACAATGTTGGGGAAAGATTGTTTCTGCTTCAATGATTGGGTCACCATTTACTATTTCGCTAAGCCAGGTGCAAGTATAGTTATAATTGGAAAGTAGTTTACCATATAAGATTAAAAAGCAACATGAAATGTATGGACACCAAGGGGAGAGAGTGGCGGGGGGGTGGTGGTGGTATGAATTGGGAGATTGGGATTGACATGTGTACACTAATATGTATAAAATGGGTGACTAATAAGAACCTGCTGTATTAAATAAATAAATAAAATACAATTCAAAAATTAAAAGAAATAGATATAAAATAAAAGATATAACTTGCACTTTGCTGAGTGCACAAATCTTAAAAAAAAAAAAAAGCAACGTGGTGCACATTTAACAATAGTCAGGTTTATGATCAGGAGTGCTCTTACCTATAAAGCTGCTAACTTTCAAACCTTAAAGGGAAAAGATAAACACCAGTGGCCAAAACACCAGTGTTTTGGTTATACAACAAGAAAGGCTGGACAATGAGAATTTTTTCTGGGTTGGTTCCACTGATGCTTTGTCCTTGAAGTCAAAAAGTACCTTATCATTAAGCGACTGCATTTTAAAACTCTATTGATATTGAACAACTCCTCTGGCCACACAGAACCCCATGAGTTCAACACCAAAGACATTGAAGTGGTCTACTTGGCCCCAAACAAAACGTCTTTAACTCAGCCTCTGGATCAGAGGGACATAAAAGCCCTTAAGGCTCATTACACATGGTACTCTATGGAAAGCGTTGTCAATGCTGTGGAAGAGAACCCCGACAGAGAGGACATCATAAAAGCTGGGAAGGATTACACCACTGAAGATGCCGTCATTGTTATAGAAAAATCCACAAAAGCCATCGATCCTGAAACAATAAGCTCCTGCTGGAGAAGTTTGTGTCCAGATGTTGTCCGTGATTTCACAGGACTTACAACGGAGCCAATTAAGGAAATCATGAAAGAGATTGTGACGATGGCTGAAAAGGCAGAGGAGAGAAGGGTTTCAAGATATGGATCGTGGAGAAATTCAAGAGCTAATAGACACGCCACCAGAGGAATGAACAGAAGACAACTTGATGGAGATGAGAGCTTCCGAACCGGCCTAGACAACAAGGAAGAAGACGTAGAGGAATCAGTGACAGTGGGAATTCCCTGGTGGTCCAGTGTTAGGACTCTGCACTCTCATTGCTGATGGCCCAGATTCAATCCCTGGTAGGGGAACTGAAATCCAAAAAGTTGCTCGGCGTGGCCAAAAAGAAAAAAAAAAAGTAAAAACAGCAGTGCCAGCAAACAAGTTGACATTAGACAATCTGGCAGAAGGGCTCCAATTAATCAAGATTGTTTTTGGCTTCTTTTACAATGGGGACCCTTCTATGATATAGGCACTGAAACTAAAGCAAACAGTGGAAGAAGGCTTGGTACCACATAGAAACATTTTTAGAGAAATGAAAAGCTACAAAGTCAGAAATTACGAGGTATTTCTGTAGAGTTACACCAAGTGTGCCTGCCTCTCCGGCAACCCCTTCCACCTCTGCCACCTCCTCTGCCAACCCCAAGACAAGGACACACTCCCTTCTCCTCCTCTGCCTACTCTGCATGAAAACAATGAGGATGAAGACCCTGATGATGATCCACTTCCACTTAATGAACAGTAAATAATCTCATGCTGTACAGTTAAGAGACTCACCTCTTGTGTATGTGTGTGTCTTCACGTGAAATCTAATAACTGTATGGCAAGAACCGTATGAGATGCTTTTGTACCATCCTCATCATCGCCTAAGTATTCATTGTGTAGAGCATTGTATGTAAGACTTGTACCAAGGCTACACTTACATGGCACAAGGTGAGTGATATTTAATATAAAATTAATAACATGCTATTTTTCTTACTGCTTTATAACTTTGCTTTCAAAGAATTACATTGTTGTACAGTGTGTCTCTCTCTTACTTGGAGAAACTGAGTATCAGCCTATCATCACAGCTAGGTAGGTGTTTTTTTTAATGTAACAATGTTTCCAACACTGTATTATAAATATGACTGTAATAATGTATGCCATAAAAATTTTATAATGACTTAGTCATTAGAGTATAGGCTAAGCTACCATGAAGCAGTTGTATCAATTACACTAGGCTACCCTAAAGCAATCTTATTGCTGCTTCTTCATTATCAATGCATAAGTTGTTATAACTGCAAATAAATATGAATTTATTTTTCACATGGTCTTTTCATTTTGGCATCTAGTGTTGTAATACATATAATGACTACATTGTTTTGTATCATATAAGATAATACTGATGTAGGTACTGATAGATAATTCATCTTGTAAACAGATGATGTAAATGTACGTTATCAATAAATACAGTACAGTATTGTAAATATATTTTCTCTTCCTTATGATTTTCTTAATAGCATTTTTTTTCACTAGCTTACTTTATTCTAAGAATACAGTATGTAATACATAAACATGCAAAATGCGTGTTAATCGACTGCTTATGCTATTGATAAGGCTTCCAGTCAACAATAGGCTAAGTTTTGGGTTAGTCAAAAGTGATATGAGACTTTTGCCTTTACCTACCCAGAGATCATAAAGATATTTTTCTATGCTAAAAAAAAGAAAAAAAAAAGTAAATAAAAATCTCTCTCCATCAAAAAAAAAAGTCTACAAATAACAAATGCTGCAGAGGATGTGGAGAAAAGGGAACCCTCCTACACTGTTGGTGGGAGTGTATATTGGTGCAGTCACTATGGAAAACAGTATGGAGGTTCCTCAAAAAACTAAAAGTAGGGCTTCCCTGGTGGCGCAGTGGTTGAGAGTCCACCTGCCGATGCAGGGGACATGGGTTCGTGCCCCAGTCCGGGAAGATCCCACATGCCGCAGACCAGCTAGGCCCGTGAGCCATGGCCGCTGAGCCTGCACATCCGGAGCTTGTGCTCCACAATGGGAGAGGCCACAACAGTGAGAGGCCCGCGTACCACACACACACAAAAAAACAAAAACAAACTAAAAGTAGAGTTGCTATATGATCCTGCAATCCCACTCCTGGGCATTTATGTAGAGAAAACTATAATTTGAGAAGATACCTGCTATTCACTGCAGCACTATTTACAATAGCCAAGACATGGAAAAAGCCTAAATGTCCATGGACGGATGAACGGATAAAGAAGATGTAGTACATATATACAATGGAATACTACTCAGCCATAAAAAGAATGAAGTAATGCCATTTGCAGCAACATGTATGGACCTAGAGATTATCATACTAAGTGAAGTAAGTCAGAAAGAGAAAGACAAATACCATATGATATCACTTATATGTGAAATCTAAAATACAACACAAATGAACTTATCTATGAAACAGAAACAGATTCACAGACATAGAGAACAGACTTGTGGCTGCCAAGGGGGGACAGTGGGTGAGGGATGGATTGGGATTTTGGGAAAAGCAGATGCAAACTGTTACATATAGAATGGATAAACAACAAGGTCCTACTGTATAGCACAAGGAACTATAATCAATATCCTGTGATAAAACATAATGGAAAGAATATGAAAAAAGAATTTATATATATGTATAACTGCATCACTTTGCTGTATGGTAGAAATTAACATTATAAATCAGCTATAGTTCAATGAAATACATTTTAAAAAAATAAAATAAAAATACAGAAAAAAGAAAAAAAGTGATATGTGAACTTTCACCTGCTTAGGATGTCGACACCCCTGACCCCAAGTTGTTCAAAGTGGAGGCTGTATACTTAAACCGTTTACTTAAAAGGAGATAAACTTGAAACCTCAAGACAATCCAGAGAACACATTTTAATAACTGGCACCAACATGATACCTAGAGTAAATAGGAAGAAGAAATAATTGACTAATGGGTGTTTTCTCTCCCTCCCTCCCTCCCTCTCTCTCTCTCTCTCTCTCTCTCTCTCTCTCTCCCTCTCCCTCTCCCTCTCCCCCCCCCGTCTCTCTGTCTCTCTCCGTCTCTGTCTCTGTCTCTGTCTCTGTCTCTCTCTCTCTCTCCATCTCTCCCTCTCTCTCTTCAGTATTGAATACTTGAAATAGTACGTAGGAGTCTGTAGGAAGAAGAAAAAATAGTAGCATATCCTGGATAATTCTCAATCTAAATAATAACACCCCAATGCTCTTATTTGGCTTAAAATTATCTCTCTGTACATAGAAATGGAAGGGCTGGAATTTCTAATAAAATATACAGGTTCCATATAATATCCCAGTGTTGTTTTAAAATTGAGGACACACAAACTCTTACAAGTGGGAAAACTCTCATGACACTGTGTCTATCCAGTGTGTTTGGAGCAGTTGAATTATTCAACTCTATGCCTATAGAGTTACCCTACAAGTAATAGAGTATACCCCTATTACCTCTGCCTTACTTAAAGTCGTCATTAGGTAAGATAAGCAATGCCAAACACTGAGAGGGGGCAGAATTTTTCAAATGCTTATTTCAAATATTTGTGTCAGTAGCTGGAGAATGGGGGAGTACTCTTTTTCTCCCCAGCTTTACTGAGATATAATTGGCATATATCATTGCGTAAGTTTAAAGCATACAATGTGTTGATTTGATACATTTATATGTTGTGAAATGATTATCACAGTAAGGCTAGTTAACACTCCTATCACCTCACATAATTATCGTGTGTGTGTGTGTGTGTGTGTGTGTGTGTGTGTGTGTGTGGTAAGAACGTTCTCTTAGCGATGTTCAAGTATATAATAGAGTATTGTTAACTATAATTACCCTGCTGTGCGTTAAACCTCCAGAATTTACTTATCTTATAACTAGAGGTTTGTACCATTTTGACCAACATCTCCTCATTTCTTCCCATCCTCAACCCGTAGCTATCACCATTCTACTCTCTGTTTCCATGAGTTCGGCTTTTTTATACTCACTACATAAGTGAGATCATACAGTATTTGTCTATCTCCCTCTGATTTATTTCACTTATTTCAATACCTTTCAGTCCATCCATGTGGTCACAAATGGCAGGATTTCCTTCTTTTTATGGTTGAATAATATTCCATTTTATGAATATACCACATTTTCTTTATTCATCCATCTGTCAAGAGACACTTAGGTGGTCTCCATGTCTTGGATGTTGTAAATAATGCTGCAATGAATATGGATGTGCAGTTAATCCCTTCGAGATAGTGATTTCATTTCCTTTGGATGTATACACAGAAACGAGAATGTTGGATCATATGGTAGTTCTATTTTTAATTTTTTGAGGAACTTTTGGGAGCACTTTTGAAACCTGAAAATTTCTCTTGTATATTCATTAAAATTTCACATTGTTCCTGGTCTTATTCCATATCTTCTCTACTGATGTATGAAATGCTCCTTAAGGCATCTAAATACAAAATATTTTCTTTACATAAATTGGTAAGCAATCATATAGTTATTCCCATTTAGAACTTGTTAAATGCAGTAACATACACAAACAAGATAAGGTACTTGGGGATATGACACTGTCAGTGGACTACATGATCTGTGCCAGGTTTTTTTCAAACACAGATTCCTCCTAATCTTCCTCTCATTTCTGATGATGTCTTTATAAGTCACCAGCTGAAAATTACGTATCAAAGATATTTGTTTCATATACTAGTTGGATCCCATTTCCCTATTGGTAAACTTGCTTAGAAAATTAAAAACACAAAGTACTTTAAAAAATATATTTTCTTGGAAATGTTTCATATTTAGAGAGAACAGCATTTACAACAAAGCAACAAAGAATTAGGTGTCAAGATTGAGAATTTTCGGAATTTTCTCCTTAGACTTTTAGTGTAACATTTTAAGCATGTCACTTATGGTGTTAAACCAAATATGACAATGACATTATATATTTTGAAGATAGATACTTTACATTGGAGTTCTGGGAGTTAAAAATGCTGCTTTTCCATCATTAAAAATCCTGAAATTGCTGTTTTAAGAACACTCTGTTCAGTAATACATTTATTTTCAGACATCCCTATTTAGATGCATTTAACTGCTGTCACAATGGTGAGTCGCTGAAGTCAGATAGAACATTTTGCTGACAAATACTAATTTTCTTATATTATTTGTATTCCATAAAAATTATTCAACATATTTGAGGCCATGTTAACCATTTTTAAAATAAAATATTAATGATATGTTTTCCTGTGGATATCTGGAGCATCACTACATATGGTTTTGTTTTCAGTTGCATAAAAGTATAAATCATAGGTACTTAAATATTGATATATGCATCAGTCCTACTCTACTCCATTTACACTTCCAATTTAAAAAATATTAATTTTTACCAATGCAGTAAATGAATGTTTCCATATAATCATATCTTTACAATCTGAGTTATAAAATTATATCATTGCCTGAAATCCCCACGTTTATATACTACCTTCATTCACTGCAAATGTAAGATGCCTCAGATAGTGCTAGCGGTGCTAACATGTCTGCATGGAAGGATAGAGTATGGATATTCTGAGGGGAGAGAATAGCAAGTTTGTCTTTCACTGACAGAAATAGGCAATATAGCTAGATTCTTTCACATGACAGCCACTGACCCTGGGTCATGCATGAAGTCCAATTCACTGGGAAAGTTAAAGCAGTTTATCCACCAGACTGCAGAGACATTTTGTAGTTAGACAGTCATTTCCCAGCATGTTCCCTTGTGTATTGTCGTTGATTTGAATTCTTGTGGGCCAGAATCCCACTAACCAAATCTGAATTTCTTTTCTTTGACATAGCTGATGTCTGGTGCTCTGACGGCAGACACCCTAGGTCACCTATCGTGTTTAGTACATGCATTCAAAAGTGGAGTGTTACTGTCCTGTGTTCTTCTAGGCTACTGCTACATCTAAGTGCTTATATAATATTTGAAGGCTCAAATTAAGAAATTTATGCCCTCCATACATTTCCCAAAGAAATGTGCATTAACTGATCATATCAAAACTTACACTCAAATATCCTATTATAAACTTTGCTCCTAAATATTTACTTTGGTTTGTTTTTGAGGGCTAATAAGAATTACACCAATTTGTCACTTTTATGTCACTATATTTATCACAGGAAAGTAAAAGGGAGGAACCGGGAAGGAATGGTGAAGAAACCAGTCATACCCTCCAGAAAGGGTATTTAGTAAGCAGTAGCTTTAGGAAAATACCTTTTTCTCCTAGCTGATGGAGAAGCTTTATAATGACTTAATTTCCAATAAAGTTCATATAATTAATAAAGTTGTCACTAAGTAAAAGTTGGTCAAAAACAAGAATGCTTCTTTTATCTGTGGAATTTAAACACTGCTTTTTTATATACTAAGGTGATCTAGATCATTTTAAATACAATGAAAAACATACCCACTTTGCTGAAACTAAAGTTTCAAAAGCATTATCAGATTAATTGCTTAAATTGCATACAGCAAACATAGCCTTGATGACTTGAGGCTATTCATAGGAACATTAAGTTTTGCGATGTCCCAGGAACTATAGGCCTTTCAGATGTGGCACTGTTCTCATTAGTCTATATTTGCCTCTGCTCTTGAGCTACCTTGGCTCGGATTCTCAATCTTACCTTCACCAGTTAAAATCCTCTGGTTGTCTTTTGCTCCCCAAATCATCCTCCTAGGCATGTCTTTATCAAATGCAAGTTAGTACAAACTTCCCTATTTCTTTCATTCTGATCTCATGTGACTGCCACCCATAGCTATTTATAGCCAGTTCTCTGTCAACAAGACATTGCAGGGTAGAGGTCAGGGAGCAACTTACTATTTAGTCTGAGGCTCATAGAAGGGGTCAAAGCTGGAGACTGACATTTAGAAGTCATCAATGTGGAGACAGTATTTGGTGCCTATACATTTAGCGTCACTGGATAGTGTCTTAGTTCAGGCTACTATAACATAATACCATAGACTGGCTGGCTTAAACAACAAACACTTATTTCTCACAGTTCTGAGGCTGGACATCCAAGATCAGGATGCCAACGTGGTTGGTTCTCATGACAGCCCTCCATCTTGTTCAGACAGCTGTTTTCTCATTCTGTTTCACATGGACAGGAGAGCAGAGAAAGAGCAAGCTCCCATGTCTTCTCTTATAAAGGCACTAATCTCATCACAGGGGCTCCAACTTCATGACCTAATTACCCCCCAAACTCCCCACCTCCTAAAATTATGACCCTGGAGTTTAGGATTTCAACATACGGATTTCAGAGGGACACATTCAGTTCATAACAGATAACCTGTGATTTCCTGAGAGGGAGAAGCACCAAGGTCTGAACTCTGAGTTACTCAACCATGTAAACGTTTCACCAAGAGATTGGGACCAGCAGAGGAACTTCTCAAGGACTGGCCAGTAAGAACAATTGAAAACCAAGAGAATAGGTCTCAGAGAAGCTGAGAAGTATAGTGTTTCAGGAAGGAAGGAGATGTCAAAGGTTGAAAAGTTTATGAAGAAGAGGATTTTAGGCAAAAAATGGTAAACTCATTCTCCTTTAAGGCATTGGTGCTTTGGAAGATCAACTGTCCATGCACACAATGAAAATACCTACAACTCTATCATAAATGTAGGACACTCTTTCTCTCTCTCATTAATGTGAATAATTATAAATCTCTTCATCACAGGTATTTTAGAAAATGTTAGTTTAAAACCTTTCTAGTATACTTTGAAGGCTAGAAGCCAAGTTGGAAAAGCATTTACTGTCATGGAACCATCTTCTGTGCCAACTGGCTTAGTGGGAAAGGTGCTGATGCACAGTCAGCCAATATAAAACAAAAACAAAAGCAAAACCCTTAACTGATCATTGAGATAAAAGCAGATGATGTAATGGTGTAACAGAGGAAATGAGACTAGAAGGTAACCATTCATTCTCTCAAGGTGCCTGGGTTTCATCCTCTGTGGTGCAGTAAAAGAGCACCCTTTGATGTCAGTCGTAGAGACAGGACTCTGATTCTGATTAATCTCTCACAAGCTGTGTGATGCTGGCCAAGCAGATCAGCTTCTCTCATCCTGTTTTCTTGCCTGGAAAATGGGGGAAATCATATCTACTTCATGGAGTTTGTATGTAAACTAAATTAGATATTTCTGTAAAAAGTTTAGAAGGGCATTCAACTGTCCCTCAATAAACATCCTCACCCCCAACATATACTGATATATTTCCACGTTATCTGAATAACAACTAACCTTTAATATATTTTTAGATGAATAAGTAAAATAAATTTCTCTTATTATATACTAACCTTACTCATAATCTCCTATATGCTTGTTAAATAATGATGGAAAGATAATCTTTGTCTCCTCTCTGTTATGTTTTAGCTCCTGTATCCCCCAACTCTTAATATTTCAGTTGATTTTTTTTTCTCAACGTATTTTGCAAATAAAAAAGCTTCAGGTCATAGAGGATGAGGGACTGGCTCATAATCATATAAACAGTTTGGAATGAACAAGGGAAGGGAAGTTCATCCAAACCTTCTGTTCTGTTCACTAGTCAGAGATTCCGGAAAGCATGAAGATTGTATCAGATTAGTTAAAACTGTTGCACCGCTAGTTGTATGTTTACCCTAATATTGTGTACTTGTGGGTGTTTAAGACATCATATCTGTAATTTAGACCTTTATAATACTTAGAAAAATTGGGATAAACCCCATAAGGCCCTATTAGGAGTTATTCACATAAACTTGCAGAAGAGGGACATTCAGTGATCACAGATAGTTATCTTGAACAGCACCCAGAAGTGACTTTTTATCAGTTATCATTTATTTTAGAGATATTAAAATTTTTTTGGTTAATACTACTTTGAGGATCTAAATAATTCATTTTTGCTGTTATTTTTCTGTCATCTCACAGCCAAAATCCATTCAGCTTATTTTTAACATGAGACATTAAGTGGGAGGTTTAATTAATTTTACAATAGTGAATCACATGATTGAGTTTTTTAAAGTGTGTTGTCTTCATTTAAAAGTTCACTGTAATTTCATGACAAAAGATTAAATCCCAAAGTCACTTTACATAAACTGGAGAAACAATTTGGCTTTCCAGGTGTGTGGGATGTTTTTACTTTAACAATTAACTGACCGAAAAATAAACATTGTCACCTAAAGATGCCAATTACTGTTGTCTGTTGGCATGGAGGATTTGACTCAATATGCCTTGTCTAGAAGCACTTTGTTATCGATAACATATTGCTGCTGTACCTTCTCAAATTCAGAGCTAATCCCATAATATGCTTTGACTTTCATTGAAAGTTAAACTGGTTCCAAACCAGCTTAATTAAAGCTTTGAGGTGTTATCATTATTAATATTTTAAAGCTAAATATTATAGATCATGTTCATCCACACACAGTTTATAATCAAAGAGAATTAATCATCCTTGATAACCCGCTGACAGGTCAATTTGAAAGCCTGCCCCATTTCTTAGTTCAGTTTTAACCTAAATAATCAGCCACGTTTCCTAGTTCATATTTGAAAGTGCTGTCATCCATGTGCCTGAAATTATAAATAAATGGATGAATGAAAAAATAAAGAAGATGAAACAATACCTCCTTTGTCCTGTGTAGAAGTATTATCAGCATATAATATAAAATTTAAAGATACAGAACACAAAGACAAAAGCAGCACATTCAATGCCCTCTCCTGAGAAAAATCACTTTTTACCACTTTTACAACTGTGATGTTTTCTGCCTGTAACAGTGTATTTATAGAGGTGCGTATGTACCTACGTGTGTGAAGTTATACAAACACAAGAGGATGTTTCCACATACCTATGGGTATAGATAGTCGTTTTGCATATTCCATGTTCTATGTTTCTATCAGATATTTCTATTATTTTTCATTTTCTAATAAGTGCTTACGTTCAGTTAAGTGGTAAATACCATCCCTATGCAAAATCCACCTCAGGCTCTTCGGCAGCTTGTTCCTGCCGCGCTGGAGAGTCTACCCGAAGGTGAGTGTACTACCAACTTTACTGTCACTTCTGTTCAGCAGCCACGCTAGCCCACAGTCTGCACCATATTTCATTTTACCCATAGCATCTTAAACCCTGCTTTCTAAGGACATGGTCTTTTTATCTCGCTCTCTTTGGAAACAAGACTCAAATTATACTCTTAAATTTTGGATTTTTTGCCCTTTGGTTTCTCAGAGTGAGAGTGATCAAAGAAAAAGACCCACATGAAAGGAAACATTAAAAATTCTGTACATTTTTTCTCTGCCCCAGACAACACTGTTTTGCAAAGGAGAATATGCTTATGATACTAATAGAAACATTTATCTCAATAAAATGAGTATTGTCATTGTAGAGATTGTTATTAAGGGCAGAGGTGGTATTTTATATGTCTTGAGAGGTCAATTCTTTTCTCTTTTTGGAAATTTATTTCTTTTGGCTGTGTTGGGTCTTAGTTGCTGCACGCAAGCTTTCTCTAGCTGCGGCGAGAGGGGGCTACTCTTCATTGCAGTGTGCGGGCTTCTCATTGCCGTGGCTTCTCTTGTTGCAGAGCATGGGCTCTGGGCACGCAGGCTTCAGTAGTTGTGGCACGTGGGCTCAGTAGTTGTGGCTCACGGGCTTAGCTGCTCCTCAGCATGTGGGATCTTCACGGACCAGGGCTCGACCCCATGTCCCCTGCATTGGTAGGTGGAGAGGTCAATTCTTATTTTAAAAGTTTGGTGTTTTTCATTGGTAAATCTGTGTTTTGTTATTTATTAGTGCATTGATCTCTTAACGTCATTATTAATAACAGATTTACAGTAAATAGAATTCTCTCTCTCTCTCTCTGTCTCTCCCTCCCACTTTCTCTTCTCCCTCTCTTTATTTCTCTCCTTATTCTGACCTTCCAAATGCCTTCTCCACCCAGCTAATTCTAACACTGTGCTCTTGGACTTCAAATATTCCTGAGCTAGGGATAAGAGAAAAAGAACAAAATTTAATTTTTTTTCCCCCAAGGACAAAAGAAACAAAGTTCTGTGACAGGGCAGAGAAGAGAGCAAGTTAAATAATTTATCAAAGAAAAGAAAGCCCTGCCCATCAGCCTACAGAGAAGTTGTCAGCTCATTATCTCTGTGCTGACTGGTGGACACACTGCTATACCAAGGTTAAAACCAAAAGCGGTCACCTCACATTGTCTTCAGGCAAAAGATTCCCAAAAGATGAAGCACAACTTTTTAATTTCTCCTGAGGTTAAAAAATAAAGGTAAGAAAATGAGCCAATTTATTTAGGAATAATCAAAAGTAATGTTTTCTTTATTAATCTAAAATGTTTAATTACTTATCATACCATTTGAGTATTATACATTAATCACATGATTAATCTAATAACCTTGATATTCATAGTAAGAAAATCTTGTATAATATGCACAAAGTGAATCTAGTGAGTTGAGTTTAAGTTGGAATGATATTTAAAATTTTTGAAAGAAGAAAACTTAAGAAACATATAAAGATATGTGACAGATTTGCATAATTATATAATATTTTTATAAGTTACAGAATATGTAAGATGGGCCATGATTCATGATTTAAGAACGCATCACATCTATTTCCTAGACTGCATTTCTCTCATAGGGTCCTAGGAGTTTTGCTTTAAGACGAGGTGTGTCTACTTCATAAAGAGGGACCATGAGAACTGTGCATTTCATAGTCTACACAGACTTTGAGCCTGGCTTGAATACATTGGGTTCTTTTATCTGATTTCACCCTCAGCTTATGATTAACTTTGAAAAATGTATATAAAGATACAATGTAAGTAAACACTGGGAAACATGCCACACCTCCACCCAACAACAATGCTTATATGTAGAATGTTAGCGGTTTCAGGCATTTTCGTATTATTTGCTAAGAGTTTTTAACTTTGGCATTCATAGTGAATAGATTGTTCAATATTTATTCCCTCCAAAAAACTATTTTTTTCCTTTACAAATTTCTAATGGATACTTTTCAAAAAATGTTAATAGTTTTCCTTTTTTATTAAGTGAATGAATGCACATATGAATGTATTTTTAGTAGAGCCTATCAGACATCTTAACCTTGGAAGCCTCAGAGATGTCAAGTCAGACAACACATATTGAATAATTCCATGATGCAAAAGCAATTTCAGAAACTGTTTGTCCCAGGCTGAAGCATTCCATACTGTGTTGCTCCTTGAGTTATTACATTTGCTCTTTATGTTTTTTTTTTCTTCTTCTTCTTCTGCTGTCTGCTGACATTGCTCAATGCCAAGCATATCCATTCATTGAGGAATCTTTTCAATGATGTATGGTATCTGCTGTGTTCTGGGAAGCTGCATGCCCAAACTGAAAGTACGGGAAGAAAGTAAATGAGCTATCTGAGAAGAGGCACATCGTGTAGTGCCAGAAGCTAAGTGCTCAAAGCAAAAAGAAAGAAAGAAAAGACTAGAATAGAAATGAGAACACACTGTCAACTGGACACAGGAGCCAACTGAAATAACCAATAACCAAAGCTGGAACAATCTGGGCATCAAAATTAATAAATAAGTAATGGATTATAACCCAAAGTAGAAAATAAATATCCATGAGTGTACATTAATATAAATAAATGATTGAATAAGTAAATAAATGGGAGGAAAAGTTTCCTATGCAGAAAAATTCCAAATAAATTATGTTTATACTCTGTCCTCCTTCAGGTGGAGTTTACTCCCCACTCCTTAGATGTGATCTTCACATAGTGACCTTCCAATTGTACAGCAGGGAAAGAGGAGATAAAAGAATAACTTTACAGAAGAGAAATCTGACAAACGCCATCTCAGCCAGTTGAATAAGGTCACCAATGGCCATAAATCATGTTGAGATTATATACCCTTGATATTATGTGGTGAGAATGGCACTTTGCCTCTGTGGTCTTTGTCCCAATAATCCATAACCC